>NC_047532.1:48078996-48387631 GCF_012275295.1 Melopsittacus undulatus
GGTAAAAGAACAGGAATGTTATTGTTTGTGCAGAACTGATCCAAAAATTGTGGAAATGAATGGATGATAATAAAACAAGGTGGCAAAGTGCTGTGGTTAGAAATCATGTGTCAGCAACAACCAGGTCAGCTTTAGCAAGCTGTATTTCCCAACTAAGGAATATTTCCATTCAAAACTTACTGAGCTATTAAAGGATTTTTCCCATCCGGCTCGAATTAGAAGACTAATTGCCTTATGTCCTTGTGATGGCGGATGGGAGTGAAACCTTCCCAGAATGAATTGTTTTCTGGAAGGGCCATCTCCTTCCATGGACTGTGAAGAGACTTTAGGGCAGTAATCTGATCCTAAAAGTTCTTTGTTTAGCTGCCTAAAATTAAGTGAAGCAAATAAGCCCTGGCTCAGGCTCTAGTGATGTCACCAAGACCCTTTTCACTCCCTTTTTGCTGGCTTGGATCCTCTAGATTTGCCATCTGAATAAAAGTGCAACTTCTAAGATGCATCAGGTGATGATGGCATGTTCTATGTGGATAGGGACATACCTTGAACACCTTTACAAGGTATGAACGTCTTTATTCAGACATCACTGGCTTGCCTGTAGTGCTGGGTACTGTTGTGTTAGCTCAGGCACATTCAGGAGAGATGTATTCAGACTGCAGGGACCTGCTGTCAAGGTGATCAAGGAGTGAGGAGCTTATTTTGCAAGTGGAGACCAGAAGAGTTTAGCTTGTTAGCTGAGCAAAAGGAAGGCTGAGAAGGGGGCATGGATGCAAATTTTAAATACATCTGGGGAGTAAGTACCAGAGAAGAACAATTATTTCAGCTCTGGGTGAGTGTTGGTGCAGGAACAGGAGAGTTTAAGCTTGCCAGGAGTACCTTTGTACTGGTGTTTAGAAAGTTTCCAAGCACTGAGACTGCAAAGGTATGTAAGAGTCTTCTGGGAGGAGTAGTGAGAGCAAAGCAAGTCTGATCTACTTTTGAGGTTGGTGAGAGTTGTGTAACCACACACTCACAGCCATGGGGTTACCCTTTATGACCCTGCAAGGCTGTGGCAGTCCTGTGTCCCTGGATGGATTTGAACCTGAGAATAGGCTAGTGAACAGACATTAAACAGGATTCAAGAGACCTGGCTTAGTTCCTGGCCCCATCATAAGCTCTAGAGTCAATTCATCAACATTGTGCCTCTATAAAATGAAAACATTTTCCTCCTTCAAGGGCTTTGTGTGATCTCTTGCCTGTGGCAAGATGTTCAGATGCTGTCACAAAGTCTCAGCTGTTCCTGCAGTGGGCTCAGTGCTATAAGCAGCCTTTGAGAGGGAAGGGGTTAATGAGGATCATTCTCCCTTGCCAGGAAAGGCTGCAGCCGTCAGGGACATCAGCCAAGTGTGGAGCATGGCTTTTCCCAGCCTTGGGGAAATGAAGTAATTCTTCAGCAAGTGTTGTTCTGTCTTTTATCTCTCTGAGAAGAGTGGACCCTGTGGGAGCAAGGGAGCTTCCAGACTGCCCTGGGAAGCAGTGGAGCAGCAGGCTTCTGGCGAGGGCAGGGCGCAGCCTGCGTGGCTCCCTGCGCAGAAGCCTGGGCAGCGGGAAGGGGTCACGGCACTTCATGGGCTTCTCCTGGGTCAGGCTTCCCCCTTGCTGGATTGCCCAAGGAAGGGACCTCACAGTGTTTATTGGAAGGGGCTCGTGTCTTCAGCTCCTCATGCCTCCCTCCTGCAGTTGGGTCCAAAGATGTGCCTGAGCCACTCAAGGCACACTGGGTTGTGCCTCTTTGTAGAACCCCTCTATAGGATGGCTCTTCCCCGCTGAGCTCATGAAATTGCTTTTTGTCACACCCTTTCTCTCTGGCTTTGGGAAGCTGGGGCTGGAGCTGTGTTCACAGCATGGGGCTTTGGCAGGAGTTTGGTTAGAGCGAGGTTCCTTCACATGACAATCCTGTTCAGACAAAAGTGAGCCTGCCAGTTGTACCCCAGCACTCCTGCCTGTCACCACACCCAGATGTACTCTGCAGCAAACATGTTCCCTCCTTTAAGCCGTGCTCTCTTGTCACCTTTTTCCCTTTCCTTTTCCCTTCCATCCTCTGAAGGAGATCAGGAGCAGACAAAAGCCAGGGCTAAGTCAGGAGTCAGCTGGGTCTCATATTGCAAAATCAGCACCTTACCTTGCAGGAGCAACAAAAATCACAAGATAAAAGGCCCAAGACATAAGGGAAAAGGCAGGTGGTGGTGGAGAAAGCTTCTTGGTGGCTTTGTGCACTGAACACAACCATTTTCACAACTCCAAGCAGAGGTTGCCATGCTGAAGGAGCAGAATGAATGGTGGCTGTATTTCTTCTGCTATAAATCCTTTCCCACCCTTAGGACCCAGTTGCCTTGAAGGCAGAGATCTCATGAACATGTTGTTGGATATGGATCCAGCAAACTAAAGCCTTGCCTGATTCTGCTTTCCAATGCAAGGCCATTTAATTTCCGTGCCTCAGTTTTTCTGTTGCTAAATCTAAGTGCTGGAGCAGATGACTCCTCTCCTGGGCACAGACCAGATCTGAGGCTGCTGCCTGGAGCAGTTCTGTCCCTGCAAACCTGGTGCAAGCCCTCCAGATTTATTCCAGAGTTTGAAATTCATCTACTCCAGAAAATTAGCCCCTTTACAACAGAAATTTGTCTCTGGATGGCAGAGTCCTGATGATACCTTATGCTGTGCTGTGGGTCCAGGTAAAGCTTTTTATACTAGGTGTTAAGTTGGTAAGGGAAGCAGAATATATATGTTTAGTTTATTATCATTTTGTGCATTACTGTTAGCAGACAGCTAAAAGCTACACAGATTATTACAGTTTAAGTTGTAGCTTAAGAGCAGCAGTTAAAATAATAATACCCAGTTTTCATAGACCTGTTTATCTCTTGAAATCTATTTGGACAGTGGAACTGGACACTTAGGATCAGATCCAAAAAGGAACTTTGGTATCTGACTTCCCTTGAGGTGTTTATGCTCTGATGGAAATCAGAAGACTGGGTCGTGAAATACCTTTGCAGCAGATCTGGCAGTTTCTTGTGATTTCTGTTTTCCCATCAAGGTCCATCATATTCTGATTCACTGCAGGGCCTGGGAGGAAAACAGAAGGAAATTTAAGTTATTTTCTTATCAACTGCTTTAAAAAGAAAGAGAAAAGGAAATGTTCATTTTAAAAAAGAGTGCACTGGGGTTGAGGTAGAGTTGTGTTGGGAAGTTCCTCTTCGGCTGAAGTCAGCAGGCAAAGACAAGGGCTTGTTCCCAGAATGGTGATGAGGGTGCGGTGATGGCGTGTTTGACAAATAAGGACATGAGCAAAGAGCCTTTTGCCACGTTGGCTTGGGCTCAGTTTAAAAGAGGGGAAAAAAAAAAGTCCTGGATGGGAAGAAAAATTAAATCACTGTTTGTCAAAGGGAAATAGATCTGGGAGGGAGGCAGGGTTTTTTTTTTAATTTTTTTTTTACCTTCTAGTTTCGAAACAGGCATTCTGCCTGGGCCAGGAAAGGAAAAGTGAAAAATCTCTCATAAACAACCTCTTGAGTGCCTGTTTGCTCACAGAGAGGGACCCTTGCTCATGGCACTGGCAAGTTCTTCCTTCCTTGCCAAGCAGGGCTGCTCAGGTAGGAAGACTGTGCACAGTGGTGTGGAAAGCCGGTCCCTATCTCTCATCCCATCCCTGGGAAGGCTGGCTCTGGAGCCATGCATCCTATGGGAGCATGTCAATAAGCCTTATCACCAGGGATTAGATCTCCGCTGGCTTTGAAACAATCGGTTCTCCTTAAAGGAGAAGTTCAGAGCCCAGGCTTTTATGTTTTTGCAGGACCTGGGTGGCTTGGAGCAGATGTAGCCAGCAGATGTGACCCTCAGTTGCAGACCTGCCAAGGGCCGCCTGGCAAAAATATGCATTTACTAATCACCTGTAACTATCTGCAGGTGCTGCATCAGCAATGTGGGTCTGATTTTCATTTGGCACCCTAGATACTACTGCAACATGGAAGGGAGAGGATTATATTGAGAGAGGGGATCACCTCTTTTCCAGCAACCCCTGGTTGTTATCAGTGTGTTTTTTATTGACAGGCCACAAAACCCTTTACAAAAGAATCACCAGTCTCTCCCTGGTAAGGAAGCTGAAGCAGAGAAAGCGCTTTGCCTAGGTCACCAGGCTGACAACCAGTAGGTTAAAAATAAGATCTACATCTCCTGTGTCCCAGAGCAATTCTGTCTACTACATTAATGTAAGAACTGTATGTAATGTAAGAATGAGAAAGAGTTTGGGATAGACCAGAGAGTTATGTGCAGAAGAAGTTTAGGATGGGGGTTAGAGTGAAGAAACAATGGAGTTTTGAACATTTGCATGAAAGGAAATATAAAATAGTTCAGGATAACAGTTCTTGTTAGAACCACCTATGCATAGAGGAGCTGCAGTACTGTGAGCGGGGAACTGTTCCCATGTTCAAACCTACTGGATTCTCTGTTTGTATTGTCCTGTTGCAATATGCAAAAATTCAGCTGAAGGGCTCAAATTCCCATTGCCAAGGAATTTTGGAAGGAGAAATGCTGAAACATGGCCTGAAGAAGTAATGCACCTTTCTCTGCAAGGCTGTTCAAAGGAGACCTGGCTCACTTCTACCCCGTACTCATGCCTGGGAGAAGGTGGGGACGTGTTGAGAGATGTGAGCAGTGAGAGCCTCTTCCTTGTTACGGAGGAGGTTGCCAGGCTCCCTCCTGGCGAGTGGCAGCGGTCGTGCCTCTCTGTGGGCTGTGACTCACAGCCTAAGGAAACAGCCAGAATGGAGGAATTTTATTTCTTTTTATTTCTTTTTATTTTACATTTTGGGTGTGCATATTGACAAATAGTTGGGGAGGAAAGAGCTTTATTTTTGTCTACAGGGGTGCTGCCTTAAATAGCACATCTGCTTCTCAACAGTGTGGCAACTGGGGTCTGCATTGGGTGCTAGGTTTCCTTTAAATTGCCTGCCTTTTCATGTTTGGAGAAGAAGAAAAGGCCAAAGAGAGCAGAACATGTGTTCAGCCTCCCTCTAGTGCTAGATTTTGTTAATCATCAGGATTATTGGCCTGGGTGTAGGTGCTTGCTGAGGAGGAACACTGGTAATGCAGCGCAGCTTTAGCTGCCAGCAGGGCTGCCTGGCTCCAGGCAAGCAGCAGTAGCTCCCAGTGACTCTGTAAATAAAGCCATAGTCTGTGTGTATCGCTTGCGATTCTAGATACAGCTTTTGCAGATTTCTGGGACTCCTAACCTAATTTATTAAAATCCATGTGATAAGCAACTGCCTTTTATCTAAATTGAAGCCGTGTCCAACAGTTTAAATAAATTACCTGGTAATGTTAACCCTTTTATTCAAACCTTGACTTTGCAGGAATGCTTTTGATCTGTCTCCCTTCCTCTGCCTTCCTTATGTATTTGAGAAACAGGAATGCACTGCTTTCTGAATTAGACTTGAGCAATAACATGTATGCTCTCTGCATGTTTAAATGCTCACTGGGTGTCTACAGATCAATATCTGTTTATAATACAGCTTTCTAGGTGCTAAGGTGAGCAAAATCACTAATACAATGCCTGTATATGTTGATGAATATCTGGATGCATAATAGACTAAATGCATCTTTTTCTTGTACTCACATACAAATGAACACTATACGTATCTATGAGAAATGCATAATGAGTGGAGATATAGAGCAGACCTCCTTCCTCCCTACTGCTTTTTTATCTCTTTCTGTGGATAGCATGACCAGTAGATGCAGGATCACAAGAGGAAAGGAACACTGAGCACTTCTTTCAGGCAGCTCTTGATGCAACCCATCTTATACGCGTGTTTGTTTTACAATGCCAAACCGCATTCTATTTTAAATCTTTAATGAACCTCTGTTCCCATCTATGTAACTTTCCAATCCTTACTCTCTTCAGAATAGACAAAGATGCTTATTATAAACCACAAATTTTACTGAAAGGGTAAACTGGAAAAGTTTTAATTGTACGATGTAAGCCTGCCATTCATCTCTCTGCCTGGCTATTAATATCTTGGCAATGTTATAATGCAGTGCAGCCTTTAATAGCTAAACTCTCGGCAAGCACTACAAAGGAAGCAAGGATCCAAACAGTTAACTGTGCTCATTATTTTCATCATGCTTATTACTGTGTTATTTAATGTATTTGTTATGTTATTGTTTAATATAGTAACACAGCACACAGGATGTGTCAGGACCTGCACTGGTGCACACTTGTGCCTTCTTTGGGAGGGAGGTTGTGACTGAGGCTGGGATGTTCTTTCAGAGACGGAACAGCGTGGCTTTTGATAATCTACCATGCAGCTGGTGATGAGGTGAGAGAGCAGAAGAAAGCAAAAAGCCTAATACAGATCATATGTAAATAAGGGTGACTATCTAAAAAGTTATGGGAGAAACAAAAAGGTCAGAGATATTGCTGATTGTGATGTTGAGAGATCATGGAGCGAAAATCATCTCCGGTTAAGACACAGGGAAGAAGTATGCAGATGCGCGGGCTTGCGTCCAAACAGTGGGCTGTGGTCCTGCAGTGCTGTGTCTGAGGTTACAAGCCGTGGTGGGCATCTCCTGGCTCATGTGGGTACATCTTTATAGGACACTCACACTGCCAGTGCTGGAGCTGGGTTCACTGCTGGCACCTGAAGAGAGGTTAATCTGTAATCTGGATTATCCATCTGTGGGTAATAGAGACATGAATGTGGGAAGTAATAATGAATGGGAGTTATGGAAAGCAAGCAGAAGAAGCAGCTAATTTTATTCTGTCAGAGCTAGTATCAGCCTGTGACAGACAGAAAGGATGCAAAACCATCATTGTATCTAAGATGGAATTATTTAAGCAGAGGGAAGATAAAAAGATAATAAAGATGTAGGAATTCTCCCATCAAAGCAGATGAGCTGAGTGATGGAAGAGTATGAGATAACATAATCAGTATTGAAGAAATTCTACTCTTGTAATTTCTGAGTGCTATTGCAATCTTCTGTTGTATTAGCAGGTCCTAGAAAAGATCTCTTGCAGGATCAGTTGTTCTTGTGTCAAATCCTGGGTATCCTGTGTTGTATTAATGAACTGTAATGCAGTGGTGAGATTAAGACAAACAGACTGTCAGTAGCAAGAAGGAATTCTAAAAATTGCAGCAGACAAATTATTACACTTTTGCTGTGAAGCTGGCTGGAATTGGTGGATGGTGGTTTAGAAAGTCAAAGTCTTTCCATGCAGTTTGGGCATGGTGGTAGGCTAGAACATGACAGAGCAAATGAGTCAGATTCCTATCTTGGTTTTGGTGCTTCAAGTACTGTGATGCTGTGTGGTGCAGAAATAAGCTTTGGTCAAACAAGATGAAAGCAAATACAGCTACAGAGATGGGAGAATCCAGTTGTCTGGCTAAATTCAGTTTTACGGCCCTGAAGTAGTTCAAAGAATAGGGCAAACTTCATCCTATTTTTGATGCAGATTTTGCCTGGTGGTAAGAGGACATGGATATGAAGAAGTTGTGAGAACATCTGATTTCCAAGAATGGAAGTGGCTGAAATGCAGGTTCCTGTATCTGTTTTTTAGTTTCCATCACTGGTGAAAAACAGATTCAGCTGCCATGATGGTGGTTTTGTTGTCGGAAAATGTCGTCTCTGTAAAAAGCGTGTGGCACAGTGACCGAGCAAGCTGAAAGGTGGTAGAAATACCAACAAAAAATGTTTTTATAGCCAGAAGATTTTTTTCCAGGACAGAATAGCAGGAATGATTTTAAGTATCTGTTGCCATTGAACTCTTATCTTTGCAGGACCATTCCCACAGTTGTATTTTTTAGTTTTGATTTGCTGATGCAAATGCAGGACACACACAAAGATTAACCTTAACAGACAAAGAACAGGTAAGGAAGAGCATCTGGAAAACATCATATGACATTTTTAGTGTTGGTTTTAGTGGTGTGAGAAGTAAAATAGAAATGTTTGGGAAAGCTGTAGCAATTCCAACTGTTAGTGAAGCCAGTGACATATCTGCCTGAGGTGCTGTACAAACTTCTCTCATTCAACAAGCTACAACTCCTTTCCTCTCCACCTCCTCACTTCCACATCTCTTTTGCCATGGAAACAGCCTCGTGTCTTGTCACGTCCCAGGTCTAGCCTTCCTCTTCAGCTCTGTTACTACGCTCACTCCTCAGTCACTCTCCCCCCCCTCCCCCTGTTTCTGTCTCTGTAAATTCCCATGGTTCTGCCCTGCAATGCCCCTTTATGTGTTCCCAAAAGATGCCACTGCTGAGGTCTGTGCAGGCATTTGGGCATCAGCACCTCCCGCAGGAAGCAGTAGGCTACCCTTGCGGTGTTTGGTCTGCATGAAGGTCAGGTGAGCATTTTAAAGGCATTTAAGTAAGGAATATACTTTCTGTGCAGAAGTAAATCCCATTTGGCTTCTGTGTCTGTCCTGACCCCAAGCAAAAACACAGTTAAAAGATATTTTCCTGAGTTCTATTGTGTACTGGGATGCTACATTTTCTAATGCATGAATTCTTACTGAAAAACAACAACTTACATTCATTTATCTGCATATACTCGATATAAAAATAAACCTTGGAGCCCACCCAGGAGGGATCTGTATGCTGGGGATTCTCTCTGCAAGGTTTTGCAGCAGTCCCTGGCCAACACAAGTTATTTGTTGTTCAGTTTTCTGTGTTATTCAGGTCCTTTTTCTTCAGCTGAGGTTCTCATTTAGGAAACATGTAGAAGGTAAGATGTCCAAATGGGGAGGTGGTTGTTAAAAAAGGAAGAAAACCCATGGTCATCCAACCAAATCAAATACCAGACACACATCTGGCAGCCTTGAAGGGAAGGTAAAAGTGGGCCTAATGTTTTGGAAAATGAGATTGCGAACTTCTTGAAGGCAAAGACCTTCCTTGGTGAATCAGAACTGCATGGTCTGCCCAGCTGTCTTGCAGCCTGTGGACTGCAGCCATCAACCACCCCAAAAATGTATGGACTGAAGCAGAGTACAGATTTTCATCTTCTCAGCTTTGAGAGACGTATAGTAGATTTTTAACGTGACTCATTTCTACAGGAGCCAAACCCAAGCCATTGACTTTCATGTAGTTTTATACATTCATTTTGCTGACATTTTGCCAGGCTCCCTTGGAGATTCTTGAATCCTTGCAAATGTTTTGGCGGGCACCCCTTCCTGTTACAGCAAAATAAGCAAACAAATTCAGAAGTATGTTATATGTTTAACTTCTGGATTTGGAACTTATTCAGGCTGTGAAAATCAACTGGCCAATCTTAATTCTACTTTTCTTTTTTGGTGGTGGTTTCCTAATAGCTTCACAACTCACATTCAAGAATGCTTTCTCAAATTCAGAGAAGCTTGACTGTATGCTTAAACTTCATTAAAGTTGATAGAACTTAAGCGCACGTGTAAAATTAAGCATATGCTTATGTTTTATAGAGCCGTTTTGCAGGTGACACAAGCAGCTGCATATGGGTTTCTAA
The DNA here is from genome assembly GCF_012275295.1 of Melopsittacus undulatus. Lineage (NCBI taxonomy): Eukaryota > Metazoa > Chordata > Aves > Psittaciformes > Psittaculidae > Melopsittacus > Melopsittacus undulatus. Next base: position 48,088,495 of record NC_047532.1, read on the forward strand.
CATGTGATTAAATTCCAAAAGGAGTTTTTAAAAACAGTTTTAGTCAACCTTAATTTTCTGAAATTGGTAGCTTTAACAAAACCTATCTTTTTTGATTAAAATTGCCTGAGACATGTCCTTTTTAAAAAGCTCTTCATTTAGCTGTCACAATATACAGTCTTGTGTGGGATAGAGTTTGTTCATGCAAATTTAATTTCCAGTTAAAGTGGTACAAACACGAAGTGATTTCAGTAGATCTTTATGAATGCAGCAGTGCTGTTGCTTTCTCACCTCTGTCAATGTGGGGGCCACACAGAGCCATTAAATTGGCAGCTGTGCCCTTCTGGGTATTGCAGATCATAAAGTTTTACCTGATCACCCAGAGAGACCAAACACATCCAGCCTTGATCCACGGACATGAAGTGATGGAGAAATCTCGGAAGTTTGTTCTAGCACTTAATTACCTGCAGTATTATGCATTAGTGAATATCTCTACTATTTTAAAATAGAATTTCCCTCCCTTTGGCTTCCCAGCTGCTTCATGCTTTTCTATTTTGCTGGATTGGACAGTCTTGTGATATTTGACGTTTTTATTCTGTGAAGCTGCTTAGTTATTGCTATCAAACTACTCAATCTCCTTCATAAGTGAAACCAAGTGAGCTCTCTACATGTCTCCGTGTCAGCTGTTTCTGCTTTTCTGGGTCGTCTCTCTGCCTTCCATACTGGACATGGTATTTCAGTGCCAGACTCATCAGAGTTGTTGAAAGGAGTAAAATCACTTTCAGCTCTGTGCTTTCCATGCTCCAGGATGGCGCGGCACTGGGCAGGAGCTGGTGTTTGGTGTGGTTTTCCCATATAGAATATAAATCCAGAGTCGGGGGGCTGGGTATGACAGCTTACCCTCTGTGTAGGCATGTATAATTTATGTCTTGTCAGACACTTCCTGTGCCGTTGGAGCCATCCTCCTCTTCCCTTTTCCCTTATGCCAGAAAAGGAAAGAGGAAGATCGTAATTTGGCCAGGATGTGGAAATGAAGAGAGTCTTTGGTCTTGGACATCACTATGAGATCTTTTAGAAGTGTAATGTCCACATTGTGTGAGTCAGTGAGAAGGTCTTCCTTTAATGTAGTGGACACTTAGTGAGCTATTTAGTTTCTACATTGATTAAACTTTGCAACTCTATTGGAGTAATTGGTTTCTCTTCAGTTATGGTTCCCCTTGGAGGCAAATGATGAAGTATCCAATATCTCCTCTTAGTTCTTGGTTTTTCTGCAAACAGCAATACTCTGCGGGGAGCATCAGCTCTGCTTGATGGCTAATTAAACATTAATTTGTGACAATATTGGAGCAGGTTTTAAGTTGGTGGGGAGTGGGCAAAGAAAGGGGAAACTTTTAACAGTCACCATAATTATCAATAATGACTCCTAATATAATTGCATTATTTAAAAGAAAAAGGATATATTCCCTGCTGCTGTAAAGTTAGTTAAAGTCAGTGAAAGTCATGCTGGGTCAGAAGGATTTAGTGGCCAGCTGTTCCTGCCCCATGAATAGAGAGGTAGTGTTGTCCTGCAGAAGGCATAAAGAAAAAATTGATATAATCCACTTTATATTGTATATTCTGCTGATGAACAGGAATGTTTCACTAATTCATTTTAATTTCCAAAGATGAGTGATTGTAACTCCACCTGGAGAATATAAAACTGCCTTAATGGAAAAATAAACTGTTTTTATTCTCCCCCTTCTTTCCCCATCTTCCCTATTCAGATTCAAATAACTTTATGTGCCTCCTTAGTTTATTATTACACTTCTCATCTTCCTGCAGATTTTGCATCTGGTAGCACTTAACGCAGACAAGATTCCCAAAGCTTTTGATCAGACATGTTAAGTAAACTATCAGGACCATCAGGTCTGCTGCTCTAGCAGATGTCAACTCATGTGACTCCTCCTCTTTCTTCATACCCTGACTGTTCCTTATCAAATCCATTCTTTTGCTTTCATGTGCTTGAGGATCATGATGCCTCTTCCCCATGTACTAGCTGTTCCACACTGCGAAGATCCTCCAGTCAACTAAGTGGCATTTGTCAGTTTGCTTGTTTTCAATGGTTTCAAAAGCTCCACTTAGCCAACCTGGACTTCCTTCCATGAGCAAAATGCAGCAGTCAGAAACATGAAAAAGATGCATGCAGGTTTGAATGTCCAAGGTAAATGTGTCAGTCTGTGATGTGGGGAGCAGGGACCTGGATAAAACACCATTTTGAGGTAGAGCAGATGAGGTTAAGGGGACCAGACAACACAAGACGTCTGCGTTGGCATCTCCAATTTCAGGGCACCTAAAAGCACACCCCTGGGCTGAAAATTAATTAATGAGTGCATTAATTATTTGCTGCATCCTCTTTACTTCTGTCACATAATTGCCTTCCATTGTCCTCAAGGGTGGCAATGGGACAGGGATTGTTGCAAATCTCCTCATGTCCATGTCCCATCACAGCTGCCAAGGTCATCTGCTGCTGACCTTGTACCCAGTGTTTCAGCATAGCATGCCCCAGGCTACAGAGCCAGTTGGCTAAACTTCTATGATGCAGCTTCATTCTTTTTTTTGTTTCTGCTCACTCAGCTAATAGTCAGAGACAAACCCTCTTCTGTGGTCTTGAGAAGACTGAATAAACCATGGGTGTTTGTGGCAAAAGCTTCTCTCCAGCGTTAGGGCAGGAGATGTTTGGAAGGGAACACAGTCCTAGGCTCTGCCCTGGCATTATCTCTGCCCATCTACACTGGTGGCATTCAGCCCCCTGAACAGAGCCAAGGTGCTGGTTTTGGGATTGGGGCCTCTCTCTGGATGTGCAGAGGGCAGTGGCTTATTAAACAGAGATGGAACAAGGGCCACTGTTCCACAGGCCAGTGGTCAGCATGGCTGTGGCTTGGATCCAAGCCTCTAATTATGTGAAATTGGGGCCATCCTGCAGTGACATTGCAGCTGTAGCTTGGACGGCTTGGACAGCAGTTAGCTGTCTTCTGGCATGTTTTGTCAGGGCTGTGACAGCAAATACAAAGAATGAAATGTCCGTTAAGGAGCTGAGTCAGTCTGGAGGATTGCTGTCTTCATCTGGTGGCCAGAAGTAGTTTGGTGGTGTCTCCGAGTTGCAACACTTCACTCGTACCCTTCTACCTGCTTGCTTTTCCTGGGGCTAGTATCCAATTGACAACAAGCTCCTCGGGATGAGGATCTTTCCAAACCACTGTATATGAGCAGTGCCTGTCACACTGATCTCTAGGGAAATATAAATCCTTATTGTTATACAGATTCATAACTACAACAAAGTCTTTGCTGTCTTTCATATGTGTCCCAGGAGGCTGAGTGCAATTCAATGTAATTTCTGTTGTCTCAGCTAGAAGAAGAGAAGAAGTGGGTTTCCAGTTTTGGTTCAAGCTCTGGCACTGAGGCAACTTGCAGTTATTAACCTGGATAGACTGACATGTACCCACCAGCAGAAGTGACTCCTGACTGGTGCCAGCTGGCAGATAGAAAGCACAAGTGGAGGCTTCATGTAAATGTTTATAGAAAGCCAAATCAGATCTCAAATGGTCAGTAGTGAGCGTCCAGAGAAAAATGTAAAAGGAGAAGCACAGAACATTTTTTAAGTATCTTGGTGGAGTTTTATTCCACATGTTTCTCCAGATGCTTTTGAAATCCATGTAAATTCATAGCAACACAGTGTTGTGTAGCAGAAGTAGCTCTGCAGCTTTAATACATTCATTTTGTTCTGTGACTGATGCCTTCTAGTTGCATGCTTTCTTCTTGCTATCTGCTTTCTCTGTTGTTGGTTGTTTGGGTTCTTTTGGGGGGGAGCTAAGTATTTTTATTATTTGTCCTTTTTATAAACCTCCTATGCCACAGTGATTTTATAAATTGGTTAAGGTTTTGCAAGATGTCTCCTAGCAGTGCTTAGCAAATAACTTTTCTTCATCTGCTTGTTCATCTGCCCCAGCTGTAAGCCCATGCAACACAAGTTGCTTTAGAGATAAGACTCAATCAACCTTTAGGATACCCAGTGCTATTTTCATTTTCCATGTGTGGAGAAACCAAATATGGGACTGTGGCTACCCCAGACCTATGTCGTGGGTCTATGACCAAGTTGAGCTTGGACCTCAGAAGCACAGTCCCCTTTACCCTGCTGTGTTTCCTGTGGTTTGAAGTGACACAGCTGCTGGTGTGAACTTTTCTGAGAGAATGCATTTGGCACATTTATTGCCTCTTTTGGGAGCAGTAATGTAGGGTGGTGTTTAGTAGATGATTGCCTTCCACCCGATTTAAGTCCTGTTCCAGGTAGGCTCACCTGCTTCCTTAGTGGGAGATCTTCAAAAGTGGCCAGAGTTGTCGAAATGTTGCTCAGTTAAATGACAGTGGTGTTTCAAAGGCACCAAATGATGCCTTTGAACAGCCCACTTAAAACTTCTGAAGTGTTTTCCTTTGGTCCTGTTAATACTCAGCAACACAAACCAGGTAAAACTATTCTGTGCCTGAAAACAGGAAAGAGCAGGGGAAAAAATAAATCAAAACCTAACTTCCCTTTGGCTTTTATCCTTGATGTCATCAAAAGACTGAAAAGGATATTTCAGGCCTGGCTTCAGCCTGATGGAACAGCAGGGAAGTTCTTTTCTATTAGATCCTTGATACAATCACGTCTGGTGAAATCACTGTGGTTACATCTGCTGAAATCTTCCATCATTTCGGATTTGTTTCAAAAGACTCAATCTTTCTGTTTTTAAAAGGCACAGCTAGTTTTCCAGTCCCTCCTTGGTGCCTGGAACAGTGGTTAGGCATCAGTCAGCCTTAGACCCCCCTTGCCCTGAATGCTTCAGTCAATTCTTGCCTCCATGTGCATGCTTGGTGGGGTAGCCTCCTGGGACTGTTTTAATTTACATTAGGGAATTTGAAAGAAAATGTTTGCACTTGTCTTTAGGCTCAGGGGAGAAATACACAGAGCAGCTCATCTTCAGGGTGCTTCATTTTCCTGATAGAGGATGCATCTTTTTACCCCTTTTGGGGCTTTAGACAGCTTTGTGACCCTGCAAATAGTTCGTTGGGAAATCTACAGGAAGAGAGATGGGGAGGCAAAGGTGTGTGTCCGAGAAGGATCTTGCCTCTGGCAGTGGTGTTGTTGGAAAAAGTGCAGAGAAGGTTGGGGGGGGGGGGGGGGGGAAGAGGGGAATTAAACACAAACCCCACCCTGAAGTATATCAAGAGTGAATCACTTCTTTTCTTCTTCCTGGTTAACATTTCTCACAATCTCTTGTATGTACAGTGGGTACCATAAAAATCAAACATTTTTCCCTCCTCTCCCCAGCCCACACCCAGCTAAAACAGAAAATAAGAGCCCCATCCTTCTCTGTCTGTGGCTCTATCTAAGCCCAGCACCTGAGGCCATGCAGTAGAAAGAGATGCTAACTCCCTGTTTGGAGAGCTATTTCATTTGCTCTTCCTACCTCCTCAGTGCCTACTCAAGGATTTCAACAGCCTGCAGAGTATGGGAAGTGGCTGCTGTGGGTGCAAGATTGTCTGTAGTTCAGTCAAATTTACTGGAGGAAAAGAATAAATTCTTTCAAGGCAAAAGTCCTTATTTACTATATACCTGTTCACAACCCCTGATTTGCCCAAATTTCCTCTTCCTTGCTTCTGTTACTTTCACCCTTCCTTTCCATGACTGCCTTTGCTGCAAAGGACTTTTCTGCTTGCTGCTTTTCCTTGTTCTTGGATGTGTAAATGCAGGCAGTGTTGACCTGTCACAGCCCATAGAGAGCTCCCCAAGCACCTCAGGCTCCTAGTAAAAACAATGTACCAGGAGCAGAAGGCACTGGAGGCCCCCAGCCCATTTGTTTTGAGTGATTAGCTATGACCTTTTTTAATATCCACGGTGTTCATCTCCATTCTTCCACTTGTGAGTTAGGAGGTTATCAGTGACTTGTGATAGCAGGATGCGCAGAGCAAGCTGATGCTACAAGGAAGGTTGTGTGTCTAGCTGTACCTCTGCTGTCTTGAACGTGTCTGTACATATATAACAGCACTGCATTTTCCAGTAACGACAGCTCACGTTCCTGGGACCTGTCAGAGTATGAGCTGGCCACAATGCTAATGAAATGCTCTCAGCTCAGCCTACTTTAGAGAAGATTTGAGCAAGGCTAAGGGGAGAAGGTGAATTATGGTGCTGGAAAGTTGCAGTGCAGTGAGCAAAGTCCTGATTCTCTGAAAGCGTTCAGGAGTTTGATCGTTGTCTTGTGTTAGCAGAAATATACACTGGGACTCTGGAGTTACTTACTCTGCTGTCCGTGTAAGTGAGGCAGTCGCTGCTGAAAAGCCACCCTTCATCTTTTCCTGGCACAGCAACATCATGGGTATCAATGCGATTTCCTGTAGAGGCTCAGAGGCCAGCTTGGCAGCCCACCTTGCATCTCTCATCCCAGAGGCTAATGACTGTCCCAAACTGCAGCACTGTATGGCAACAAACAGGGAATGGAGAGAGGGGAAAATGGAGGATAAAAGAGAGGCAGCTGGGTGTGGGTAGGGAAAGGAATTTGGAACAGGAGCTAGGAAGGACATCTGGGAGCCAGATTCTCTTTGAGCACATTGCAAGGAGCTGGCTTAGGCAAAAGAGAAGCGTTCTTATTTCCTTGCTGTGACCTGCAAAATGTGATAAGAGTAGGTGATCTAGGTTGTAGAAAAAGGTGGCATCTAGGGAAATTATTGTGCTTTTCATATCTTCTAGCTTGGTGAGTAATCTTACATCCCTTCCTAGCCCAGTGAGGCAAACTTTGAGGCCATGCATTGCCGTCTACACTGCATGTTCTGTAATGGTGCCCCTTGAGGTTTTGGGGGGGAGCTGTGGCACTGACTAGTGTTGGGTGGCAGGATTAGCAAAATTAAAGCCACTTCTCGTCAGAACAGAGTGGATTGACAGGGCTCAGGAGTGGATTACCATCACAGCTGCTCTGACTGCACACCAGGAATTCAGCAGTGGGCAAACAAGCCAAGCAGTGAAGCTCTCTGCTGTTTTTCTCTCTTTTGCCTCACAGCAGGAGCTGAGCCAAGGGATAGGAGTGTAGGCGTTGCAGAAGTTCACGTGAGTGGATAGTCTCTGGCATGCGTAATTTGTTGGGCTGGGTTGGCTTCATTTGCTTTTTGTTGAACTCGCATTGGCCAGGCCAAGGATAGCATCCTTTTTCTTTTTAAACCATTTTTTCCATATTCTGCTCACTGAAAGGGAGGGAGCATAAGCAGCATGTCTGCAACAATGCCATAAATCCAGACAGAAATAGAATTAGGAGTTCTTTCTGATTCTGATGTTTGTATCTGTGAGGTCATGAGCTTAACCAGTCTGGATTCCTGAGAGCAGAGCCATGCCTGTGTGAACCTGTTGTGCCTTGGGACCTGGTGCTTGGGGTTTGTTCCAGAGCATTATCATAAAACTTTTATAGCAACGTCATGATGAAGAGCATGAGAAAAGAAGTAGCTTAACCCTCTTGCTAAAGTTAGCTTTGCAAATTTTTCTCTTGTTTCTACGTGCAGCAAATCCCTTAGTTGGATCTGAAGCAGTGTGGGGAGAAAAAGTAAAGATTTGTGGAGATGAGGAAGAGAGAGCAAGCAGAAACCTGTCTTTGTGAGGATTGCCTTTTATTAAATGTGCTTAAAGTCTGGTCAAAAAAGCCCATACACACATTAATAGTGTTATTCGTTGGACTGTCATAATGCATTGTGCTCCAGCGTCTGTAGAACTGGACTCTTAACCTATGTTGATTATGTTTTAATTGAATAACTAAATCTTTTACAGAATGCAGAAGCAATAGAGATGTTTCCATGCTATTTTATTTTATTTTTCCAGGTTTCTAAAGGACATTTAACTTTTACAATCTTACAACTTGTTCTGCAGCATTTGCTAGTCAGCTATTGCATAATTGTTCTGGGGAATGAAAACCAGGGAATAATATGGCCCAGAAATGCTAAAAGGCATAAATGAAATTGGCTGATCTTCTCATCTGCCACTATCCCTTCTTGCCAGGATCAGAATACTGAACAGGCCATTGTGTGAACTCTGGTTTTATTTGTGGGCCTGCCACTGACTTGAAGTATCACCTCAAATGTTGGGGCCTTGGGTACCCTTTGCATCTCCTGCCCTTCTCCAGGCTGGCTTTTCGCTGCTTGTCTTAAAAATTCTCTGAAGTGGAGCAATCTTAGGTTTTGTGTCTTAGAAGCCTCTGGCTGCCGTGTAATTATAGATCAGAAACTGGAAGGTGAAGAAGAACCAAACAAGAGCCATGAATTGCACTAATAGTGGAAAGGAAATTGTAATTTTGCAGATTAAAAAATCCAGGTGACTACAGCTAGCCAGGAATAATGGTCTGGGATAATTTCTGTGAAAAGTATTTCTTTTTTGAGCAACAGCTTGAATGGAAAAACTTTGGCTCTATAATAAAAATAGAAGAGTTGAGTTTGTAAGTAGTTTCTAACTTAACTCTCAGCCTTTTTAAGTGACGTGTTCTTGCATAAAACACATTGGAACTTCCACTTTCTTGTTAGTCAAGCCAAATTTATTGTAATCCAATAAGATTTAATAATCATTAGGAACTAATTAATGCCTCAGCACGTATAAGCTTGGCAGATCAGAGCCTGCCTGCTTTGCATAGTCTGTCTCTCTTTGCCCAGCCTGCCATTTATGTGTTGGATTGATGACTGGGGAGTTCTGTAAAACAGGTAATGATCGAATGCTTCTGAAATGAAATGTAAATAAAAACTATGTGTGAGCTAGTGAGACAAAGGAGAAGGTAAATTTTTGGCTTGGAAAATTGAAGTAACTTGGTGAGAGTGAAGGCAAACAGAGCTGGATTGTCTGTGTGGAGGTGCTATTACAGTCTTAACAGGCTTTCCAGCTGAAGTTTGGTGAGTTGTTAGGTAAATCTTTAGCGTTCTTATTATTGTAGTAGTCAAGCTGTGAATGAGATCTTCTGCACTAAACTCTGTGGTTGCATGTACACCAGAGAGACTCTGTCTGGGGGATTTGCAGGTAAGTCAGAAATGGAAGGACAAAAGAAAAATTACTCAGGATTAGGAAAGACTTTCAGTGTGTATTATTTCACTTGTCTCAAGAACTTTGGTTTTCCCTTCCAAGAGAGCATCCCTATCTTGGGCACAGGTGGGGCTGCACTGTTTTGTAAACAGAGAGAAAGCAAGATGTTTTGAATCAAAAAGGGTCCTGCCTGTATGTTCATATTTGTTCTGGGCATGAGCTTTCCTGTCTAATAGCCTTTTTCACAAGGACCTTATTTATGTTACTTTGTGATTGCTTATTGCGGATCATGCCCCTCACCTTGAATCTGCTAGAAATGAATTGAACTTTTTCAATCCTCCTTGGAGGAGCTCATTTTTTAGATGAAAATTGTGAAGAAGTTTTGAATCATACAGGTACAGCCACCACAAATTGATATGAAATAATAATAGGTGCAGTTGGCTAGTTGCTGGCCACTGTGGCTTGCAGCTCTGCTGGTTTTGCTTTGCCTGGGATGGGGACATGGCAGAAGAGATGCTCTCAGAATCCAGGTGCTTCAAGCATGTCCCCATCTTTGGCTGCCCAGCCAGGCATCTTTCTAAAATAGATCTTCTCCATCCATGGGAGTGGAGACCATCCTGCCTCTTCACCTTGGCAGCAGATTGCACACTGAGTTGCATAATCCTTCAAGTCACTTTAACACAATAGGACTGTTGTGGCAATAACATTAAGAAAAAACCCAAAGTAGCCTAAATCCTTGTTAGACTGAGGCTAGCTGCTGGTTCTGGGGCACAGCTACAGCATTTCAGTATGTTTCTCCCTGCAACTCAAGAGTTATTTATTGATGGGCATGGCAGAAGCTCTATTAGGACAATACAAAACCAAGTGGCAGGCCAAAGTGGTTTTAATAACCAGAACTCTCCTTTCTTCTTTCAGGTGAATCCTGGTGGCAAGACACTTGAGGAGAGGCGGTCCAGTTTAGATGCAGAAATAGACTCTCTAACGAGCATCCTGGCTGACCTAGAGAGCAGCTCTCCTTACAAACCTCGGACTCCACAGGTTAGTGGCACATTGCGTAAACAGAGAGTGGGAAAGTGGCCAGCATTGACTGCTGGAGTCAATTTGTTAACCACTTGGTATTTGTTGCAAGCAGGCATGCCAGTTCCTCGTGATAGCATCCAGATGTGGCTGTCAATGGAGAGAAGGGCGCAGTCACTCTGGAGGGGGCACTGGCTCAAAAGCTGCCATACCTCTGAGCGAAGGGCCTCTGATCCTGATTGCTAGATTGCCATGGAGATTGTTAGGAAAATACTTGCAAAAAATGGTATTTCATTTGCCTTGACTTTCCACCAACAATAGCTTGTGAATTAAAACCTGCTCAGTTCACAAGTACTGTTAGGCTTTTTTTCCCTTGTTGTTTTTCTGTTTTGTTAACTTTTTATGTGTCACGCTGCCAGAAAGACCCAGATATCCATGTCTCAAGTTGTTTTCTTTTGTTTTTGTCATCTCATCAGGGGCGATGAAGTGGCTTGGATCGTAGCTCAGCTGTCAGGGTGGCTGTAGCCCAGCAAGGCAGACTAGAATTCGCACTTACTCTGCTGTGTCTAGACAAGGACTGCAGGGGTGACAGCAGCTCAGCTAGTTTTTGTCACTCATCTAGGTAGTGCTTAAGTGGAGCTATTTAAGTTCTGGTGAGATGTGATCTATTTATCAGGGAAGTATGACACCCCAGTGGCATAAAAAGGGCAATTCTTGAGATCTCGTAAAATCATCCCAGATGTACTTGTACCCAGTTGTACCCTGCCTTTGCTTCCTAATCTCAGGACTGGCCTCATTTCTTACTTGTATGTGGGTTTGTAGGTATGTGTGCAGCTGTATGTATGTCGTGTTTGTCTTAGCAATGCCCAATAAAACCTCAGAAATCAAAAGTACCAAAGGGGTAGCTGAGTGATGCCGTCACACCCATTACCAAACCGGGCCTTCTCTTTGGTTAGTGGGTTTTTTGGTTCTTTTCATTGTTGTGTTTCTTTTAAGCACTTGAGAACCAGTACTCTGGAGCAGAACAAAAGTAGCTTTTAGTTCGTTTAGGTTTGCTCTGTTTAAGCCTGTGAGCTTAGCAAAAGCAGAGTTAAACCCTGTTTGTGCACTTTTGAAATTATCCATCTGCACACAGAGGCTCTGGCATGGTGGCCTGTGTGGTTTCCATCCCTTCTGCAGGGACCTCCTAATAAACTCTTCTTTTATCCCAGCAGCATGTGCACAGTTCTTGCATAAACTTACAGACTTGTCCTTGAAGAACAGTCTGATCTGGGTCAGCTAGTCAAAGAGAGCAACAGCATAAACCAGATACAATTTAGTCCTTTTCCCAGTGGGTTTTTGTTGTTGCAATAAATGAGACAGTTGTAACAGTGATAGTGCTCAGGCACAATGTCAAATAACCCATGTTCATTTTGTTTGCGTGGGCCAGACACATAAGAATGCATACTGTTACTGAGAAAGGCTTTATAGTGTCAAAACACTGTAAGAGATTTTTACTTACCATTTTCCTTGGCAGTGCCAGAGGTCAGCTCCAGCATGTAACTTCTGTAACCTTCTGTAACCACTTTGCTGAGTGTTTGCAGTCTGAGGACAGTACTGCTGACAGTCTCCTGATGCTTCTTCCTTTGGGATCAGATATTCTGTGAATAGGTGGTTTTTGTTTCTTTTTTACTTCTGTACCTATAACATAAAAAAGAAATCATGGTGTTCAAATAGAAAGTTCTGCAGGTGTGCTTCATTTTCTGGAGGATTGGAAGACATAGACCAGGTTTTGGACTTGATCTGACTGCTTAAGTTCATCAGCCTTCAAGATGATGTGTACTGCTCAGTGCACATGCTTGCTCCCATGGTTTCTTTCCCACAGTTTAGGTGGGGGCACTGAAGACTTGTCCTCCTACCCAGGAGTGATGGTGCTGCTCCTTGGTGCATTACAATCACTGTGTGTGATCCAGTGGGCAGAAGAAGCTGAATTTCATTTGAGATTTTCTACTAAAATCCCTACTTTCTTTGTTCAGTTTATCAGACTTTTCAGGATTTATGAGTTAATGTAATGATGTCCTGTGAAAAGTAGAGCTACAGCAACTTCTAAGTATAGCTGTTAGAGAAAGAAACTGCCGGAGTTGAATGTATCATCTGCTGTAATTAAAGACTACTCAAGTCCTTGAAAGGTGGAACTAGAATGTAAAGCTTTGATATTTTCCTTTGTTTGATATGTACTAAGTATTAAAACTGGTGAGTCATTTGATGGTCTTATAGTAGGATAATAGATTAGGCTGCAAATTGTGAGGTACTTACTCAGAACATCAGCACATTTATTGGATTACACCTTAGATGACCTTCGCAAATTTATCAGGATAATGGCTGCAGATAGGAAAATAGAGTTATGACTTGTTTTCAGAGAGGATGTTTCCAGTTGTGCTTATGCGGTTAAAGCATTATAATAATTTTATAGGTATACCTTGCCCTTGGGGGTACTCCTATTCTGCAGTAAGAAAAATTTTATTGTTAGGTTTCTTTTTTGTATATTATCTTCAAGATAGTTTTAAAGCAACATAAACTAAAATGTAACATAGCCTCTTTCACTGGAGTAAGAGTGATAGCAGGATAATGGCAAGCAGTTTATCAGACGTATCCTACACACTGGCATAAATTCACAGAGAAGGAAGCTCTTTTGATCCTTGGTATGAGTTCAGGATTGCAGTGAGACACACTGCACCAGGAGGTGCCACTGAAGCACAGAGATTTGGACCCTCTGCAGAAGGTTTGAAAAGAATACTTCTCAGAATGGGTGTGCCAGTGTCAACCCCAGACAATTCCCCTTGGCCAGCAGACCTGCTGTTGAGGACATGGATGTGTATGAATCTCTGTACCACCCATGCATTGCTTACCTGGGCATCACTCCGGTAATATTTTTTTATGTGCCAGGCAGGTGACAAGGACATTGTAATGAAGTAAAAATGACCACCATTAATAGAGGAAAGGGAGAGAGTTTTGACACCTGTGGTCAGCAACACCCTCCTTGCACTCAGTGGTTCTGCCTAATTCAAGTCAGCTGAGCTGGAAAATGAAGATAGAGATAGCATCAAAGTCCTGCTGGCTGCTTCCTATTGCCTGGGCAGAGGTGGTAGGAAGTTGTCCTGCAGAGCTGTTTCCCTCTCCTCTGAAATGATGAGTTTGAAAAGCATTTTTGCAACATAGATCCTTTATGGAGCAGAACAGATCTTTCCTCCTCATAGTGCCAGGTTTGGTGGGAGGAGGTCCTTCTGGGAATGTGGTACCTCAATGTGAGTCAACCCCAATGTTGCTGAACCTCAAAGTGAAAATTCTCTCAGGTTTCATTGCTGGTTAGTTCTTGTCTCTGTCTTGGGGCAGTTGTAGAGAGTACCCTGAGCAGACATTTTCTAGGCATTGGTAGTTTACTTCATATTCACTAGCAGCAACATGTGGGTCAGAAGCAGCTTTTGATCACCATCACCTCAGCCCTGGGCTGAGTCCATGACTTGCAAGTGAAAGTCTCTGACTAAATCATAGGAGAAGTCACAAGTGATTAAGATGCTAGGAGTTTTTCTTTCAAAATTGCACCGATCAAAAAGAGTAGAAAATTACAAAAGTAAATCATCTTTTACTGCAACACAACAGCATCTAAGGATGCTTTCTGTCATGTGAGGTGATGTAGGGGAGACTGAATTAAAGAAATTCAGCAGTAGCTGAAGTTTTAGAAAGTAACAAACATTACCTGATCTTTAACTCATTGGAAAGTTCAGAGGCAGGGAATACACTATGCCTTTCACTAATAAAAGGAGATTGTATAGACAAGGCATTTAGGTGCATAATTTCCACGGATGGGAGCAGTGTGAACTCTGACTAGGGGGCGCTGGTGAATGCTGTGGTCATCTGGCTCCTCTATTAGGGGGTATTTTTCTAAATTTGTATCCATTCTGCTTAAATCCTTGCTTAAGAGATGAGTGCAGCAAGGCTTTAAGCAAAAAAAAAAAAAAGGCAAAATTTCAGCCCATGAGATAAATGTTTGCATTTTTTTGAAAAACAAGAAGACTTTTTGACTCTGGAGAGGGGGCTTCCAGCAGAGACTGTGAAAATGAAATACTGGAAATAGCAGCATACAAAAACTTAGGGCTTTTTTCACTGCAGATTGTCTCTTTGGTAAAATAGGACTTTGAGGGAGGTGTACTACGTGTACCAGGACTTTGTGGAGGTGTACAAGATACACCTGGTCCACGAGTAATTAGTCTTCATTTAAAAGCAAATAGTGGGTGGCCCAAATTTATGGAGTATTTAAGAAGCAAAAAGTCCACGATTTGATGGTCAAGATAAATCTGCTTGGGTACAGCTCTCAGAGGCAGCTTGATCCAGAGCGGACTGGGCTGGGCTGGCACACGGGAGACATGTTTCATTCCCAGCTACCACCACTGTGCTAAATGACCTTGAATTTAGCATTTCTGCTCTGCTTCCTTTCAAAATATCTTCTGTCCTTGTAGTCTGGCAACCTCTTCAGTGTGATTTGCCGCTTACTACCCATGTATGGCATCTAGGAACTTGGAATCTTGATCTGGATTGAAGGCCTTTAGGTAATGTGGTTATACAAATAATGAAAAACAGAAACAAATTTTATCTTTTATCTAACAGGTGGGGAAAGTGAAGGCAAAGTTAGGTGAGGTATCTAGGGATTCACACCTATGTCCCTGCCTCTGTATCATTACCCCCAGTGCTAGACATCTGCTACTATGCAACACTCTCAGCCTAAGTCAGCAATATTTTCAAGAAGCTCATTGTCAATGTGAGCTGCAGAACAATAAGGGAGTAAAGAAAATTAAATTTTAAAAAACGATACATTTTCGTTAAATTCCATACATATTGGGAAATAATATCTACTAATGACTGGAATTTAAAAAGGATTTAAATGTTTGACAGTGTTGGTTGTTATTCCATCACTTCTTTTGACAACCAGTTGGGGGTAACAAAAGCAATGAAAAGGCAATGGACAAATTTTCTTGCAAAGTGATGGGACAGGATTAAACAGTTTCAGCTGTGGGATGGCAAACAAGAAACAAGGCAAAATGTTGAGTGCTGAAGACCCCTAGGGGTGCTCTTCCATATGCATTTCTAATTATAGTGCCCCACTTACAGGTGCACCAGGAATGCATGGCTGAGTTTAGGTGTTTTATCTTTGTTTGCATATAGCTGTATCCCCAACCATGAATAAGGCCTCCTGCTTGGCAAAGAGCAATGCGTTCCTCTAACACTGAAAAAAAGCTTTGTGATTGCTTTTGGTTTGGGCTGTAGAACTGACATACGAGCTCTGCGGAAAGCAGACTTGTGAATCTGTGTTCAAAATAATCCATGCAAATCTGCTAGTCCAGGCTCAGAGTATGGTTTCGTTGTTCCTTTTATTCCTGAGCCTGGTTTCTTAGGTTGGTATGCACCAAAAGGATTTTTCAAGCACAGTCCATGGAGTATTTGCTAGCATCCTGTTTTTTTGTTGGGAATGTTTTTCTTTCTTTTAAGAAAGAATGTTTAGGGGTACAAGCAGGTTAAGATCAGTGGGTTCTGAATTTACTCCTCACTCCTGTAATGTTTAATAGTTTGTGGTTCCTTAGTTATGGGACTCAGTGGAATTTGGCTGTTTCAGGTGTTCAGAATGGTGCTGAGTCTTTTTTAATGAAATTTGGGCTGAAATTGATAGCTTAGCTTCTGCAGTCTTCAGAGATGATATTTGAAATAAACAAAAATGCCCAGGCCTCTTTCTGATGGTCTGAGCACATTTAATCTGTGGACATCTGTGCAGCTTTGCCAGAGAGGCTTCTGAGTCCAGCAGCACAGCATGGTAGCCTGGCAGCACTTTCCCAATGGCAGGGGGCTCTCTGTGTTTGTTCACTTGATGTCTTAGCATTTTGGGTTTTGTGGACTTTATAGTTTCTTTGGTTGTGGGGCAGAAAGGCTCATTGAGAGTAATCCTATCTGCTGAAATCAGAAAGCATCCCCCATTCATCATTAAGTGGTGATGACCTTTTAGTAGGACCGTCCTGCTAGTCCAGAGCTACATGCCCTACACAGTGCTTTTCATGCAGGCTGTGAGTTGCCACCATATTCTCACTGACTTGGATGACTCATGTGGACACAGAGGGTCAACAGTATCTCAGAGGTGTGCCCAAGCTGATGAGCTCCAACACTTGTAGCAGCATGGGAGGGCTCATGCAGGCTCACCACAAGGCTGGTGGTGAGGGCTGTTCTCAGCAGGCTGTGATAGTTTTGCCATAGACACAGATATCAGGAATTGAACAGGCTACTTTAAATTTGGGGTTACCTCTGAAAGCTGTGCTCCCACTTCTGGCTGTGGTACGCTGGCTTTGTGCTGTTTGGAAAATCCAGGTGGATTACCTAGAGTAGAAAAGGAAGCATCCCATCTGGAGCAGTTTCAGTGGGTTACTCCCAGCACTCGAGAAGGCAAAGCCTCTATGTCCAGGAAACTCTTCCTCCTGTGGTTCCCCTCTCTAAAGGCAGAGCGACATACCCACCCTTCGGGGGTGGTGTTTGAGATGGTTGCAAGGTTGAAGCTTTGTAGGAGTGCCATTGCGGGCATGCTGGCTGATAGCAGCACACATCTGTCACGCCATCCCTGGCACGCCTGGTGGCTCAGGAGTGTGCACGGGGCAGAGATGTTCAGCCACATACGTGTGAATTGGGAAGCATAGCCAACATATGATTTCATGTATGTGTGGATTTCTCTAGAAGTGGAAGCTTTCTTGCACTCACGAGCCCCAGCTGATGTGTGTGGCAAACTGACACTGCTCTGATTAGCAGGTGCTTGAATTGATTGCATCTGCTGGTATGTATTAAATCTTAATCCTTTTGATAAGAGCATGTCCATGAAGATTTTTAAAGAAAGTTTTCTGAGATCCCAGATTATCAGCTTGTCACAGATGAACAGGATAAGAGTGACCTTTGCAGGGTATTATTTCTTCCTCTTGTATTATCATCAGAGTGAAAATAAAGCAGCACTACTCCTGCTGTCTCTTTTTTCTGATATATAATCAAGTTCACAGAAATCTCAGTAAGGTTTACTTTTCCTCATTCCCCTTTCTCATTTTTGCATTCATTTGGGTTTTCTGCCTACGTGCTTGGCTACAGTTTGAGATGATGACGAGTGCAGGATGTATTGGACTTTAAAATCTCTGCAGGCATCTCAAATTTGTGTATGGATGAAGATAAACATTTACTTTGGGAACAGTGATAAAAAGCAAATAGTACCTCACAATTTGGTCTTTTTTCCACTCTCTGCTTGTAATTGTTTTGTTGTGACTGGTTGAGAGTAGAGTTCTTTCTCACTAAAGCTGTTCAAGGCCTTCTACCTATTGTTATATTTTGTTTTCCATATTTTTCCCTGCAACGGGACCATACTGCTGTATACTGTTATTTCAGGAAGCCTGTCATCATTTCCACATGCTTGTTTTTTGGCACTCTCTGTGGTTTGGCACTCATCTCAAAGGGGAACCCAGCACACTTCACAAACTGCCCATGTATCCAGCCAGCCAAAAGAGCCACCTCTAGGGCAGAGACTTGTGTTTCATTGAGACACGGACTCTACTTGTATCCTTGCACGGGTCGATGTATCTGAGTGCTTCAGCAGCATAAGCTTTACCACCGTGACAGCAGCCCTGTGAAATATGGAATTATGCTTGCTATTTCATGGGCGAGAGAAGAACTGAGGCACTGGGAGATTAGGTGACTTGAGATGTGTATGGGTCACCAGCAAAGCTGAGGCCAGAAAATGGGAACCCTGTCGTGGATTTATCCTCCTCCAGTAGCACATGTGAACAGATGAGCAGAATGTACATGAGAATGTCCACTATCAAAAGGATTTGGAGAGGTCTCAGGTGTGGGGAGATGCATCCACTTGTATCTTGGAGTGTGTGATCCAAGAACAGGAAATAAAAAAGAACTTAGTTTTCTTCTGTGGGAAGGTGTTGCTTGATACTCAGCTACAGTTTGGTGATTTACAGCCAGCAGTTTTCTTGATGCCTTGACAGTAAACCCTGGAGGATTCAAACCCTGAGGCCCAGAAAATTGTGGTGTCCTGGACCTGTATCATTGCTCTGATCTACCTAGCAGTCTGGAACTGGGAAGTTGTTTTACCACCTACGTATGGCTGGAAATTTAACTTAGTCCTCTGGCACAAAGTGGTGATTTTCCCACGTTATGGCAGCCGCTCCCCTGCACAGTGGTCACCAAGGAAATAGCTGGTGTATTTTGAAATGGGAGTTTAGTTGATTCATTCTTCTCACCCAGCACCCAGTGGTGTCCAGCAGTTGGCTGCTCCTCACATATGGTTTTTCAGTGGCTGCTTTTAAGTGGTTCTAGGAGAGGGGTATATGTGTGCAAAACTCAGTGGCTGGGGAGGAGGGACCCAGACCCATGTCTCTTAGGGAGCTACAGCATGGTGCTGGCTGTTCATGCCATGGCCTGTGGGCTGGCTCATCTGCACATGTGCACAGCAAACTCCAACCCTGCTGTGTGTCTTGCAGGCAACCTGAACTTTTGCTCTTCCAGACTGTGCTGTAACCAGGATCTCTGACCTGAAACATGGATTGTTTGGCTGACATACACAGACAAATGCCAAGGCTAATACAAGGGGAGAGGGGAAGCAGGAGGGGCGGTCAGGAGAGGTAACGGCAGAGAACAGGAAGGGTCAGAGTCTGCTCAAGATGCAAGATACAAGTCCATAGGAAATCAAGCTTCCTTTATTCTGCTCTTTATGTTTTCTGTTCCTTTTGTGTTGAGCATTTTTATTTCTGTACGCAGTAGGAACCAGCTGTGTTTCCCTCCTTGTTAGAGAAAGGAAATAGTTCAGAGCCAAGGGAACAGCACAGCAGCTTAGAGAAACACCTGCATGGGAATGCATCACTTGGCACTTTGTTCCCACTGTGGCCTGTGCTGGGCATCTTCCCCAGGCCTTTCCATCAAAGTAGGAATGATGACTTTGTTATTTGTGCATTACACTCACAGCAAGGAGAGAGTTACCTTGATATGCTTTTGAATTGCCTCTAATTTATCCAGAGACCACCGAAGTGCAGGCATAGATCCTGCTGACATGAGCTGCTGTTGAGTTGTGCTCTTTAAATGAGGAGGGCAGCTGACTTTTTCGGTTGCAGTTTCTAAATACATTTGAAAGGTGAAGGCTAAAACATACTAGGAAGCCCCATCATTTAAAAATTTCTTGTGGTTACTTACTTGATGACTGTTTGGTTGAACACTAGTTTTTGTGTGTTTATCCTTGTAATGCCCTGAGGAAGGAGAAGGTTCATTCTTTTGTTTTGCAGATAGAGAGCTGAGAGACAGAGAAACTGTGCAGCTTGCTATGAAACAGGGCTTTGGACCCACAGTGGGGATGTTCTGGGATGGTGTTGTCATTCACTGGTGTGTCCTGCCTTTCATGGTCAGTTTTTACAAGGACCTGTCCTACCAGGAGGAGGGGATCCCTCCCTAGAGGCCTTTGTGGACAGCTCAAAGGCAGAGCAGATCTGTTTCCAGCTCCATTTCAGGTAGGGTTGCCTGGAAGAGTCTAGTGCCCTACAGAAAATGAGAGCTGGCCATGCAGTTTCTGCATTACACCCTGCTAGCACTGCATAAATAAACGTGATACATTTATAGCCTGAGCATATCTTGGGATTGTTGCAAGGTGTTCCTAGTTCAAAACTGCTAACCATTAAAGTAAGATTAAATTGATTGCCTTTTGCCTTCCTGTCTGGAATCTTTTGAGAGATGACTGTGATGCTGAGATGTGTTGTCTCTTTCTGTATGTTAAAGCTGCCTAGGCTAAATAAAACCCCAGCCCACACCCAGCCTGTATCTGAAAGCTATGAATTGATAGATACTTTCTACAGCTCTTCAAATAACTGTAAATTACTCCAGGCTGTTACAGTTTCATTGTAAGGAAGTTCCTTCCTTTACTCAGACTTCTTTGCATCACAGTGAAATGCAATTAGGTGACGTACATATTGTGGCTTGGAAGCACTTGCAGTTCTCTCAGCCTTATGTTGTCAACTTTTGCTCAATAGCAGGCTTGTGGACTGTGTCAGTGTGCCTGTGTTAGCATATATTATCACCATATGGTGTTTCAATAATGAATAGGAAACTTCTATGAGTAAGTAAAAGAAGATGAAATGGAAAAAATATAGCAAGATAAACGTAACATGTTGCTTCTCAGCTGAAAGTGAGCACTCTAATGAAGTGCTGTTTCTCTGGGAAATCAATAATGCACCGGTCCAATTAGTGTTACAGTCTTCTCCTACAGATTTAAAAACAAACAATCCGACAAAAAGAAAAAGCAAATAAAAAATGGACCTGGCCAGAAAAATTAAATTTTGGTGCCATTGTAATAACTTATTTCTCCCAATGTATGCAGCCTGAGACTGATTCCTCACTGCCCAAGCAAAATATTCTAAGCCTTACAATGAATCCTTTTCCTGAAAAGAAGTATTTCCATGTGCATAAGTATAGCGAGTGGAAGGGCAGGCTGTACAGTTTTTATGGCATTAAGTGTAGAGACAGATAAAATTGTTGCAATCATTTCACCTGGTTATTAGCATAGCCCAGGTCAGAGACTTTGATATCTTGTCATACTGTACTGTATTGCTGTTTATCTCAGGGTTGCTGAGAGACTAGAGTAATAGCTAAGAAGCAGATGAGAGCCTGTTGCTGTCCCAAGAAGCCATGAGGAATCACCAGCTTTCATACCAGAAATCGTTCCAGTTGTCCTGGGGGCTCAGGCAATTTTGATTCCCTCTCTTGAAAACCATAGACTCATGATGCAAGGAGAGTTCAAGAAAGATGGGAGGTACAGTTCTGTTTCCATCCAGCACAAAGCCAAGGAGGCACATGCCGTTTCAAGCTGTGATTATCAAGAGGAAAGATAAGGTTTGGGGCTTGATTACTGTGCTGGTTTGCAGAAAGATCAGCTGTGCATTACATGGGAGATCTGTGCAGTTAGGACTGTTTTTGTAGCCTTAAAAAGTGATGGATAAGCCCCTGTTATTCAGCTGGGATTTTTTGAGCACTGTGTGGTTCAGGAGGGAGATAGTACAAATACTGTATTGAACTCTGTTTAATCTTTTTCTGGAAACATTTTGACTGGAGTTCACATCAGAGGATAATGTCCAAAGTGCAAAGATGGGGTATCTGGCTATTGAACAGGGTGGCCGTGAAGGTTGCAGTGTTTTATGAGGCCCCAGTGACAAAGAGCTGCTACTGTGCTCAAGAGCACTCTGTACTTTGCAGCTGTGGAGATACCATGCAGAGGATGTAATCACTAAATGCTTCTTTAGGGTAAATGTAGATCACTGTTAAGTTTTGGAGGTATCTGCAAGAGCCAGCACCCCAAAGCAGAGCTGTATAATGCTGGAAATCATCAGGCTTTTTAACTTTTTGGCAAGACTTGCCTTTGACAAGACTTGGCTTTGACACTGTTGGGTAGTGTGGTCATTTCTAACTAATGGCAGTAAAACTTTAGAGAACACCTGCTGTTTCTATATTGAACATGTGTGTGTGTGCTCATGTAAAAATCACAAATGTATGCGCGTCTAGAGAATACAATTTATATTTGGCATCTTTCCTGCAAATTGTGTTCTAGAAGACCTTAAATTCTTTCTGTAAATAAAATCATTTCAGTATTGAGCTCATTAATGAAGAGAAAGATGAGGTAAGGTACAAAAGTAAAGGAGGAAAAAGGGGCTTGGGTTTGGGGTTTTTTTTCTTGTTTGTTTTGTTTCATGGGTTTTTTTAAGGCAAAACAACTATTTGAGGAATTGGATCGTTTGCTGAGTGTACTCAGTGATTTCTCAGGAGAATATACGGATAATCTCAGGAGATTGGCTGCATGATTGGAACTGTGTGGAGCCAAAAATGAAATGATGGGCTGATTGCTTAGAAAATATAAATGGAAGAAACATCTTAGGATCTCTGGCTCTTTAGCTTATGAGCCAGTGCTGGATTATCCCCTATAATCAAGTGTTTTCACCAGTCCAGTTTCAGATAAATTCAATGTAAGTATCTCATTGCTTTCTTTGGGTGATTATTCCAGACTGAAATGTATACAGCTGCTAAGAGCTATTTGACTTGAGCATTTCCTTGCTTAATTTAATCTCCTTGTCCTCAGTGACACTTCATATATGTGTCTGTGCATGTGTGCTACTACCATGTGGATGCATACCACATCTTCACCCATAAAGTACAAAGCAGTTGAAATTCCCCATTACAAAGCTGTAATAAAAGAACTGACAGACTGGGTCTGTAATATGCCTGACCTGACAATTAAGCACACTTATTACTGTGTCAGCCTGCCAGATGGATCATCTACTCATGGTGTAATGTGTGTTGCTTTTGAATGTATTGGAGTGCAGTTTCCTATTTGATGTTTGTTGAGCTGAGAAAGGAAGAGGGAAGAGACAGTTTTATTTGAACTAAACCCACTTGTTTCAAGTGTGTTTAATGATAGCAATATGTGACAGATAAAATCCTAGGCCCTTGTCCATGTTTATTTTAATTTCAAGCAACTTGGAAAGATGGAAGAGATAAAATTATAGGCTAAAAATGTCTCTTGTAAAACAGCAGCTTGAACCCTGAAGGGGCTTTCCTTGCTGCACTTTATGGGACTCTCAGATACATCTATCAGAGTTTTGCCAGGTAGGAATTTGTGGCTTTGGCCCTGGGAAAGGTCAAATTTGACTGGCATTAGCTTTTGTAATTGTGCCTCTAAGCTTACTAAAGATAGTAAGGCTATACTAAAAGAGGGGGAAGGAAATAAATACTCAGTCTGAAGCATCTGTCACTGATCTGGTCTTTCTTTTAATGTAGTCCCACCCTGAACCTGAGGTGGGTTCTCATACCTGTGTTGTAAAAGTGTCCCTGAGACTTCCAGACCTCTCAAGTGCTGTTTTGTAATCTTGGCTGAGCCATCTGGTTTCTCTGGGCTGCACTACTTCTGTTGAATAGGGATAAACCCATTTCTTTGCTCGCCTGCACAGTGTAAGGTGTTTGGATGAGTATTCAGTACCTGGTGTAGTGAGGGATGTACAGGTCATGTTGTGCTATTTGTGACCTGTAGTATTTGCTACTGGACCTCTGTGGCTTTCTTCCACTCTTCTGTGGCTGCAGCGTGGGTGGATTGGGGTAAATTGTCTCTCTTCAAGGCTTATGTTGAACACTATAAATTCGTTAGCTGTTTCACTTTTCTGTGTGGCTAAGCTAGCACAGCCAGCACCAAAGCAGGTGTCTGCTTGTCTTTGAATTACTTGCCAAGACACTGTTTGCCATTTTCAAGTTGGTTTTTTGCTTGAGCAGCTAAAAAATGCCATATACATCCAAATCAGATCCCTCAATCAGCTAATGCGTCTCCAAGGGGCTGTAAGCTCATAACTCAAGGAAATGTGAAGGAGATCCTCTTGTTCCGCAGAAATGCCTGAACTGGCTTTTCAAGTGGGACGTTGTGTGCAATAACAGCTGAGAACTTTTCCTGCAGATAAATGCTGTATGGTATAAGGGAAGCAGTAAGACTGCATGCTCAGATGGCCATCTCCCTTGGATATACACTGGGCCAGTGTATCCAGCACTAGCTCCATCAGATGCTGTTGGCTGGTCCTCCAGTAATACATCTTCTTACGTACAGAAGAAGCAGCACTTTCACTCTGTTGGAAGACTGTCCCCTGGGGAATTTTTAATATTTTATTTATCTGCCAAGTTTTCTTGAGTATCTTAAATACTGGCTGTTCTAAAGCCAGCTCTAGCTTGGCTTGTTTGAAGAAAGCATTGGTATTCTGCTTCCTGGACTCAGATAAATGCTTTTTTAACATTGTAGGACCTTGTAGTCTTACAGTTGGAGCTTGGAGGGAAGTCGCGTCTTGTACTCAGTCAAGTACCTTTTGTCCTAGATCCTATCATTGTAGTGTTGGTCTACTCCTGTTTGGGTTTTTTTATAGGCAGAAGTAGAATAAGCCTGGTTTCTAGGAAAAATAAAACCCCAAACAACACAAAAAAACCCACAAAAACCCAAACCCAACAACAACACCCGCCCCCCCCCCAAAAAAAAACCACAAAAACTCCCAAAAAACACCACCAAACAAAACCAAAGTAAAAAAAAACAACCCAACCACAAAATCAAACAAAACAACAAAAATCTGCTTGGATCAGGAACTGGAATGTAAGCCTTGCCTTTTCAGTATCTTTCTAGCAAGTGTTGGTGAAGATAGGCCTGAAATTAAGAACCTAAGATTGTCCATCCTTCCTCAGATGCTCACTCCACCTCAGTGTGCTTCCCAGTAAATACCAAAGGAGGAAGACAAGAATACTGCAAATTCATATAAACACTCCCCCAGAATATTTCCCCTTATCTAAGAATTTGGTGTTCACAGGGATTGTCTTGATAAAAATTATGTCTCCTGTAATAGTCAGGGATTTTTCCTCCATCAGATCATCCAATTGCTTTATGAACTCATATAAATCTCCAGAATGTAAAGCATCCCATGGCAAAGGAGTGCAGTACAGTGCAGTATCCATTTGGTTCTGATCAGGTATTTCTGTCTCTTTGCAAACTGGTGAATTTCGATGCCAAAATTGGAAGTGGCTCCTGGACCTGTCTTAGTTTCTTTGTTATTTGCTGTTGACTTACTCTGAAGTAATGGATTTTCTTCATTAGAAGTGAAGCTTGTGATTCGGCTGTGGGACTTTCTTTTCAGAGTAACTTCCCTAGTGCCCTGTTCTTTCAGTTGTTGCTGAATTGAACAATTTAACTAGTTCTTGACCTCTTTGCCAAGGGTTTTGTATGATAGTTTCCAAAGACAGAATCCATAGTCGTTTTGATGCTTGCAAATACAAAGTGATAGGAGATACACAAGATGACTGATTTGGAAGAGGTCTGATGCAGCAACAGTGCTTTGGAACCAAATGGGATGTAGTGTTTTCCCTTTCCTCTCCCTGACATATCCCTGTATTTTCAGTAACATTTGTAGTGTTCTAGCATTAAGTTTCCTATCTGTAAAACAGAGATGATAATAATCACATATCCCACGTGGCTGTCTGACTTCAGAAAGGATTTTCAGACTTGCAGCTGAAAATTCTTTTTCAAGCACAAAATATTATGGTTTTGCTGCTGTATGTAAAAAAAAATTGTTTCTTACAGTGAAAAATCAGTATATCAAATACTTTTATTTTCTGTAAGGGAATTCAACACATTTCCAAATGTGTTAGATAATGTTTCACATTATAGATTGTGTGCTGTTAATTTAATCCCAAGTTCTATGCAGAGAAGAAAATGTAGAGTTTACTTTAGTGATTTATACTATGACTTGATGAGTGAGTTAGTAGTCTGTCTAATCTTAAATGTCTAAGAGTCCAGTACATTATAGATGAATAAGATATGTACATGTGTGCTTTTATTGCTAAAGCTAAATTAAAACATGGGCCCTTTTAGGCTGAAATAACTAGCATTTCTCCAGCTTTTTGTGTCTTCCAAAACTCCTCTGCACAACCAGTATGAATTTAATGTGCTCTGCATTATTTTGCTGCTTTAACATGGGGACCTGTAGAGACAGTGAAAGCTCTGCATAGAAAGTATTGTAAAGTGTGAGAGGAGCCCAACAAAGCTAATTATACAGACACTCCCACTCTATTACCCTTTAGAGAAATTGAGCCTAACATTCTGCTCTGAAGCTCGTTAAACTATTCTTTTTGGGTGCAAGGATCTTATTGAGGGAATGAAATAGCTACACTGTGTAATCAGAATGGGAATTGGAGCAGATCACTATATTTACTCATTTGATTAGCCATAAAATAGCTACAGAAGTCCCAATTTTAAATCTGCTTAGCAATTGTGCAGCAGGGCAAACTGGATGTTTTAATTAGGAAAGAAAATAGATTGTGATTTTTTTCTTGTAACTAATAAATATATAAACACACACACATTGTTATCTTGTTTATGTAAATAACATTTTCCCTGTGGGTTTTGTTGCCTTGTAATTGTTCAGGGTCTGTCTACCTTCAGCGGCAAAGAAAAGGGAAATGAATGGTTCTGCACATCTATTTTAGAAAGCGCAAAGTCTGGGACTTAAAATCCAGCTGAAGAGATTTCGATTAGCCATTAGGGTGAAATTGCTATAGGAGGGATAGGTAACCCCAGAAAAAGATGTCACCGAGAAACGGTAGGTCCTTGATTACTTGGAGGGGCTTTGGGCCATTTTGTGCAAACATCTATTGAGAACAGTTTCGGCAGGATCGGTCCTAGCTTAAGGAAGAGGACTGTACTGAAAAAACTTCTGAGGTCCTTTTCAACCTGTAAGATTTGCCTAAATAAAGTGAGGCCATACTACATCATCAGAGGGGTGCCTTTGACCAGCTCCCATTCCCTGAGGGAGCTGAAGTCTCAGGTGTGCTTGAGCAGGGACAGCGTGTGGTCTCCCCCAGCACGTCTGGGACCTGGAAGTCCCCAGCTGCCTTACAGTCACTGACTTCCTTTGTGCACAGAGAACAGCTAAGGATGCCCTGCTTTCTCTCCAAGAATAATTCTGTGTCCTGCCACTGATCTGTCCATAAAGGCTTGGAAATGAGCCATTACCAAAGGTTTAATTTTCTGACTTCCTTTGCAATCCAAGGGACTTGCAAATCAGAGCAGATGTTCCAGAGGCAGTGAGTTCTGCAGCCCCTGGTTTCTCTGTTCAGGGTGGTCACTGTCTTAATGTTTCTTAAGCATGTAATATGTATTTAGGAAGCTCAACAGCAGTGAAAATGTATTACCTTTTTATTTATTTATTTGGTTTTGAGACAATCTGAAACATTGAAAAGTGTGGTTACAGAGAGCAGACTTGTTTTGTAAAGGCATTAGACTACATGTTGAGTGATGACCATTGGCAAGTGTATATTGTGTTGCTCTACCTTTGTAGGTCACTGAAAAAGTCATGTTACTAATGACAACAACAAAATCATGCTTGCGATGTTGCCTGTGGATGACAAGACCTTTGGGCAGCAGGAAGAGGACCACAGTACTGCTTTAGTATTAGTTATAAGGGGTGAAATAAATATTTGGCTTATTGATTCTTTTTTCATGGGCAAATTCTCCCATATTTCCTTTTTGGTTGTTGATTTTACTGGCACTCAGATTAGCACCCGCTTGCAAATGGCCAGATATCTTACTATGTTGAAAAGTCTTCTCCAGAGAGGCTCAGAGCATGCCCTCATAGATGTGCTGTAGGGACCTAAATGGAGACACCTTAGGGAAAGAAATGCCAGCACTGGCTGATCTGCATCTTCTGAGGAAGACAGTGGTGCCTGGGATTGTTACTGTGTCATTGTTCCACAGCGCTAAATTGTGGGAGTGGGATATTGGGCAGGAAAAAAAACCAAAAAAACCACAACCCAAAAAGAGCCATTATTAGGCCCAGCATACCGTTAGGTGTAACTTCATGGCCAAGAGAACAAGCACCTAACTGTAAGGAGAAGTGTACTATAAATTTTAATAAACACCTCATTATTTGTTTAATGTGGCTGGTACACGTGCAGTTGGATGGGGCTGTTCAGCATTGCCGTGCATTGCTGTACAGACCTCAGGGCCCACCTGGCTGGCAGGAGGACCAAGTTCTAAAGGTAAAAATGGAGGTGGCATGGTTCAGTTTTTGTTTGATTGTGGCAGTGAAAATATTTAAGGGCTTTCTCTGAAGTGCTGTACACCTGTAATTCCCCTTGAAATTAATGTAACACTCAACATTGATGCCAGTTCTGCTTCTTTTTTAAACGTTTATTGGTCTTTGCTCAGATCCTTTCTGTGCCACAAGGATGGAGAAAGGTCCAGTCCAGTCTCACAGGCAGAGTATATGCAGAATAACCATCTCAGTGGCCACCCTGGAGTAATATTTCTAATGTTACATTTCTCCTGCTATGTGCCTTTCCTAAGCAAGAAGCAGCTTTGCACCCAGAGAAGCAGGGTTTGTGTTTAAAGCACGTCTGTGAATTGTGATTGTTGGACTGGATCAAGCTGTCACTGTGTCGCTTAAATGTTACAATCTCTCAAGCTGTCATGATGACTTTTAAATTGAAGCAAAGGTGATGGCTTCCTTTTCACATCAACAGTCGCGCCATTTCCAGAGCTGTATGTTCTGGCGCTTTGCCGTCTGCCTTTTAGTTTGAGGATTGATTTTTATCACCCCCACCTCCTTTCCTGGGGTTATTTGCGGCTCACCTGCCTGGCTGCCATGAGGACATGGTTAGATCAGGACACACAACTCTACTTTCAGCCAGTTGGGTGTTTCCATCCAAGAGCGTAACTTTTCATAATTGGTGTCATTTGCATAGGATTCTCTCCCTTCCAGGGAAGAGTGTACTCCTGTAATCTGATCTAAAAGGGCTCCTAAAGGAACTCTAACTATTTTTCTAGAAGTATGTAATAAATTTCCCGGGAGGATTGATGCTTTTCTGTGTGGTGGAGGAGTGAGAAAGTATTTAGTGAGATTTCTCAAGAGATGAGCCTTGAATGTGTCTAGTCTATAGACAAATCTGCTATTATTGCTCATTGCAGGGGCATGCAAAAGTGTATAGAAGCAGCTTTGGCTTTGCTGGTGTTCTGCCACTTCAGAAAGGATTTTCTTTTCTGGAAGAGCTGATCTCACTATGCTTGTTTTGGGTCCAAACACTTGAATACCTCTTCTCAGTGAAAAAGTGCTGGGTTGCCCTGCTGAGATGGTCTCCCATAGGTGGAACAAGCTGCCCTCAGGCAATCCCACCAGAAACATACAAATGTTGTGAAAGAAAAGGTAGAGCTGTTTCTGTACATGTCCAGTTGTAAACATTGGTACGTCTCTGTGGATTTTTTCCAAAGGCTGTGTGAGCTGTGTTTTGGCATTTACAAAGCAACAAGATTGATGCCTGTGTTTATGTGACAGGCAATGCAGAATTCATTGCACTCCCGGTGAATCCATCAAAAGTTACCGGTCTCATGCTAGTCCCTTACGATCAAGCAATACCCACCAGGAGCCTGATGAGCCTGAGGTTACGATATGAACTCCTCCTTCTGATCTGGTTGTGGTGTTTGGTGTTTTCGGATGAAGCATTGGTAGGTGAGGAGATGGTGGCTTGCAGTAAAGGCAGGTGAAATGCCTGAGCTGCTCTGGCAGCTGGGAGAGTAGATGTTCATGTTTGAGCTCATAATTGCTGAGATTTTGGGGAGGAAAAGAAAATTAAAACTTAAAAGCTATGCAAAATTTGGTCTTTGGCATCCAAGTAAGAAAATGTGTGGCATTCAGCATCCATACGGAACTCTGTTCTCAACTGGGCTTAGTTAGAGGAGCTGAAGAGTATCATCTTCTGTCCATTTTAAGGCAGGAATGTCACTGCCTTTTAGCCTGTTGAGGCTATTGCTTTGCAGGCTGTTTGCTTTCCCAGGCTAAGCTGGGAGATGAGTAAGCTGCTGGTTTTGCAGAGCTGTCTAAATGCAGGAAAGCCCAGGGCCCCATTTCAGCCCTCTCTGCAAAGGACCAAGTCACCTCCACATCTGGGTTGCTGACCTTGCAATTGAGTTGCTCCCTGGCCTTTGGGCTGCCCATTCTTGAGTCACCTGCAGTGTCAAATGAGCAGAGATCATGTGGAAATGTCCCCCTCCTGGCAGGGGTAGGCAGTGACTAAACTCACTGTTGCAGTCAGCTCTTGGCCCAAGTACACAGCTGGTAAAATTATACTGCATGGTGGTGAGCAACTACTTGTTTGAAGCCCTTTGCAGGCTCTTTGGCATGTGCTCTTGTGGCATTTCTGTCTATGTGTCCCTCTCCCATTCAGGGTTGGTGGAATGAATAAGTAGTGCTGACGGCATTAGTCGTTGGCCTGTATTAATTATTTCCGCGGGTTCTATTTACTTGCATGTTCCCTATGGGAATGCTGTGCATACAGATCACAGCAGCACTTAATTTTATTGCAGTAAGCGGCTGAGGTTGGGAGAGGGAGGGGGAAGAGGAGAGAAAGGGTCGTGTATGCGTCAGCCCTGTCAGGCTTTTCCTTCTGTTTCATTTGTGCTGAGGTTTTTATTATCATTAAGCCGATTGTATCTGTGGCACAAAGGGCTGAGTTACCTCGGTAACCACACTAGCTGGGATGGTAATCCATTTATAGCATCACTGCTCAGGTCTGATTAAATTAGCATGCTGATGACGTAAATGCTTGGCTGGGTGATGCTGACGAGGCTGCTCCTAATAAGAACTCTCGCCCTTACATTTATTCTCATTTATTTCATGAGACCCCTGCAGGAAATGTACAGAAATAAAGCTACAGATGATTGACTCTTGTTTTCAGAACAACTTGTGCTGCTAGCAACAGACAGTGCTTTATCTGAATGCAGACAGCAGCCTGCACATTTTGCCTTGTTTCCTCCCGCAGCAGAATTCCCCACGCAGCCCAGCCGAAGCAAAACCCCGGTCTTGAGCTCTGCTTGCCATCTGCCACAGCAGCAGCAGGAGCAGCTCTTCTGTCTGATAGTTTATTTCCAGACACAGCTACAAAAGAAATAAAAAGGGGAATAATGAAAAAAAGAGCACCCTCGTTCTTTACTCCCTCTTGTGAGTTTCCTGCAAACACAGACATCCTTTTACTCATTCGAAACAAGCCAGTTATTTATGTCTGAATTTTCATCATTGAACAATAATGTTCAGTGCTAGCATTTAATACCATGTATATCAAATGCTTTCAGCATCTTCTGTCCAGCTCCCTTGAGGGAAAACACTGACAACTGCATGATCACATAGCTGTGCCTGTTATTTGATGAAGTGGTGAGAACAAGAGGACTGAGAGTTGCTGAAACTCCTGGCTTCCCTTCCCAGCCCTGCGTCTGATTTACTGGAGAAGCAGTCTTTGGGGCAAACAGCTTCCTAGTGGGCTGTTCTGGGCTCCCAGGACTTAAGTTTTTCATCTGTGAAAAAAGAATTAAAAAGGATGCTTCTTTTTTTTTCCTTTTTGGAAGAGGTATGGGAATCTTTAAGTGCATTAAAGTTCCAAAACTATTTGGAGATCCTCAGGTGGAAACTCTGAGGTTCTGAACAATTTACCATTTTAATTGTCAAATTTGATTTATCCAGTCAGCATAGAAGGATTTAAAAGGAATTTTTTAACAAAAGCAGTTTTGGGATGGAGAACTAAAAATGCAATAAATTTTAAGTAGCAATAAATAGTTTGGCGTTTGCCCTGGAGTGTGAGCAGATGGAGCTGCACAGAAACCACTGGAGGTACACCTGCTTTTAGTCAGATTTAGATATGGAAATCTGTTATTTGTGAAATAAAGAGCATGGTTTTGAGATACGAATGCAAATGGGCCAGTAGTGTCATTATCTGGGCCTGTAAATTCTCATCTAGAACTTGCAGGGCTTTTCCTTGGGAAAAGGGATGGTGTCTGGGTGCAGAGGAGCGGTTTCCCAGCTGTGGTTGCTCTCTTTTGGACATATTCAGCACACAGGGGTCCCTGCCCAAAATGTCAAGACATTGCTCTATAAAGGTGAGTGGTACTGAATTCACCTGGCAGCCAGCTGAGTTGGAGCCTCTAGACACTGCTCTGTTTGCTCAGTGCTCCCTATGCAGCAATGGGGAGCACCTGGGATGGGGATGCTTCTGCCTGCTCCTTGGTCTGTTCAGGATGCACGTGTGCTCCAGCCGGGGCCCTGTCAGCACCATGCTAAGACATGGGCTCTGCTCACCAGCCTCCTGCCAGAGCACATGCACTTTATTAATGAAGGCATTTTGAAGGGTTTGATTCTACCTCTGGCTCAGTTCAAAGCATCCCCCCATCAAGAAGTTCTTCACCCATGACCAGGGATACCTTACCCTGTGGCTTTCCTTTAAATTTAAAATGCAATGGCTAGTTCCATTGATTTGCAATTTCCGGTGTAAAAAAAAATGTAAAAGCCACCAGCAGCAGCCTATTCAGGAGTGGCTGCGGTACTCCTTGTCTGGACTTTGCTTCTTCCAGAGGTGATGTGCACAAGCAACATTCTGCTGCTTTATTTGCCTGGATAGTTTTCATCTTCTGGTAGAGTAAGCTGCCTCTGAGGGACATGGACTCTTGGTGACCCACACATATGCACATGAGGTGATGGAAGCTCTTAGCAGAAATGTCCATCACTTGGCAGGGGGTACTCTGGGGCTTGGGAAGTCACCACTTTCCTCTTCAGGTCCATGGCATCTCTACTTCAGTAAATAATCAGCCATCTTTTAGTTACCATCCTTTGATTACTTTAACCTGCGTGCTGGGGCTCTCAAGAGTGTATGGACAGGAGGTGTCTGACTTCTGTTCCATCAGCATTTACAAGCTGACTGGCAATGTTTCTATATCAAGACCATGCCTGTTTGTTTTAGGGCCATCATAAGAGCTTAGCTGAGGTCTGAGTCCCTCAGCTTTTGTTTTTTGGTTTCTGGGTGTTGGGTTTTTTTTAATATTTGTCAAAAATTAGAGTTAGATTCTGGTCTGAAGGGTCTGTCACTGACTTGGTTTGCTGAAGAAGTTAGTCTGGCTCTAATGAGCCCAAGTCAGATAACAACCACAGTGCAGGAGGGAAAGTCCCACTGAAATTCCCTTCCCTTCCTCACAGGTTTCTGTGATTTTTGCCTTGAGTGTGTTACCTTAGAGTGCCTGGAAATTTTCATTATAGGTGAGCAAAATTTCAACTCATTTGTCTACCAAATTAGAGCAAGGCAGGGGATGAACAGTAATAAAATCCCTCTTTGTTGAAACAGACGTATTCTTGCTCATTTGGAGAAAAAGTAAAGCCTCTTGTGTTTGCATGTGTTTTGATTTTGATGCTGCTTGAGCTTGGCCCCTCTCCTCTTTGAAGTCCTTGGGATATTTGTATCTTATTCCAGTGGGAGGGGGAATCCATTGGCAGAATTTGGTTTAGCACCGTAGGGATTTATTTTTATTTTTCTATGGGGGAAGCAAGGGTTGTTTTTTTAACCATTTTATTACCATTTTTATTGTTCTAAAGGAAAGTTGCTTATTATCTCGCAAACTTTTATCTGGTGCTGAGTCATAGAAGTGAGAGAATGTGTAGGCGTCTTAGCATAAGAGAGAGTAATTCTGTCTTTTACATTTACAGACAGTTATGCTTTCCAGAAAATTTTTTTTTGTGGGTTGCAAAAGTGATTAATCTGCTGCTGAAACTGTCAAAGGAGGTTTTCTGTTTAAGAATTTTTGAAAGAGAGAAAAATCTGTTTCTACTTATAGGAAATAATAAGGTAGAAATTGAAATAAAAAAAGTGTACTGAAAGAACAGACAAGAAAATGTTCCCTTTCATAATGATATTTTTCATTTTTCTTTTTATGTATCTATCCATCTGTCTATCAGCCTATATATCTATCTGTATGTCTCATGGAAATGTCGTGTGGACTTTGATAGATACAAAACTAAATATAGTAGAATTATGCCTGAGTTCAGCATTATCAGTTCCAGCTGTTAAAAATATCATGAGATCAGTTTAAAATAGTCTGTATTTTGTCTTTAAAAAAAAACATTATTTCAGTTTCTTCTTAGTTTTTCATCAGGCTGTTTAGCTTTTATCATGTTTTGTGCTTTTTCTGCAATCTTCAAACCTACTCTTTTTTAAAAATGAAGTCCAAAATCCTTACTTAAAGACTCCTCTGCAGTAGTAGTAAGATATTTCTTTTTTCTTTATTTCTTTCCTTTTCCTTCTTTAGTTTTTTTATCTTTTCCTTTAAAAAAAAACCAAACTGGTAGTTGTTTTGTTTTATTATTAAAAAAAGATCTATTACAGCTGAAGCAAAACCTTTACTACCTAGGTTTATATATTCAGTGGTGAAAACTGTAGTGTTGTTGGAAGGTTAAAGAAGGTTTACTGGTTTCAACCAAATTTTATAGACCATTGGTATCAACAGCATGATCTGCTGTGATTTTTGTTTGTTGTACCCGTTCCTAAAGTCAAACTGGACATGAAATATTTAGCCTGTAAATTTAGGGGGTTTTCCCAAGAAACTAGGCAGTAGTGTGTTCAAATGATCTTCTGGCAGTGTACGGGTGGGAGTACAAAAACTTGAGCTACTTTCTGCATAGTGTATCCCTTTATGAATATTATGATGTTCTGTGTCTGCCCAGCAAAAGCTTTTTGGGGAGATTCCAGTGTAGCTGATACTGTGTAGTTAGTTAGAGGCAAGGTAGTTAAAGCAGGATGCCATGCTGCGAGCTGTAGTTGTTGCAAGTAGCCTTGGATTGAGAAAATGAGTGCTCATCATCTCACCTTCCACCAAGGAGAGTGTGCAGGGCAAAAGGGATGTCCTCTCGAGTGGAAGCTCTCAGCCCAACCCCAAATGCAATGTCTGCTTGCTTGCTTTGGTTAGAAGAGTTGTTTTGGCATCTTCCTTGTCCCTGTTCTAGTTAAAATTTCTGCTCTCCTCATCTCCCATTTTTTGCAGCTGCCCTTTCCCCTCTCCCAGCTATAGTAGCTTCAACTATGGTCCTTTGGCCTTCAGCAGAGAGTGATTTGTACCATGTAAGACGAATGTTGATTTTTATATCACATGGCCCATGAGGCTTTGGAAACCACATTTTTAACCCTCGGTGTGGTTTATCTCTAGCTTTTAGAAAAAAGTGAGCTTTGGGTCCCATGAGATTTCCTGTTTGGGGTGAATGAGCTCTGCATTTAGATCTTTTCGCTGGAAAGCCACGTGCTGCAGCTGGACTTCTAAATTAAAGGGGGAAAGGGAATTAACCTGGCTTAACCCAAGTTTAGATAATTCCGTTGAGAGGCCAGTGACTCATTTAGAGAATTCAGCAAGTCCACAAGGGCTAGAATGATACTTCTGAAAGCTTATAGAATGTCATTGCTTTGTGTTTTAACAATTGGGTCCTGCAGTGAATTCTTGTGGGTTGTTGTGGAAAAGAGATTTATTGATGACTTATGATGCCAGAACGTTTGCTCCATGCATGTTTGTTTTCTCTTGAAATATGAATACATCACGAACCACAAGGGGAAAAAGAAGAAGAAAAAAAAGATACATTGCGGGCTACAAATGAAATACAATTTAATCCTGCCACAAATTCAGACCCAGACCTGAATTCTCCCCACTCCTCTCAAGTTCAGTTCTGAAACTTCATTTGACCTGTGACAAACAAGAATGAAAGCCACAACACTCTGTTTTGGATCCAAAATTCCTTGCAGTTTTTTGGGCGTCCACTGCTGAATTTTGGAGAGTGCTGAGCTCTTGTTAGAATGTTGTTGAATCCAAGCTGCTCAGAAGGACTAAATTAATACTCCCTAGTCCAAGGGTTTTTAGCATTTAGCACTCCTGCCCCAGGGTTAGAATGTCACTGTTTCAAATTCTGAAGTTTAAAATGTCAAAATCAGTTAGGCTATAAATCCCAGTAGCCATCAGTATGCATTTCTACATTCACCACAAGGAAAGAAGTGAGGAGAGAGGGAGGATACGTCTGTTTGTTTTGAATTAGCATGCTTGTTTTTAATTCCTAATGTAAAAGTGTTTGTGGACAGCTGCACAGGTCAAGGTGCATGGCTGGCTTAAGAGCTGGACTGGTCCATGCTGGTGCAGTTATGTGGCGAGCTGGGTGCCTCAAGGTGCTAAGGTTTAGTTCAATGCAGGTTATATTTAGCCTGGATTATAAATTGCATTTGCTTTTGTTCAGGTTGCAGCAGTATGAATTGCCAAGATCTTAGATGTTGAGTTTTTTGCAAAACAAATGATTATTGCCTGGAGCAGGTTAGATCTGCAGGATTTGTTACAGTTTGCATAGAAACCCTCTGCTATATTCCCAGTGGGGAGAAAAATCCTCCAAATTCAGAGACAGTCGTAGGCCAAATCCTGATCTGCAATAGCTAGAGTGTTTGGAGTAAATCTGCTGGAGTTAACAGATGTGCTGAAGCTGGCACTAGTATCACTGAGATTAGAATCTGGCTTGATATAAGGCACTTTTTTATTTTTTTGTAATTCAGGCAGCAAGAAGCATTAAAGTATATTCTGTGACTGTGATAACCTTAACCTAATCAGATGGATGTTTGGTTTAAGAACAGCGTAAGCGAGGAAAATTACAAATCATAAGGTAATCAGACTCATTAGGGAATACTTGATGACCTATTCAGCAGTATCAGTCATTAAAAACAGCTCTTGTGTTCTGGTTAAGAATGAAGATATTTTTGCTCTTGAGGGGGGGTGTTGTGTTTTTTTTATATTAAAACTTAAAATGGCTATTTGTGGGTTTGTTTCCTCAAGGCATATTTATGAAAACTGGATTAATTTATAGTGCCATTTGCTTCAGAACAAGCCGGGGGAGGCTATGCATTTGACATGGCTTTATACAGGCTTTTTACAGCAATACTGTTATGATTGTAAATTTTTATCAGTGTGTCTTTTGAGTAAATATTTTATTAACCATACATTTAATATAATGATATGTCCTCTATGAAGAGAGGAAAATAGCGATAAAACTGATTATTCTGAATTAATACTTTAATTTAAAAATACTCTTCCTATATTGTTTTATACTTGAGTATTTCTGTGGTACAGATGGCATTTTTTCTTGTGCTATAAATTAATGTGCTTTCTTTTACTTTCATGACTTGTTACAGTACTGCCCTTGTGTTTTGACATGTTGCAGTGGGTATGTTCTGTGTATCTTTGTGTGTGTGTTTATATACCAATATAATAATATTTAAAAGCCACAACAGGTGAAAGAAAACTTTTTGAATCAGATTTCTCAACCTCATACTTGGAGTCTGCAATATTGTGGAAACACAAAGGTATTTCAGTCAGCAGTGATAACCCAGGCAGACGGGCAAATGAGGGAATGTTCCACTCCATTTCCCAGAAGGAGCCATCTGGGAAAACAGTTAAATTTGACCTGTTGTTGGAGCTTGTCAGCCTTTTGGAAAGGTGTACATTGGACCTAATAGGAAAATAACCTCTCTGTCACATATGCCTGTCTTTTATGAGTTTTCTTGGTTGAGCTGCAATTTTTTTGGTGAGGCTGTATAGTTTTTCTCTGCCGTTAACCACTCAAGTTACTAACCTGAATCGTTTTGAAGCCCACTGAAAATACTGGCAGATGATGGTGGGTTCTGGACCTCAAGTGAACCATAAGAAAGCAGATGTTGTATGAACACAGAATTGTTCGCTGATGCTTCTGCTCTTCTGTATGACTGTTTGCACCGGCCTTAAAACGTGGGGAAAAGAAGAATAAAAACACATGGCTTTCACAGGAAATAGAGACAATATTAACATTTGAAAATGTTTATGCTCCTTGGAAGAATAATTTTTTAAATCAGGTTTAATAGAGTTTTGGAATTTGGAAAGATAAATAGGTTATAAATGCAAGCAGTGCAGCAAATAATTGGAATCGTAAACAAATTACAAGTAACACAAAGTAAACCAAGTAGTGTCTGAGAGTGTATGTATTTCATATTATTTTATTTGTGCATATGCACACTCTTTTTATGTTCTCTAGAATTAATAAAGGAAGAAAGCTTGCATACTTTATAAACACTCTAAAACTCCTTTGCAATTTGGTAGGAAATGAGAAGCTTTTACAGAGTTTTTGGACTGTTCTTTAAATCCGTTGTTCAACACACAATAGAAAATGATAACTTTTCCTTGTAAGTAGCAAAAGACTTCTCTGGAAGACTCCATGAATACATGTTCTTTGTCCTGTCACTCCCAGATGCACATCCCTTCCTCTCACACATCTTCAATGATACCTTTTAAATCCTTTTTTTTATAATCATGATGCACATGCATGGATAGCAGCACAATCTACATAACCCTCTAGCCTGCTCATATTTATCGTGCACGTGAGCTTCTTTTTCATTACAAATAGCAATTTATAAAAGGAAGAAAAAAATGTTTTTAGGACAGTGTAATTGTGATACTTTAAGCCTCACTAGCTTAGTAATAGCAAAAGTCATAAAAATACTTGGCTTACCCTACATTCTTATTTATAGGTATAGTGGGGGCTTCCCCATTGTCAGGCAGGGCAACATTTTGCCTAAATTAAGCAAGGAGACTTGTTCAGCCTGTTAGAAGGGCCCAGTTTGCTGAATGGAAATGCTTTGGACATTCCTGTGTTGCTAAGCCTTAGAGAAGGTGATCATTAAGGAGCTCAGTTTCACTGCTCCATGCACGTAGTGACTTGTCTTCACATGGTTCCGCTCTACTCTTTTTGTGGACTTCTGTTCCAGGACTGTATTCAGGAGTTCTGTGTTTTGATGTACTCAAAGGGCTGTGGTGCACAGCTCCTCACGGAATTTATTGCTAGAGTTGATGTGCCACTGATTCAGCTATTGCAAGGGGCTGCCATTGCGTGTTCCTGGGGTCCAGACTGGTGCAAATTTGTTATTTTAGTGATGAAAGTGGGAAATTACAGAAATATCCCAAGATGAATTGTTATTAAATGTCAGAAAACATTTAACTTCTCATGACTGGCATCTTCTGGAATTTTTGACAGCTATTTCTTGTGCTGATATCTGATATTCTTGTAGATGAAGTTGCTCTGGTATTTGAACTGGTCAAGCGGAATTGCTTAAATAGGAGAATTTTAATCGTAACTAGCCCTTCCAGTGAATTAAGCTAAAATAGTGGCATTTGACTCTCCAACAGAGCTAGAAGTATTCAGGTAAATGGTTTTCACATCTTTTAAAACTGATCTCACACATAATCCTCCTCATAAATATGATGATCACTCAACAGAAAAGGAAAAACACATAAAAAAGTTCATAGCAGTCATCGTAGTGATAGTATTGAGGTAAACAAATAAAAAAATAAATATGAAACTGAAAAGGAAAAGCAAAATTCTTCCCTGGCATAACACTGTTGTGTTTTGGAGACCAAACTTTTCAGATGTGTTCAGGCTCTTTGGAATTAATGAAGTGTTGGAAAGTGGGAACCCAGATTGCCTAAAACACTTGACACCCATACTGAATGCTTAACCAAGGTGTATGTCTATAACTGCACACATCACTTCTGAAAGGAAAAGTTTTCCCTGAGAAAATATTGGAGGTCAAGTTTTTATCACCTTTTCTTTTGTGCACCACCTTCTCCCTTGTGTTTCAAGCTGGGCCATCACAAGGAGTACAGAAGAGGTTGTGAACAGAAACATTAACAACTCTGTTGACTCCTTTTCCACCTGCAGTAGCAGCTGAAAAACAGATCAAAGCTCAGAAGCAGTTGTGTTCTTGTAATGCTTTATGGCATCTGTAAGGTATTCTCTTCATCTGAGAACCAGAGATGAACACTTTATTAGATTTCTTCTCTTCTTTTGGTATAATGCTTAGGAGCAATCCGTTTGAATACCTTGATAGCTTCTGGTGATCAAGCCAGCAAGCTGAATGCCATATAAACACGTCTGGGAAGTATGAGTATGAATGCTGATCTGTGCATAGCCTGTGCCTCTGTGACACACATTTGTCAGCTGAAAGCTAGAAAAGAGAATTACGAAACTATAAAGAGAAGCTTCATCTGATTATAAGCATGTTTTTTAGCTGAGGGTTTTAAGGCTTTGGAGCTGACTTCAAAATTTTGGACCAGCTTCTAAAGGTATTTTGACACCTAAAGGAATCTGTTTTTGTAACTGAGCTGTGTGCCCTGTTTAGCAGCAAGTGCAAAGTGGACTGATGTGTCCTTAGTGTGTTTGGTCTACTATCTGGATATTATAATAAAGGCCAGAAAATCCTGAATATTGAAAATGCATCAGGTATACTGAACAGAAGTGCATCTGTCCAGAATCTCTTGACATTTGGCAACCCAGCTGGAGCTCTACAAGGACTCCAGGTGTCTGCAAGTCCCAAATGAAAGGCCAGATTTCTCTTTTTCACCTAGATGTTAATTCAGACTAAAAAAGAGGATGTGTTCAGGGGAACCTGGACATACATTATCACTAGCAAGGCAGCTTGTTCAAAGACAGAATTTGAAGTCAGCAGGAGTTAGATGTGTCTGCGCATCAGGAAACTTCACAAAATGCCTGTTTACATTTTCAGGTACCTAAAGGCCCAAGTTTCAAAGCACAATATTTGATTCTTCTCTGAAGTTATCCTTCCCAAATTGAGGGGGAGCTGGGATCTCAGGCAGGAGGGAGGATCAGCCCAGCTGCTGCTCCTGGCAAGGCAGCAGCTTCAGTTCCAGCAGGAATCACTGTTCAGCACAGAGATGAAAAAGGAGGTGGGGAAGGGCACCCCACCCATGTCATCCCCCCTTCATATGTGAGAAGTGCATTTGCAGCCTAGCTCCTGGGTCTTGCGTTGACTGCTTGGTGTGGCAGGGTCCTGACTGATCATCTGAGCTGCTGGCACTCAGGTATCTCCTTGGTGCACATCACTAGCTGAGCTTGAGTGGCAGTGCACTTAATGCAGGGAAAAGATATCTGTGGTTCTTACAGTCACATCAAAATTACCTGCTTATTGTGGAATTTGTCTCCACTAACTTGTGCTGTCTAAATATTCAGTGACTTCTCTTGGCTGTTTTAATGCTTCTTTTACAATCAGTGGAGTGAAGTAGATTCCTCCAGTGGATGATTCACCTTCCCTGTTTTAGGTTTCAATATTAGAATGGGATAAATGATGCTGTAGAGAAGTATTTCACAGAGAGAGCTTTAGGCACCTCCAGCTAGCCAAGGTGAATGCCAATCCACTGTGTTAGGAGAAGCCAAGTTAATTTTCCACCCTTCAAAGCCTTTCCCACCCACGCTTCCAACCACCACCACCACTGAATGATACTTAAAAGTTTTCAGCTGGCACATGGTTCAGCTGGCCCCGTGTTTCAGTCAGGCTTGTGTCAGTGGACCATGAAGAAGAGTGGCCAAGTTATGAAGGGAGATGCTACACTGGTGCTGTGAAGTGGCAGCCCCCTAAGAATGTTGCACCCTGCGTTCTGCCTGCCAGTAGTGGCTAGCCTTCTGACTTTTGAGGAAGTAGGGTCGCTTCACTCCTATCCTGAGGTAAATAGTGACTGAAATGCTTGAAAAAGGCAGCCATAGATAGAGCCATGGTTCTCAACCTGTGCTCTGCAAACCCTGACAGTCCATGATCACTCCGAAGGTAACAAAGAAGAATTCAGTGAAACGTAACTTAAAACCCCATGTTTATTGTCAGTAGATTAACACTCTCCGTAAAGGAGTTTGTCTCTCCTGAAAAACAGTTGGGGGCTGCCGAGCATAAAGGTTGAAAACCACTGAGTTGGAGTAATGTGTCTTTATATGTGGTAATTTGACAGCTAAAGGGCTAAAGCTATTCAGCTGTACCTTTGTGAAAAATGCCTGGAGAATTGAATAGAATGTGATAAACTTCGTGTTGGCATTTTTGATCCAGTCTGTGAAACTGAGTAACTGAAGGGATTCTATAGAAAATACTCTACAAATGCACAAAATAAAAGGAGAATGAAGTAATTTTCATAAGAGTTCCAGCTGATCTTATAGAATCGTGCTCGTGCTGTATATTATAGTTATTGTGCACATTTCTTTTTAAGATTTAACCCTGACAAAGGGTAGAATCATAGAATAGTTGTGGGTTGGAATGGACCTCAAGATCATCTAGTTCCAGT
Organism: Melopsittacus undulatus; assembly: GCF_012275295.1. Taxonomy (NCBI): domain Eukaryota; kingdom Metazoa; phylum Chordata; class Aves; order Psittaciformes; family Psittaculidae; genus Melopsittacus; species Melopsittacus undulatus. The sequence goes on from NC_047532.1 coordinate 48,130,122, forward strand.
CCCCCTGCCATGGACAGGGACACCTCACACTAAACCATGTCACCCAAGGCTCTGTCCAACCTGGCCTTGAACACCGCCAGGGTTTGAGCATTCAAAACCTTCCTGGGCAACCCGTTCCAGTGCCTCACCACCCTAACTGTAAAGAATTTCTTCCTCATATCCAATCTAAACTTTCCCTGTTTAAGTTTTAACTCTTTACCTCTTGTCCTGCCACTACAGTCCCTAATGAATAGTCCATTCCCAGCACCCCTATAGCACCCCTTCAGATCCTGGAAGGCTGCTATGAGGTCTCCACTCAGCCTTCTCTTCTCCAAGCTGAACAGCCCCAGCTTTCTTAACCTGTCTTCATATGGGAGGTGCACCAGTCCCCTGATCATCCTCATGGCCCTCCTCTGGACTTGTTCTAACAGTTCCATGTCCTTTTTATGTTGAGGACACCAGAACTGCACACAATACTCCAAGTGAGATCTCACGAGAGCAGAGCAGAGGGGCAGGATCACCTCCTTCGACCTGCTGGTCATGCTCCTTTTGATGCAGCCCAGGATACGGTTGGCTTCCTGGGCTGCAAGAGCACGCTGCACCTGCCTCATGTTTGTTTTCTCATCGACCAACACCCCCAAGTCCTTCTCCACAGGGCTGCTTTGAATCTCTTCTCTGCCGAGCCTGTAGCTGTGCCTGGGATTGGTCCAACCCAGCTGTAGGACCTTGCACTTGTCATGGTTAAACTCCATAAGGTTGGCATCAGCCCACCTCACAAGCGTGTCAGTGTCCCTCTGGATGGCATTCCTTCCCTCTAGCGTATCAACTGAACCACACTGCTTGGTGTCATCGGCAAACTTGCAGATGGTGCACTCAATCCCACTATCTGTGTCACCAACAAAATTATTGAACAAGACTGTTCTCAACACCAATCCTTGAGGGACACCACTCGTTACTGGTCTCCAGCTGGACACTGATCCATTGTCCACAACTCTTCGTGTGTGACCATCCAGACAGTTCTTTATCCACTGAGTGGTCCACCTGTCAAACTGATGTTTCTTCAATTTAGAGACAAGGATTTTGTGTGGCAGTGTTGAATGCTTTGCACAAGTCCAGGTAGATGACATCAACTGCTCTACCCCTGTCCATCAGTTCCGTAGCCCCATCATAGAAGGCCACCAAATTGGTCAGGCAGGATTTCCCCTCAGTGAAGCCATACTGGCTGTCACCAAGCACCTTGTTGTTTTTCATGTGCTTTGGCATGCCTTCCAAGAGAATCTGCTCCAAGATTTTGCCAGGCACAGAGGTGAGACTGACTGGTCTGTAATTCCCCAGGTCATCCATTTTCCCCTTCTTGAAAATGGGGGTTATATTTCCCTTTTTCCAGTCATAAGGAACTTCACCTGACTGCTATGATTTTTCAAATATGATGGCCAGTGGCTTAGCAATTTCATTTGCCAGCTACTTCAGGACTCACGAATGAATTTCATCAGGTCCCATGGACTTGTGTATGTTCAGTTTCTTAAGATGGTCTCAAACCAGATCCTCTCCTACAGTGGGCCTAGGGTCATCATTCTCACAGTCCCTGCATCTGCCTTCCAAGACTTGGGTGGTGCGGTCAGAGCCTTTGCCAGTGAAGACCTATGTAAAGAAGTCATTAAGAACCTCAGCCTTCTCCAAATCCTGTGTAGCCAGTTCTCCTGATAGCTTCTGGAGGGGGCCTACGTTGTCCATAGTCTGTCTTTTATTCGCAATGTACCTATAGAATCCCTTCCTGTTATCTTTCACATCCCTAGCCAAGTTTAATTCTAACTGGGCATTAGTTTTCCTAACCTGGTCTCCACCTCCACATCCCTGTATTTTTCCCAGGCTGCTTGTCCTTGCTTCTACCTTTTATAAGCTTATCCATCCAAGGAGGTCTCCTGGCCCTCCTGCTACACTTCCTTCTAGTTGGGATGCAACACTCCTGAGCTTGCAGTAGGCGATCCTTGAATATCAACCAACAACTAAAATTATAGGCTAATTTCTGTAGAAGAACAGCTTTAATCCATAGTATGTTTGTGATGACTCTTTAGTTGTATACACTAAATTTAATTTAAGATCTTCTAAATCATTTGTACAGAGTGCAGAATCACACAGTCAGGATTTTGGGTTTTCCCACCAAGGATAACTTGGAATCCAGACACTCAGCTTTGACAGTCAGATCCCTAGGATAGCACAGGTTTATCACAAAACCCTGGACTTCTCATACAAGAAACTCATACAAATGTTTATAATCTTCCAATGCAAGTAAGAAGGCAGGGCAGGAGTTACAAAGCAAAATGATTCCCCTCATGGTTACACATGGTAACTTTTTTTAGAAGAACTCTTTTGGGTTTTTTTAGCTCCCACATAGATTGAGTTTTACTTGATTTTGTCAGTATTAGTTCACCTTTATTTGAACTGCTGGGTAATTCATTTGTAGAAGAGGCAGTACATTTAGGTACTTCCATTGGTGTTTAAACAAGGCTCTTGTGCTTTCCAGATTAAAAAAAAAAAAAAGATTTTGTGTTACAATGCTTGTGGTAGATCAGGTTCTCTATTTAACTCCTTCCTACTCTAGTTTTTCTTAACAACTCTGCATTATCAGCACCTGTGGTTTCTAGTTTACTCTCCTTGCAAATATGAATTTGCAAGAAGGAGTTGATGGTAAGTAGCGTGGTTCTAATTTACACTTGTGAAGTGTGTCAGACAGTTTCATGTAGTGCATAATGAGCAGAGGAAAGCCTGTCTTCCTCTGAAAACAGCCCTTAGAGTATGTCAGAGAGCGTGTTTGGCTGCAATAGTCACTTGCAAATGAAATACAGTTTTGAAATGAGCTGTCCAGGAGCTGCTGGAGTAAGGGATGCCTGTACTCCTGTGAATCTACTCTTTTTCTCTTTTTTCTTTCTCCTATTTCTACTTGTTTTCATACTTCTGGGCTATCACTTTGAAGTGCTTTTGGATGTGTCTACTTCATTACACTAGTACAAGTTCTGTGGACTCATTTGAATGAAACATCTGTGACAGTCATCTATTTTGCTAGGACTGCACCAGTGATACAGGTAGCCCTTCCTAGCTTTCTCTTCATTACTCTCCCTCTATCTACCAGGCATGTTTATAGCCTCAACCGTCCTTCCTATCCTCCTAGTGCCTTCCAGACATCTGTTGAAATCACTCTTCTCTGTGGTATCTAAGTACTCTTTTCTCAACCTTCTGCACATGCTTGTCCTCAGAGGAGGAATCTTGTCCATAGCTCATGTGCATTTATAAAGTCTTTCCTTAATCCATTAATAATCTAGGGGTTTAAGCCTGGAGTGTTACTTAAGTACATGGCTGGACCATCAGAAGGCTGGACTGTGGCCATCCTTCTCTCTTGCAGGCAACAGGGCAGCGGATTTATGGTGATACCTCACCTGTGCCCTTGGTCAGGAGCTGCAGCCAGTTTGTGTCCCCATAAATCATAAATGCTCCAGTGGTGTCAAATTCCCTCTAACCTGTCCCATTTCTCTGCTACATCACGTTAACTAGAGCCTTGCATGCTCTTCCTCCCCCTAAAGCCCAGATTTCATCACACTCTTGCCCAGCACCCTCAGAGGAATTGAGAATGAATCACAAAGGGTGCTCTGGGGACTCTTACTGATGCAAACTTCCTCCTCCTCAAGGCAGCCTGTGGTTTGAATGCCACAGTGCAGCCAGTACTTGTTAGCTTGAGCCTTTTCTGTAAAGTTGATGGCAAAGCTTGGTCTCTGGCCCAGGCACCTGCAGTTTGCTCTTCCTTCACTGGTGCAGGAGAGGAGACTTTCAGCTCATTCTCTTTGTAGTGTCAAACACGGGAGCTGCTCAGAGCCTTTCAGAGTGCCAGTCAATAGGCAGGCAAGTTTTTGAGAAAAGAGTTATCATTCTTTCTTAAGGTGTGTTCCAGTCTAGGCAGGGGACTAGCATCAACACATTAGGTGAAGTGACTTCCATTACAAGAGTTTTACTAACGGTCTGTCACCTGCTTCCACAGTCTGTGTTCAGAAACATAATATTTGATAAATGGGGCTCATTTATGTTGTTTTGGTTTGGACTTTTCTCCCTCATCGCTGATCATTGTCTTTAAAACATTATCTACCTTCTCCCTCTTCACATGGAAAAGAAAAATGCTTTTCTGGTGGTAATTACACAGTGCCGCATTGTGGACCTTTCATCCCATTACAGTAAGTGGACAAACTACTGTCATTTACAGGAATGAAATAGGTGAGGAAATGGGAAAGTTTCTAGCACTCCCAGGCATAAATGCTAAGATGACACGTGAGAATAATTCTGACAGAAAGCAGATTTTCTTGCTAGCAATGAGTGCTGCTGCAGTTGTGCATGGACAGAGGAATGGACGATTTCCTGTTCCTTACCAGGTATTTCAGAAATAGAAGAATCAGGCAGTATTAATGGAGGGCTACAGACCTTTAACCTGTCTCTGTCTGTGCAGTTCAACTGAGACACACTTCATCTCTTCCTTGCTCTCAGTTTCAAAATCTCTTCAGTCTGTCCATGTACTGCCTTGTACTACTGAATCTGTTGGCAAGGTCAGGGTTTTAACACATTGAGATGTTTTTTCTCCAGCAAAAGTTTGCTGCCTTATTGTTCCCCACCTCTGTGTGCACGCCTTTTTTATCTCTTGAAACAGATTGATGCTCTTATTTGCCTGGGTTTTTGTTTTGGTTTGGATTTTTTTTCTCATTTATAGTGACTCGGTGTGGAAGGTTTACTCTTATGAAAGGTTTGCCCTGAAGGTGTAATTGCAGGGGTAAGGTCTTTAACGATGCATCAGAAAAAATGTATTTGGACGAATTAGTGGGAAGAGCTACCAGATGGGTAACAGAGCTTTGTTATTCCTTTGCTAGACTTGCTTGTGGGCTGTGGATTAGAAGTTGGATGACTTGCACTTACCTCCCTTTTCTTCATATGTGGTTATTGCCAAATGGTTGGGGGTATCTGCCTTTATCCCACCTTCTGTGGAAGGTGAGTTTGGTACCCTCGGAGGCCCAGAGAAATGGGTGGTTGAAGTCCCTCTCCAGTCAGTGGCCCGGGTTGGTTTGGCAGCAATTTATTGCCGCCACCTGCTGACCAGGCAAAGGATTTCTTTGGCCCTGGTAGAGCTTTTGCTTGAGGGTGTCCCAGTGAGCCTCTATCTCTTTCTCCCCTGTTCAGCAATCCCAGCACGAGGGCGATGGGGATGTAGGGAGAGGTCAGGGTACTTGCGTAAAGCAGGAACACTTGGGAACAAATGCAAGATCAGTCATTTAGGTAAAGGTGACAACCACTGGTGGGGGCTGAGCTATTCTGACTTTGAGCTGCTTGTAGATTATCAAGCTATGGGTGCTATGGATTATCATGGGTGAGATCAAGCCCAGGAATTTTCAATGGCAGATAACCTCATCTAACTATGTCACTAAGTAAAACAACAAAAAAATACTGTCAAACTGTCTTCATTTTAATGGATCTCTGGATAGGAAGGCAGAAAATTCAGGTACTCTTTCAGAATAAAGGAAAGGAGAGAAGCAGTAAATTGTATCTAATCCTGAACTTCAGAAATTCAAGTTTGTTCTTCTTTGATTTACTGAATAGACTTAAGGGACATCTTCAGTGTTCTTCAGGAACTATTTCACATTGTTAGCTCTTTAACAATGACATCCTTTCACGCTGGTGTCTTTGGATGTGGATTTTAAGTAAGAGGCAAGACAGACAAACAAGTACATTACACGGAAGCATGTACAATACCTATTAGGACAGTGTCACTGCACTAAATCTTTATTTGGTGACCAAATCACAGGAAGTGGTGGCACTTGTTGTTAGCCTCTTCTCTGGCTGATGTGCCTGTGGTGTTGGTACAGGGTTGCATAGCTGCTTTGGTGGGAGCTGACTTCTGAAGCTCTCAGGAATCCTGACCCACTTTTTGCCCTTTAATGAGTCATGTGAAATATTTGCCTTCTCTGGGGTCACTCCAGGCATTCAACCAGCAGTGCTTAGAGCAGGGACAGGGACATCTCCATATTTTGCTTTGATCTACGTTAATTCTGAAGTCTTGGGATCTGGATTTAGGCCATTCCAGTCTGCTGCCTCCTGCATTGTTAAAGAAGCTGTGGTATTGAGGGCAGTATCCTACAAGTGCTCTAGAGAGCCAAGGATTTTCATGTCCCTGTAGAAACTGTAATCTCATTTTCTCTTTCAAAATATTCTCATTTTCACAGGAATGGATGGGGTTTCCCCTAGTTATTCTCCAGTGAGTCTCACTTTTTTTTGCATTTATTGGGGTTTAGTTTGTTTGTTTGGAGGCAGAGGAGAAAACTTCAAGGAGAAGTGAAATGCTATGCACGGCAGTTCTGCTCGGCTGCTGCGGTGCCATCCCTGTTCTATCAGAGAAGGGAAAGGTTCCTATTACCATTTTATAACGTGTGGTCTCAGGTACATTCCTGCTTTCCTAAGCGGTTTGAGTTGCTGCACAGATGTTAGTGTAAAATGCCATTTCCACTTAACTCCTCACTGCTTGACCTGATACCCCTCCTGCTGACGCTGTGGCTCTTCTTTTCTTGCTCCCTAGGGCTCTGGCACCTCGAGCAGCTCCACTGCCACCCCTTCATCTGTGTCCACCCCTGTCACTGGCCACAAGCGGATGATCATCCCCAACCAGCCTCCCCTCACGGCCACCAAGAAGTCCACCACCAAGGGCCCGGGGCAGCCAGCACCCATCCCGGTCACTCCTGTTGGCACCCTGAAACCACAACCAGTGCCAGCCCCCTATGCCACAGCCTCTACCCCCAGCCGCCCGGCCTTCAATGTGCAGGTGAGGACAGCACAGCCCAGCCCGCACTACCAACCACCTGGCCCACAGCCTGTGCACTATGGCAGCCTGGGGCCCAGCCAGTCCTACACTCCGCCACCAGCCCGCCTGCCCAGCACCCCGCAGTATGGCGCTCCACAGCCCCATGGGGCAGACTATGGCTATGCCCCACCACCTGCCCGGCCCTCGGAGCCTGCCTATGGCTATCCACCTGCACAGGGCCGCTACCAAGACCCCTACTATGGGGGGTACGGGGGGAGGAACGGCTCCGAAGCACCCTACCCACAGAGCTCCTGGAAGGCTGAACCAGCGTATCCTGCTAGTAACACTGTGGGCCAGGCTCCTCCTGGCCTCTACCAGCCACCCAGCACGAAGAAGACCTACATCACCGACCCTGTGCTGGCCCCACAGCCACCTGCGCTGCAGCAAAAGGTAGGAGATGTGAATGTTCACCAGACTTCCTGGGGGAGTGGAGAGCCACAGGGCTGAACATGCCCTGGGACCCTCCCTGAAAGGCAGCCTGGTGGGGTTCAGTGACACTTGCGAAGGCTTGGGCAGGTCTCCCTCTGCGTGGCTTCTTAAAAGCTGGAAATAGGGAACTCTTGTTTACTTTGAAATGAGGCTTTTGTGGAGACATAGAAACACTGCCAGCCTTGAAGGATGAGATGGCATCACATGTGGGGGTGTGGCATCACCTGGCGGGCAGAAGCGAGGTCTCATCCCTCTGACATGCTGTTACCATCAGAGTTCACAATGCCACAGTATGGCATTGTTACACTTGAGCCCTTCCTTCTGGGCATACCCAAGATCAAATGAGAGGTTGGGAACTCCGTGTGCTTGTGGACAGCTCTGTTCACCAGACAAATCCTTCCTCTTCTTAGGCAGATAGGAGGTACGCAGGAGGCTGGTTTTGATTGTGGTTCAGAGTGATTACAGAGGTTGACCTCTAGTGTGTTGCTGTTCAAAAATCACTTCTCGCTGAAACCACATGGAAATGAGTTCCCACAGAGCTCAGCTCTGATTTTCCTCTCAAGTGATGATACGCTGAGGTGGCCTCTATCCACTTGAACTGGTGCCTGATCCTTATAAAGAGAAGCCAACTGAAATAGAAAGCTAAACTGGTCTGCCTGGTTTCTCTGCCCAAACTGACGCTGGCTGGCTTTTGTCACTTCTGTTGGTGGCTGTCCCTGTCATGGCTCTGGGGACACACAGTGCTTTAGCTTTGTGGGATCCTCACAGTGTATGATGAGGTTGGGCTCCACCAAAGGATGAGGACAGCCAAGCCCAGGCAGGAAGGCAGTGAACCCATCACTGCTCAGGCCCACCCTGACTCATCTCAGCTGCTCATCAGATTGTGGGTGCTTACAGGGAAGGGCAGAAAAGCTTCTGACACATAGCAAAAAGTCTATCCTTCTGGCATTTCCTTCACTAGCAGCACACAGGCAGTTTTCCTTGAATTTGAGATTTCCTGACACTGGGAACTTTTGAAGGCAAAGACGTTTCTTGAGGCAGTTTAGGGAGGGCAGTACACTACAAAAGTCCTTGAAATACTATCTACTAGCAGCTAAGAAACTGCTTTTTATCTTTTCTTTCCCCTTCCTTACCAAGATGCTAGGAGTGGGAAGAGAAGTAATAAACTCTCGGCTGTGCAGGTACTTAGTATAGAGCTGAGATTGGAAAGTAGTGAAAGGTAAGAAATCTGCACCTAGCCTTAACTGGTGTAATTGCTGTGATTCCAGTGGAGTCACTGAGGAAATGCTGAGGTACAGCAGATCCATATTTAAACCTTGATAGACACAAGTAGGCTTATATATAAAAAAAAACTGAAAAACTTGAGTTCACTCAGCATCTCTATGGAAACACAAATCATCTCGAACCACAAACAGCACAAGCCTGTTAGTCTCATTTGCATTACAAAGTTGGAATGGCAGTTTAATTTAGCTCAAGTTTGGGGTTTCATGTGTGTATATATATATATCTCTTTATATCTATATAGGTATATGTTTGTGTGCACGTGGCATTTACAAATACCATGCAGAAGTACTTCTTATGTATCTCTATAAAAATAATTTCAGTTTTTCTGCAAACCAGACTCCCTTTCATTCCCTTCCAGCTTGCTAAATATCTGCATTATTACCTATTTCACTTTTGAATTTACAACTCTTCTCTAACATACTGGTGGCAGATTCTGCTTAATCTCTGCTTTGTAACATACGTAGTGTAATTGGTGAAGAATTGAAGGGGATCTTAACAGGAGATGCCCGATAATAAAACACTGTATACTTTGCTAGTGAAGCAGTGTTGTCCATTTTTACCACATGCTCTTTTTTTTGCAGAGTAACTCATTCATAAAATCAACTTTTGGAAATACTCTATTTAAAGGAGAAAAAGAAGGAAGTTTATATTAGAACAGATACCTGATAGGGAGAATTGTCAGTGTAATTTGACTTGTTGACTACAATGTGAACTTTAACGTATTTCCTACATACTGGCTTTTGCATTTCATTGTGTTTTGCCTTTTCAAGGTTGTTTTGAGGCCTTTCAGTTAAGGAAAATGACTTGAGAGCCAGGGTAAGAAGTGGGCATTAATGTATATCACGTAAAATGCAAGAAGACCATTCTTCTTGCAACAAAATGGTCTCAAAACATAAAACAATTTCTTATTGCATTCAGAAAAGTGCATTCTTACTCCTGAATGCATTCTGTGTGCAAAATACAAAGGATGTTGTAACAAATCTATCTCAGATTAGAAGTCTGTGGTCCTTAATTCTAATTTGTTTAGGGCTTTTAAAGGGTAAAAAAAAAAAAAAAGGAAAAAGAGTTTATATTTTGCATTTTGGCTAGGAATTGGTTCATGGTACTGTGGCTCTGTCTTTTTTGCTTCTTACTAATCATGCCGAAGTCGCTGCTGATCCAAAATAAATCTGGATTGGTATGGGAACAGCAAATAATCTGTACTGGTTCTTAAAGCTCACTGAGAACAATGAGTTTTACTCATACATAGTGCTGTATTGTATTCTGGTCTTGGGCCAGTTATGGAAGTGAGAGTCATGCATGTGAAATCTCTGTGCATTTTAGCCTTTTGTATCGCCTTGTCTAGAATTAATGCCCAAGTCCCACTTAGGAAATTAACTGGTGGAGTGCATGTCCTTATTTAAACCTTCATGTGCCTCAAGGGCATTCCTGACCAAAAACCTCAGGAGCTGTCTCCTCTGCATGGTAGGTGGTGGGGATTTTTGTAGGAGCAGCAACAGAGTTGTCATGAGACCATCACAGAACCATGTGACACGACTGGGTGCTCTCATACATTTTGCCAGCAATGCTGTACCAGTCCAGACCAAGTCAAAATCTGAAGCCCCTCCCAAAAGCCAGAGAGCATAAGACCATGGTGACTCATTAGGTACACTAATTTCTGGCACCAAGATGTCCACAGCAGGGAAAACAAAATGGCAAAGCCAGTTTCTGACATGGAGAATTCCTGCAAATTTGCCCTGTGGCTAAAATAGAGTTGACGAAATTCCCACCACTGACCAGCTCAACTATCATCAAATGTTTCTATGCTGGACTGTTTAAGATACCAAACATCCTTGTCAAGCTCTCATATCTCCGAATAGGTCTAGGTACTTTCACTGTTCTTGGTCATGTTTGAGTGGTTTTGAGACACCATTGTGTGTACCCCAGGTGGCTTTGTGGACCTTTCAAGGACTTCATGTGTCTCCTGGTATATTTGAGGGGTGGCCACTGTAAACAGCTGGGAGGTCTCTCCTTCCTAGATCTCATATCCTCTGTATTCTCCTTCCTCTTTCTAAATGTACTCAAAGGCCTGGGGAACCACATTCCTTTGTAAAGGGACCTACACATTTTCAGCATCCAAACTGAATGCCATTGAAATCAGTTGAGATAGCTTGTGGGTTTGGTCCAGAATGGTGGAAATCTTAACAAGACCACTCATTTCTTGAGAGCAATCTGCTGATTTGGGGAGGGCAAAAATTTCTTGTAGTTCTGATTTACTGCAGCATCCAAATCCATGCTCCTTTGCTGCGGATTTGTTGGAAGAAACAAGGGGGCAGTGTCTGTTCTTACTGACATGGTACAAGTCATGTCCCCTGACCCTCTTAGTTCACACCAGCCATGAATCACATTGTCACCATTTACACATATACAAGTATTGGTGCATATGGAGCATGACCTTCTCTTCAGACAGCCCTTCAGTGAGTGCTGTGGCAATAAAGTAGGAAGACAGCTGGAAATTAGGAGGTAAAATTAACAAGGCAGCTTATGCGTTTGGCATGATTTAGGTGGTGGTGGCCACTCATGATTAGCAGACCTCAACCACTGCATTGTTTCAGAACTGCTGGAGGTGGTGTTTCTTTGCAGCCTGCTGCGGCCAGCATTGGCATAGTCTTGTGAAACTTGCAGTGCCCAAGAGGGGATTCTGACAGCTTACTTTTTTTCTCATTTTACACAGCTTTTGTCAGCTTTTCCACTGATTTAATACCTGTGATGGAGGCATTCACTTGGAAGTTTCATTTTTGCCTCAGCAACATCTGCTCACCAGTGTCCTTTGCTATGACTGATGCACTTCTCTTGTACTGGTTTAATAATTTTTACAGCCTACCATCACTCACATAAAGTAGATACCTTTGGCACTTGTGTTTGAACTGAGACTAATGCTCTAGCTGTTTGCTGTTAATCTAGTGACTGTTCTCTGCAGATGAATAAATGCAATATGCCAGATTCCCTCCTCCTGTCACAGGGATATATTCTTTCTTAGCATTGATTTTTTCTTGTGGGGAAAGGCAGGCAACTTGCTGTTCACTGTCTGTCTCCCTTTGTGTGTATTCTCCCCAAAAATCTCATGTCTCCACCCAAGTGTCCTCTTCCCAAAAGTCACTTGCTAAAAATTTCCACTGTATGGGATTCAAAGACTTTGTAAAATGATGGTTGAAGTTGCTTTTCTATCAGTGTGAGACAGTAGCTTCCCATACTTTTAAAATACTAAAATAAAGTAAACCAAAGTAAAATGAAAAAGGCTTACTTGAAATATTCTACTTTGGCATTTAATGAATTAAAAAAGACATAAAGCTAATGTAAAATGAAATAAAAGGTGAAATTCCAAGATTCAGAGTTGAATTCGCGATTTCAACATGACATTTCAAAATTTCCAGATGAATATGCAGTTCCTTTCTACCCTGAGAATAGCAACAAATGTCAAAATGTTGACATTCTTCACAAAACAGTAATTCCAAGTTCTAACCAGCACTAGCTGTATATCAGCTGCTGATTCTGTCTTTGCTTCTGGGTGGATTAAATTAAATACCATTGCTTCTGTTAAAACAAGGAGAAGGGGAAGAAGACAAGTAGTAGTGTCTAACAATGAGATGAGAAGCACAGAGTTAGGACTTGGTAACACTGTGGCATTGAGAATCATGTTTTCCATGTCGAGGTATTATAAAACTTTGCATCAAAATCTTTAGATTTCTTCAAGATTTTCAGGTGAAAAGACACTGCCAAGAGGTCCGAAGAGGTGTTTTCAGAACAGCGTGCTTATCCTGGCAGCAGGAATCTGACACAATCTGGTTTATACCCTAAACTTTTGAAAAAGGCCAATTTTTGGCTTGTAGTGTGTTTAACATTTTCATTTCAAAGCTTTACTGTTTGTTCTTTGTATTATATTTTTATTATTTCAGTAGTCCATATACTAGCAGGAACCAGCTGAAGACAGAACAGTTTATCAGATTTGTCTCTTAGGAATCATACATTTGAGTTGTTTTCCTGAAACAGAGAAACAGCAAGTTGCCAAACAATTACCTTGAAGTTAAAGATGATAGGGAGCCTGCAGTTGCAGGAGTAAGTCAGGTCAGCATATACTGAGAAACCAACTTAAATACATGGCTTCAGGCTGCAGCTTTTGCAGCTTTAGCCTTTAGTCAGACACAATGGGTTAGTAATATAACAGGAATAATTGAGAAAGAGGCTTTTGACATAATACCTGGATGTTCTTTCTTGCTCCTTTTTAAAATAAGCTGAGGACAATGCCTGCATACATAGTAAGGCATGGGGCAGCCTTGAAGTTAATTAAGGGCTCTGTTTCTGTGCTGTTAACTCTTGATAACCAGTGTCAACCTTGGCAGATACTTCCAGATCATGTTACAAATGAGGATTTTGTATCTGAGGCCATAAGATGTAGTCAGCATATATTTACCTATGGGTGGGAAGGAACATCTGATGGGGAGGCTGTCTGGATTTTGAGCAATGGTGCTTGCCTGAGCCCTGGGGCCAGCTAAACTCAGGTCTCTAATGGAAAGCCTCATCTGTAGCACAGTGAGGCAAGGATGATTGGCCTTACTACTGGTTTACAGCTCTCAGTTCAAAAAGCAGCACCTATAGAAGTCAGTTGTGTGTGATGGTGCTGCTGATTACTGGAGGAACTGTTTCCTTCACTTTTAAAATACAGCAGAGTCCAACCACGTTGTAATTCTTCCAAAGCCAAGGCACCAGAACATGTGGTGAAGCTGTTCTTTTACCATATAACCTCTGTGTTATTGTCAAGTTTATTGCAATGAGGGTAGGACACATATGGGTAAGGAAACTTGCCCAAGCCTAGGCAAGTTTAATTAGGAAAGCTGGAGAGAATGCAGAGACATGGAGCATCTTGGTGTCATTGCATGGCTTCTCTGTTTAAGGTGAGAAAGGCTCTGGCTGCCCACTTGGTGTGAAACTCTTTGGGTTTATGACCCAGTGGTAGTGCCAGTGTTAAGATAAGGAACTCCTCACATCATAGTGATGCTTTGGGTCATGTGATACTTCGGTCATGTAATTTGGAGTGGATCATCTTATGTTTGGAGAATTTTCCCACTGACCTCTGTGAAACATATTTGTGGTCTTAATCCAGTTTTTGATGGCACATGTATACATATTATAGTAATAGTTCATTACTAAAGCACCACTTTGTGTAGGGAGCTGTGCACAGTTTACAAGATGACTTATTTCTCCATTGGTAGGTATGGTTGTCTACAACTAGACTCTTGAGCCTAGTACTTCACTGAGTAGGCAAGTTAGAAAATTATGATGGTGCAAGCCATGCAGGATCCCACCTAAAATGACTATTCAGTTATAAAGAGTCAAAAGTAGTCTATAACGGCTGCTGATATAATACTTTTTTCCTGCAAGAGTAATAGTAAGAAATAGTTAGCAATATACGGTTGCATTTACTGATCACAAATGTTCTGGTACTAAGTTAACTTAGGCTACCACATAATGGTCTTCCTGATAAGATTTACTTCTGAATAACTATAAAGAAACACAATATAGGAAATTAAATAGATTAAATAGTAGCCTTTGGGATAGGGAGGGAAAAAAGTTTAAAAACAAGGAGCTTTCTTATCACAAGCTGAAAGAACTCCTGCAAGGCAAACAGAATCTACAATTATGACAGTTTTGTTCTTAAATGAAAATAATAGTGAATTATAAAGCTATAAAATTGTTTTCACAACAATATTTTGTTTTTACAACTCATACTATTTCACTTAGTAGCTGCCTGGCTCCAGAGCAAGTTACATAATGTGGTATTATGAATATGGTGCCTCAACTTTTTGTCTAGGGAATTAATTTAAGGGCTCTAAACTTTCCAGTCACATTTTCTTCTTTGTTCCAGATGCAGTGAATTCTCTCTGCTGGAAAATATATCAGATGAACTGTGTGTTTCTTGTAGCAGAGTAGTATTCATATGCCTCTTTATCCATACTAAAAGCGCAGTGACTTAGTTTTATATGTATCCTCAAAATAGTCCAGGTTGAAATGTGCTGTCTAAAGTCAGCTACATAAAACAAATTAGCATAGTGGAGCTGCTATGTGTTAGCTGATCAATCTAGCATTAGCAAGGATTTTCCATGGTGTAGTTTAGCACGGGGACAGACAGATGCATTATTATTGCTGACAGATTCACTCATCCTGCCCAATTAAATTAAATGTTTCCTCAAATGAATTGGTAGTAACTTAAACTGATGTGATAGGATTACTTCAGTCATCAGTAAAATGGAGACACACCTGAGCAACAGATTAGCTATAATAATTTTCACCTAGTTATTGCCTAGTTAAACTCTATTTTACCAATACCTGAAGGAAATTTTTTCCAGGAGGTTCCTTCAGCTTTGTGAGAGCTGATCACTCATTAAATCAATCCCCTTCTTTTCTGTTGGTGCTGTAAGAGAGCTTGAAGTGAAAACTCACTACTTTTTCTGGGAAAACAAAAAGAAATGGCAAAGTGGCCAAGGAAGCTCCTGCTGTGTATATGCCAGTGCTGGATTCCTTCTAGGCTGTCACCAGGAAGCCCAGTGGATTTTATTTTTCAGTCTAAGTTGGAGGGCAGAAGAAATCTATGTGAAGTGTCCTTCAACATTTGTAAACCTCAGTTTCATGAGTATCTTGCAGACTTAAAGTTCCAGGTGGCTGTCGTGTTCCTCTGGTTTGATGAGCAGCATCAGAGAGGTGCCCTGGGCTGCCTTCCCTAGCTTGTGTTAGAAGAGGGCTCTTGTTTTATCTTTATCCCATCAAAGTCTTTTCTCCCTCCTGTTAAAGAACGCTTAATTTGTGACCTCTCTTCCCCCAGACTGCATCCCAAGAACCTGCTTTAGAAGTACATCAACTCTTCCATGGCCTCACTTGAATATTTCAGTTAAAACTTTCTCCTGAACCCAAGTCATTAACTGCATTTCCCATAATCTAGATTTTTCACAATTTCTATGTGTTTCCACATCGTTTTCCCTGAGGGTGCTTGTCCCAGCTTAAGCATAAAATTGGGGGGTTTGCTGCTGTTGAATTTCCAGATGACTGAGCAAGTGGTGGATGTATCTTTCTAATAGATTTTAAGTGCAAAGAAGTATCACAGCTGTATTGCAAGCAAATTTGGCCCTGTAGATAATAGAGCATGCTGGAAATGCATGTGCTTGTGTTTGTTTCTTTGTGAGACTGCACACTAGTAATTATGTCCAAATACAGTTTTAAAATCTGAATTGAGCTTCCCACCCACCTTTCTTTACCCTTTCACCATCAGGTCACCTTCATGTGAATAAATACAGTACAGCAATTAAGATCATATGTATAATTAAAAGAAATTTATTATAAATTTAAACAGTATGAAGATAAGAAAGGTAAAAGGATAAAGAAAACTGGAAGTGCATTTCTGTGTGACCTGCTTTTGAATAAACAGCATTATATTCCACAGTCAGTTATCCAAAAAGTACAATGTGTTCTGTTGCCAAAAAAAGGTTGTCAAACAAAAGTGTTTAGTCAAAAGGACACATGCACTGGAGTGAACATTAGTCTATTGTCCTCAGTAAAATATTGTACAAACAGGGCTGGTTTGCTGCTGGCTTTTCATTTTTCACTTAAAAAAAATAAAAAAAAAAATTTGACCACAGATGAGATTATGCAGCATTTTATTATTATTTCATGAACGTCTAATTGCAGGCTTCAGCAAGAGGTGCAGACATTGCTAGGGAAATCAAATAAGGTATGCTCTGTGCAGCCCAATAATAAGGCTTCCAATACAAAAGTGGAAAAACAAGTCATTAGTTACTACCATTGAACAAAGAGGTCTAATGGGAGCCACAGGATAAACATTCCATTTTATTATGTCTTCGTTATATGTTTTGCAAGACTCCGTGGTTATAAATTAAAATTGCTTTTTGCACAGTGGCTGTAAAAAGTTCCAAATCTGTGAATGTACCTATTATTTTTATTTATATCACAGCAGGCTGCCAGCAAAAATAACTTTTTTTTTCCTCCTGTGTGTTAGTTAAAAGAAGAAAAATGCATACAAATGCATATCTGCAGGCAGCACTCAAGAATCCTTCCCTCCCCTTTTTTTTTAAAAATCAAGATGACATCAGTTTAAAGTGGAAGAGGACACAAACATCTCAGATAAAATCAACTTCTTCACCATTACACAAAGTTAGAGTCTGGTGTTTGTTTAGAAGTATAAATTAATGCTAGCTAAAGCATTTAGACTATGTACTTTGACAGATGAAACAGAGTTTATACTTGAGACCATGTTGCAGAAAAAAAATGTTTTCTGCAGACAAAGCAGAAGACTTTCCAGGGCTCTTCTCCAGTTGAACTGGCAGTCTTGAAGACCCTGCTTACTAGCAGAAAATGTAGTGTTAGAACAGGATTTTCCCATGCTGTCTCTTGCTATCTGCGCCAGCAGGAGACATGCTGCTGTGTGAAGGAATGTGTTCAACCTCTGACTCTTTTCTGAACCTTCCAGCAGAACAATTAATTTGTTTATTTTTTCATTCAGCTTTCGGAAGTCACTGCCCCAAGGTAACAGCCAGAGCAAGAGATTTGTGGAAATGGAGATTTGTGGTGGTTGGAAACATCTGTTTCTCCTTTTAAAAAGGATACAAAGGAGATGCAGTCATAAACCCTTGTCAACCTTTCTGCTTCCATTTAGGAGTTAATCATTAACTGGGACTGTAAGCAGATGCTTCTCTTGAGGACAGGCTATCCTGTACAGTAGATTGGTGGCTTTCACCTTGCAAATCCCAAACATCAGCAAATTACTACTGAGCTGTACTTCCCCCTGATCTATGAAAGCCTGTTGTTAAAAGCTTAAATTCATTATGTGGGGGCCTGCAGGTCCAAGGGAGGGAAAAAAAAATGCTATGCAAATTAAAGAGGCAGGAAACCACTGTCCTAGGGACTTTCCTACTCTTTCACATTAGTATTCCCCATGGGCCACTGAGGAGATAAGCCAAGGTGGTCTCACAGGGGCTGGGAATTCCTGCTGTAGGTGGGGATAAGGTTCATGAGCATCTTTCTCCTGGGACTGGGCAGAAAGAGCCTCCAGGCAGGGAGTCATGGCACGTCACTGGATTGAACAGATCAAAGCAAAAAATGACACATGCTTCTGAGTCTGCACAATGCTGCTGCTGCTGCTACTCCCTCGTTATCACTGTTGTAATTTTGCTAGTGGTACTTAATAATTGTTCTAAATATAAGACAATGCAAAGAAATCAACACCTTGAGACCTAATTGTTTTTCTGTCATTGGGAAATTAGAAAAAAAAAAGAAAGTGTCTTTAGTGCTGAGGGACCTGTTTCAGAGTAGAAACCTGAATTTTTCTACACAAGCTGACTTCCTGCAGACTTTGCCTCCCACTGTGCTGACAGTTGTTGAGAAATTATTTTATTTCCCATTTTAGATGTTGGACAGTGACTCAGTATGCCCTGGAAATGTTATCATTCTAGCCATTTTCTCATGTGGTAGCTCAGCTTAATGTCAAAGAAATGGATAGTTATGAGTCCAGACACTGTGATGTCGGACTTAGGTTCTAAAAATAAATGTTTGGTTAACTTTTAGTTGTCAACAACTTTTCTATCGCCCCACATGCTAGAAAATGGAATAAGTGGCCTCAGGAAATTCCAGGCACTGCCTGTGGTCAACAGAAGCATCTACAGAAGATTAAATATGCTGGTAATACAGATAAAAACTATAGCCACACTTACCATGTAGTATGTACATCCTGCTGTATGGAAGTTTGGGAGCAGAAGAGTTAACTGTTTACTAAGAAGAGCAAGTATAGGTCTAGATAGGCCTTGCTAGCATGCCTGATTTCTCAAATGTCTTCTTTCTGGCTCTAGCCTAGGTAGTTTAACCTTTTTCCCTCTTAGTTTCCTCTGTAAAACAGGTATAATGTTTGCCTCCTGTATCACAGTGGGGGTTTTGAGACTTGATTGTCTTCAAAGTAGTTTTAAAGTCTATAAATGCAAAGTATTATTCCTATTTTCTATGTGAAAGGCAATTGAAATCATGTGCAGAGCCTCTCACAGCAGGTACAGTGGTTATTTGCAATGAAGGATATTTCTGCACCTTTGTATGGAAATGAAGAAAAGACCTCTAAAATCTGTGGCTATTAAAACCAGTGAACTTTTAGCGTTTACATAGTGGTTTATATTTTCAGAAGCCTCTGATGAATCTTAACTGAATTCTTCACAAAGCCTCTTGAAGGTGTATGGCAATATCCTGCTTTTATGGTCATTTCCCCATATTCACAAATGGTGAAAGTAGCTGAGCCAGAATCCCATGGATAGCAGCCACATGGCTTTCTCCTCCATCAGGCTGTGTCTTGATGCAGTGACAAAGGGATAGTTAGGTATCTGTGCTGAAGAGATAAAAAGGTTGCCTCAGAGGTGAAGAATGAATTAAGTCATATGGTTTTAAGGATAGTTAGCTTTAGAACAGTGAGGTATATACCTGCTAGCCTGAGGTACAAAACAGCATTCTGAACTTGTCTGAATCTGAGGATTTTGATGGGATTTAGGATGAACGAGGCCCACTCTCTCACCTGAGGAGTGTGTGATTAGAGCAGGGATACACATTGTCTTGCCATGGTGTGAGTAACGGTTTTATTTTGTTGCCAAGTATGGGGAAAGGCCAGAGAGATCAGGCATGACTACTAGCATCCTGGGGTTTTCTCTTACTGAAGCATCTGCATGTTTTATGGTGAACCAGATGCAAAGAATGTGGGAAATGAGGAAGAGGATAAATGTTGTTGCTCGTTGTTCAAGATTGTTCAACCAGTTTCCTTTGGTGTTCAGTCTGGGCTGGCTCATCAGACGTTTGGTGGTCGTGTTATGCTCCATTTGGCCTTAGAAGGCTGTAAAACAAATTTATGAAAGGGAGCTGTTTTGCAGCTGGAGTCAGACTATCTCTGTACAGTAATTCCAGCTGTTGCAAGTTTATGAGACAAGAAGCCAGGAATGGAAACACGCAAACATCCCAAAAAGCTGCAACAGATAATGACACCACATGCATGAAGGCCATATAGAGAATAGGTATAGAATAATATTCTAGCAGTGTGTTTGATCTAGGCTATGAAGGCACTTAAATTGTAGCGTACATGTCACCATTTTGTGGTACGTATGTTAGACCAAAGTGATGTTGGTTTAACTGTATTAACTTTGGAGCAACTATGTTGACTTAATAACAGCTTGGAGTGTAAATCAGAGACTGACAGTGTTTGTCATGTGGGGCTCTCAAGCTACAGCTAGGAGGCTGAATATATTACAGAGTAGCCTCTTCTGTTCTGTTACTCCCTGCCTGCCTAAAACAATTGCATATTGAACCTAATTCTAGTGTTACAATGACTTTACGGTTAGCTATATGGGAATGAACACATTGCACTTGCTGGTGTGTAGGTGAGCTTGGGCTAGTGTATACTAGCCTTAACATTTTTTGATCCTTTCTTTCACAAGACATTGATTCTGAGCAAATAGAGAATTTACTTCCCATATGACAAGGTATCCATATGTAAGTTCTTGTAAAGAAGGAGGAAGAGCAATGGAGTAACAGAACAACTCAAGTAAGTGACACCCAGCTGTGGATATCTATCCATTTGTGGGAAGATTTGCTGTAGCAAATCTAAAATAGAGTGGAATGTGACTGGTTGGGGTTGTTTGTGTGCAGATACCACCAGTGAGGTAGGTCTGGTGGGAAAGGACTGTTGGCAATATAGGTAGAGAGCAGAGATAGGTGTCAGGATGGGTTGGTTGTGAACGTGCATCCTCACAAGGTGCAAAGCAGAAATAATATTGAAAACTTGGACCATTTTTACAGATATGTGTTTCTTTCTAAGCCTTCTTTCTAAGCTCCCTACTCCTGATTTTTCCCAGAAGGATTTCTTTGTATCTCACATCCTATTTTTCTTGAAGTTTTTTCTTTCTGAACACTCTGCACAGGAGGCAGCTGTTTACTCCTCCTCAGTGATGAATATATACAAGGTCTGCATGCAAAATTCAATATACAAGGTCCAGAGCACTATGATGGCAGCAAGCAAGGCAGCTACACTGAGCTTTTGCTGATGAGAGTTTGTTGCTGATGGTTTCATACCAGCTCATATCTTCCTCAGTGGTTCTGCAGATGCCTTTCTTTCCCAGCACTGATTTTTCACTTGAATTACAGGAGACTGATTCCTCAGCAAAGGTGTGCAACTTTCCTCAGACCTGTGTGATCAACACTGGATAGATTTAGATTGGCAGGAGCCCAAGAGATTTCAGTGCTGGGAAAACCATGAGGACTCATCAATTAGGAAACGACAAGAATTAATAGAAAAGCCTACCTGACAAAAGGAAGCAACCTGACAAACTGCCCGACATATGTTGAGTCTGGGGTTTGCTGAGAAATGTTAAAACCCACATGCGTGTGTGTGTATGCAGGCAAATATTAGCAGGGTAACTGCACTTGCAGAGCTCTACCCATGTTCTTGGTTTTGGCTGGTTTTCTGTTCTTCTCATGCCTTCTATCCATAAAGTTCAATGTGTTAATCCTGAGGGCTGCAACTTACAGCCTTCAGCTGAACATGGGCAATGGCATGCTGTCAACCAAAATGTAGTTTAGTTTAAATGGCCTAATGTCAGCCCTTAGCACACTCTGATCAAAGAATTTGCCAGCTTGGTTTGATGGCTTGGGCTCTGTATTATCTTCCTTTCCCCTGGGGATTACAGTGGATGAGCTGTTCCACACTGGTTTCCTGCATAGCCCTGCTTGCCCAAGGCATGTGCTGTTCAGGTGGCCCATTCTTTTTACTGGTGGGATCTCTAAATCTTCCTGCAAGGGAAAAAGCATGGGACTTGTGTATGCAACCAGTGAAGTATCATAAGAATGCTTCTGAAGACCTGGCACTCCTCGTGCAGGTGGGGAAAGCAAACCTTGCTTGGGTTTATTAACTTGCCCAAGACCAAGTTGGTGCTGAAGTGGGGAAGTGAACCCAGAGGTTTTGACATGCAGTGGTCTGTGCTTCCTCCTAAAAGGAGAAGTTGTGATGGCACCTGCCAGGTTTGAGGGTTGTTGTGTGAGGCCATCCAAACTGCCAAATCCAAGTTTCAGTGAGTCTTTCAGGTTTTCCTTTGTTCCTGCTGCAGTGGATTGTCAGAGAAGCACCGAGGGAGCGTGTCATGTCTGGGTGTCATCCTGGGAGCTGCTGGGCACCACCGGAGTTGGGATGTTTTTCAAGTGATGCTAAAGAATGACACTGCTTCACTGGCTGGGGTGCACAAGCATGGGGCAGCGAGAAAAGCAAACATGGATGGGTTTGTGTGTGTGCACATCAGAGCGCAGCTGTCTTGTCTGCTTATTTCAGAGCATGAGGGAAAGGGGACAGGAAGCAGTCACCAGCTGCCTTTAGTAAAACCTCAATTGATAGTTTGCTAATGTTGTTTATCAGGGGATAGCACAGAATATATATTTATCAGTTACCTTGTCCTAGTCCAAAGAGTAGGGCAGCATGAAGATGGAGCAAGCCCAGAATTCCTCCTGTGGATGGCACTGAAAGAGCAAACCTCAAGAAAGGGTTTGAATGTAGCTTAAGGCATACTCAGCCATGCTTGTTTGATCTCTCCCTGTTCTCACTCTTTTGCCATCACAACGCACATTAGTACTTGCTGATTCATGAAAGTACGTATTTCCTTCTCCTCATCCTCTCTCTCTCTCTGTCTCTAGACTCTTCCAACATATAAGAAGGAATTTGTGCAACTGGCTAGCTTCTGTTGAAAGCATCGGGGATTTTGCTGTTCTTGTTTTAATGTGAACATTTTAACCTAGAGGTGACAGGTCAAGACCATGGCCAGATTTCCATAGTGTTTGATGCTCTGTTGACCCAGAAGTGTTTGCCCTGCTTATGTCTTGGAGCAGTGAGTTCCAGCAGTTCATTGCTATGTCCTTTCCTGTTTCCTCAGCAGCATGATCTGTAGTCCATTCTTTTTTTTTACAGTTTTTTTCCCTAACCCAAGAAGTTTTTAGACTCCTCATTTTCAGCAGCCCTATGTTGTGGAAGGCCATTGTGTGCATCCATTGCTGTCTTTATCTGGATCATTTGTGAATCTGCTGGTGCCACATATACACATGTATAATTAGCACCTTGGAAGACCTGTTAATTTTCTCATCAGTGTGTGAGCTGTTTTGGTCCTAGTCTTTGCTTAGGAGTTTCCCACTGTCATTCAGTATCTAGGAAGCTTTTGGCTTTTCTTGAGCACCTTTGTTCTGCTGGGACACTGGCACTTGCACAGCTAGGGTGGTTGATCTGTGCATATTTGCCATACTGTTTGCTCTTGTCGTGCCATTTGTCCTCCAATTACACTGTCCTGGATGGGTACCAGGAGGAGGAAGATATACACTACAGTGTGAGATGGCATGGAGAGGCTTTACTCATAGAATCATAGAATAGTTAGGGTTCGAAAGGACCTTAAGATCATCCAGTTCCAACCCCCCTGCCATGGGCAGGGACACCTCACACTAAACCATATCACCCAAGGCTTCATCCAACCTGGCCTTGAACACATGCAAGAGAAGACTTCATCCTGCCCTTTTAGCAAATGTTTAATATTCACAGGAATGTCCAAAGTGCTCTTGTTCTCCTTGGGCTAGGGCCTGGCTCTGAGCAGTTGCAAATAGCCACTCACAGCCTTGCACATGAGGCTCTGTGTGATGTGAACATGTGGCTGTTTTCATATAGGTCTCCCTTCATACAAGTGGTGTCCTTGATGCCCAAATCACCTTTAAGCCATGAAGTACTTATGATCCCACCAACAGCACTCTGACCAACTGAGACAAATCCACCTTTGAAAATTGAATTAATGCAAAATGATGACTCAGAAACAACAAGATTTTTTTTGTTTGTTTGGTTGTTTGGAGCCACAAATGGTTTTGTTTAAAGTTTACCTAGGGTCAAGCTACAAGCTATAGAGCCAGATTTTGACTCTGCTGATATTTGGGGCATAGCTCATTATAAGGAGGCAAGTCTTTAACTGGGATACATAATCAGATTTAAGTTTCAACTCAGAGCCAAGAACTGATCTGTAACATCTACAGTTGTGTGTTTTGTGTAAAGTTTGTATTTAGAGTCAATGTAACACTGCCATGACTGGAAAACAAGCAAGGCTCAAAAATAATCACTAAAAATAGGGAAGCATTGGACAGAATTTACATCATCAAAGTTTCCCTCCATATTTTCAATTATTATCTTTTGTCTAATGTTGTCATGATCTTGTTTGGTCTTTGATTTATTTATTGTTTTTCTTAATTAACTCTACAGATTTCCTTTAATGTGAGCTGCACACCATGTTTTACTGGTATTATGTAGCAGGGAGAAATGTACCTATGATTTGGAAGGAAAACCTGTTCAGGCATGAAAATAAAACAAGGTTTGGTTAGTAGGTACAAATTAGGTTTGGTTTCATCCTTTGTCTTAGTATGAGTATGTGGTGATAGGTGATGCTGGTTTCTCGTGCAAAACTAGTTGTTGATCTGCCTTAACTGAGTGATAGTAGCTGAAAATCCCAGGGAAAAGTAAAGAAGGATTTCTGGGGGGCGTGTTCCATCTCAGGCTAGGGAATGCAACTTCTTTTTTATCTTCACATGTGATCTTGCCAAAGCTTCCAGTATGCTTGTAGCTCTTTCTGTTCATCGCTGTTTTGCTTTTTTTGACTTGTGATCATCTCAGCTTCATTAATAACAGCTAACCCCTTTCATCACTCTGTCTCTGTTTATTTAGAGATTGACCTTTTGAGTGTTTGCACTAACAGTTTCTCTTTGTGAAATGTTCAACCACCCAAAATAAGTTCCCAAGAAAGGGAATGTTATTTTTCTCTTGCATACTTGCAGCACTCAGAAGACGTGCCTGTGCACCTGCTTTTCAGAAGAAGAGCACCCAGCTGCTCTTGCCGGTTTTGAGATGCCCAGTGCTTAGGAGATAGTGCCTTGCAATTGAATGCTAACAATTGTGATTTGGCATGGAGGGTAACATTAGGACGTATTGGCGGCAGTGATCACAAGAGGATCAAGCACTTTGTTGTGCATCTTCTGTGAAAAATCTGCTTTCAGAGATGTATTGCTAAACACAGTTTCTCCAGAGCTAGCTGCATATATGAACAGCATTTTCTGCCATCTGTGGGGCTGGCTATGAGACAGATCTTGCAAAACCTGCAGCATTTAGAAGAACAAAAGAAATACTGTCTTCTTTATTTCCTTGCAGCACCTAAAATGCAAATAAAAGGCAGAGGGATCTTGCATATAGAAATCTGCACATTTCCAATTTTCTGTTAGCCTGAGCCAGAGTCAGAAACGTAGATAAGTTAACAGGATAGCAAGATCTTGGTTCGATAGTCATGCTAGAGATGAATATGTTGCCCTCTGAACCATTGATAACATTTCCTATATAAAGAAGAGAAGGCAGAAAGTTTTTGCGGGAAAAAGCAGAAACTGTGACCAAAGTGGAGGAGCAAGCACTGAAAAAGAAGCCGTGTTCCCCCTAAAGGAAACAAAAACTGAACAATGGAAGAACCAGAGAAAGCAGGACAGTAAGGATTCATGTCTACTACAAACAAAAGAAGCTTTGAAATGGCTGTTGCATAGGATAACACTTAGATAAATGCCCCAGTGCTTGGAATTAGGCTAGACTAACTCCGAAGGGTGTTAACAGTACTCTAGCTTGTGACTCCTCTGCTAAGTATGAGAGACCCAAGAAACCCCAGAGAACTGACTGCAAACCCCCTTGTCAAAAGCTTTGAAAAATCTTCCCGTCTTTGTCTTTTCCAAGTTTATCATGTCAGCCTGAGCCATTGCTATTCCTAAATCTGTTACACTACGAAACACAGCACAAGGTGCTGAGTTGCTCTTCAATGAAGCATAATTTCCTATTGACTGTGAGGCAGTTTTTACAGACATGAGGTTTGCATTTCTGTTTGGCTACTAGAGCCCAGGACTGAGCCCAAAAGACTACAGCATTTTCAAGTGAGGGACTATCCTTCTGTTATTTCTGCACCTCATTTAGAAACCCTGTTGAATTTAGTAAGACTGATCAGATGAAAGCCATGGTCAGATTCCACCTCTTCAGCCCCAGAAAGAGCTATGAGAAATTAGTCTTTGTGGTATGTGGTGTCACCGTTGAGCTGCACTGTCACCTGCACTGTTGTAACCACACAGTCCAGGAAACAGTAATGCATTAAATAGAGAAAGCATGCTACTCCCATCAGAGTCATTTCAAGCTCAAAGCCTCATCTGGCCGTGTCTTGGTCTGGCCATGTCCTCTGATGCATAACAACTTTCACTGGCTGTGGGTTCTGGCACTTGCCTCACAGGTTTCTCAATATTCAATCTGTTAATTAAGAGCCACGTTTTGTCCTTCAGGATTTGCAACTGGCCAGGTTGTTCATGCTGAAATATGTGAATGCTGTGGAGAATCATTTCCTACATGCCACATCATGCAGCAATGGGGAACATGAAACAAATGGGTGACCAACAGTTGTAAGGGAAGTAGGGGGCACCTAGTGACTGTGTGGAAAGAGACATGGAGAAGAAGCAGGGAAACACCCCAGTGACAGTGGAATGTAACTAATAGGTCCCTGTAGCTCTCTTCCCTTTCTGGCTACACTTTTTCTCTTGATTTGCAGCATGGAGAGCAGCGGGGAATGCCAAAAGTCTTTCCTGCTGATGGAGAGGAACAATTTGGACATCCCTCTGTCAAAAATATACATTCTTGAGGAAAGAGCCAGATGCTTTGGTGTCACCCAAGATGCATCATTTCATTGACTCTCAGAAATGTAAAGGCTGGAGGGATGGAGACTGTGTCATCTCATTATCCATCAGCAAAACAAGATTATGTATATCCCAGGAAGTAACTCCCAGACGCTTCTCTTGGCAAAGGCTTCATCTGGTTGGGAATTCCACTGTTTTTACCAAATATATACTGGGTTCCTGACCTGAGTTCCTGCTGATGTGAGTGCCACCCAGGCTCTCCCAGCATACCTTTGTCAAGCCCACCCTGTCAAGATGTTTCCTCCATGCAAGACTGATATCAGTAGAGATGTGGGCCTGCCATGGGGGTGGTGAGCTGTGGTGTTTTTAGGACTAGATTTGGGAGGGTTTGAAACCAGTGCTGCCCTGTCTCTGTTCTTAAAAAGAAGGACATCTGCATTTCTGTTTCCAAATCTTGATTTTTTCCTATAATGTAAAATCAAGGCCTAGTTTCGCAAACACAAGTTAGAAGCTGATCTTTTTCATTAGAAATGACTGTGCAATGAGAGAGTGATACTGCAGCTGTAACACATTGCAATCTCCCTTCTCTTTTTCTTTAAGGCCAGTTTTTTCTCTCTGGCACCCAGCATTAGACATATGCATCTATATTTGGTTACTAAAGAAGCAGCCCGAGGT
Source organism: Melopsittacus undulatus (assembly GCF_012275295.1). NCBI lineage: Eukaryota > Metazoa > Chordata > Aves > Psittaciformes > Psittaculidae > Melopsittacus > Melopsittacus undulatus. Next base: position 48,157,150 of record NC_047532.1, read on the forward strand.
ATGATTTTTCATAGCACAATGCATTTGACTTCAGTAGCGGCTGCAGGGACACAGCAGTTCAGAAAAGCTGACCTCTGATTTAGTGTTTACAGATGCATTTCAAAAGTTGACTTAAGGCATGTGAATTTGAAAATGTTTGACCTAAAATCCGTTTCCCTTTGCAGTTTATTGCCAGCTCTTATCTGGCCATTACTGTAGCAGGTCACCACATCACCCCTTAGCAGCCATTAGTGTCAATTCCCAGCAAATGAATTCAGCAACTTGTCAATTTTTTATTTTTCTAAAAATGGCTGTTTGAAGATGACAAACATCATAAATCTTCCAGGCTTGTCATTGAGAGTTTATATGGAGTTTGGTGATGAAACAACTTTACAGATCATAGGAGAGGAACTGCAGGATTTGAAGAAGCAAAAGGCTTTTGATAATGTGCAGTAGTCCAAGAAATTGAAGATAAAAACCAGCTTGCTGGCATTTTATCCATATTCCTCCTTCCTACTCAGAGTGAGAGATTGTCTTCAGACCACTGGAAGAGTCTGAGCATTTCCCAGCCCTATAGAGGCCAGCCAGCACATGCAGCAAGGGGATGTTTGCAACCCTGGGGGTTAGAGAAGGAGAATTAAGGCCCGAGGGTGGCAGTGGAGGCGAGCGTGACCTCTCTGAGCACAGCAGTGTTTCTTTCTCTCCCTCTTCACATCCTGCAGTGGAAAGTTCCATTACAATGTTGTTGTTTTACAATTGCAAATTTTATTTGCTGAGGAAAGTTTGAATCTTGTGGATGTTTTGATAATGGCCAATAAACTCTCTTCCATAAATCTGTTTGGTGAATCCCTTGGTTGACATTTACATTCTCATTCTCTGCACAGGCCAATGGCTCTCACTGGCACTTACTTATTTTGCAGTCAATGAACTGACTAGCAGAGTTTATGGAGTAATTGCAGCATTATGCAACAAGTGGGAAAGTTTATGGCTTTGGAAGGAAGATATAATTGTAACAATTAGTCTAACTGCTCTAGCAACCACCATAACACCAGGTTGGTCCATAAAACTCCAAATCAGATTGCAAATAAAGTGTCTAAAAAGTGCATTTCAGGAATAAACCTCTATTTAACAGAGAGAAATGGATTTTAGCTGGGTTTAGCTGTTAAAGTTAAGTTAGGTATCATTCCTTTTTTCTTGAAAAGCAAGGACTTGCTCATCCTCTGAGCTTCAGCTGTCTGCTGTTTCTGAAAAGTGTGGCACAGTGGTTCTGTGATAGTATATTTAAACAATAGTTATCTTATGTATCTTGTATGTTCATGCAGTGGAATGGTCACTTTTGTGTTTCTCCCAGAAAAAGCCCCATTCTTCAGAGGTAAAATCAGACTGTGAGAATAAATGCAATACTAGATTGTGCTAACTTCTGAAAAGAAATTACAGTTTGAAAACCTGGCCTTTGGCTAAAGTGGCTGAGCCAAACTTTCACCTATGATATAGTAAGCACCTATTTTTTTCCCTTAAGTGAAATTGAGTCACATCAAAGACCCTTTAAGTGTTCTTTAATTTTCAGTCTTACTGCAAATTGCACTCACATACTTGACCAGAGCCACTACAAAACATGCATGTGGTACATCAAGAAAATAGCAGCACAGGAGTGTAGAGTGTAGAGTGTGGAGCTATGCTTTCCTATTTGCCTTGCTATATCAGAGGATCACAGCTCCAGTGGCTAGATACTGTTGTCTTCTGAAATGAGTTTAGAAACACAGACCCAAGGTGAAATTTTCTGCATCTGTGTCAGGAACAAAGACAAGTGGCTCAATGTTCTAAATGCTGTTCTGGTAGCACTTCCAGCTTGCTTCATTGAGCTGCCCATATGATTTAGATTCTTTATAGATGACTGTGTGCTTATATAACTATACTGTTGGCTGTATGTGTATATTGTATGTATAATACACATTTATACTATATACTTGGGATTATATTCTTGAAAAATCTTGCACTTGTTTTCCCAGCAACTCTTTTCTGCTGGTACCCAAAGCAGAGCATGGAAAGGGTATGTTAAAAAGATTGAGGCTGAGGAAGTGGAAATGGGATGTCAAAGCATGCCCAAATGAAAGAAGTAAAAGCAATGTAAGTTTAATGCAGAGGATTTCAAAACATTGATCTCTTGTGCAATGTAGCCTGTACAAGGTTTTGCAAGTGTTTTTGGTATTGCCAGTTCCTCAGTTGGGTTTATTTTAATCTACCAAGTAAAACTACAAAGGTTTTTCTGTGAAATTGCTAGAGGGTTTCAGAAAACTAATTTCCACAGCAGAGTATGTTCAACTGTGACACTTGGCCTAAGAGAGCATCAATAGGTCACTGCCCTATATGTGAAACAGAACAGAGTAGCACAGTGCAGACTACTTGCCTGGGCTGGCTATCAGCCATGCTAACGATATGTTCTGCTAATATCTCTCTAGTCATGCATATTTTAAAATGCCATTTTAATAACTGAAGGCTTAATGCTAAACTTCCAAACTTTTAATGTTGTTTACACAACATACAAATTAGACCACTTTTGACAAGCTCTGAACCTTTGTCATGTGTCATTATGAGTTTGTTCTGTAACAGCGTTGGACTTTCAGGAATTGTAATAAATAAATTCATGAAATTAAAAGCCCTGTGGTGAACTCCAACCAGGGCAGTGGATCAACTGGAACCTCTCTGCCAGCTGCAGAGCACTACTCCATCTTCACTGATGAATAACCAAGTTGTGCATGGCATTAATAAACATGAGACAGAGGGCAGAAAGGGTGTTATCTAGATGTAATGAAACCCTGAACTGACTTGGAGAATGTGGTGTGCTGACAAGGTGTCATCAACTATGAAGTGAGGCAGGCCCCCTCACCTCTGAGGCCCAGTGATAGGTATCAGAAAACTATTGTTATCTGAACCATTATCTGTGAAGCCAGCTGTGCATGGTTGCCCCATTAACATTTCATGTGCTAAGAAATGAAGCTGTGAATGCTTAGAAGTCTCCCAGTGGCTAAACTGCAAAGCTTTTATATTTTCTTTAATTGAAGACTTAGCACAAAGGCGTGTGTGCACATATAATCTTCAGCCTGAAGATTTCAAGCTGTTAGGTAAATGAAATATTTCAGTGAGAACTTTTTGGGTTTGTCACTGGATACTGTTAGCCCTAAGTAAGTTAGGAATAAATACTTGCAAAGAGAGGTTCATTTTTCTTTAGCACTATTTTCTGATGTCAGCTGGACAGATAATGCAACCATGAAGTAGAATTCCTTTATAAAGAAGTACAATCACAAGCTCTTCTGAGGCCTGTAGGCAAACCCCTGCAGCTTCACGGAAGTAGTAGTATTTCAAACAGTGAGAAGATAATGGTCACTCTGAAAAGTAAGAAATGAATTTGGATGGTGGGTTTTCAAAATCAAGCACTGTTCCAACAACTGTGACCACACCTGGCTGCAACAATCATGCTGAAGGGACGCCTGATTCACAGTCGCACTTGAAGACTTTGTGCATCCCTCTGATAGTAAAAAAATTTTTAGTTGGGGGTTGACTAATCTCTATCTGCCCCCTGCAGAAGTTGCTAAAAAGGTGTAGGACAGATGTGAACCAGGAATCTTGCAGGCAGAAGAATCTTTCAGTTTATGGGCACTTACAGAACTTTTCCCTCTTGCAATTAAGTGAATGTGGTTGTGTCCAGTAATCTGCTGCCTGCCTTGAAAACAGAGTGCTGCTCTGGTTGTCAAAGGGTGTTCATAGTTTTTTAAAAAGCACAGTTCTTTTGAGATGTCAGGCAGGCAGATGTGTCAGTGTCTTCAGCAAATGTTGGTTTAGGTTTCTGTATGTGATTTAAGGTACAGTGAGCTGGTAATTACCTTATTTTTTAGTCTGTCCTGCCCTCTTGTGAACCCTGATGTTCTGCATAAACCCTGACGAGGGGAATGTGAACCTGACCAGTGTGTCTGTAGGCAAGAGACTTGCAAAAACAGTAGTGCAAACTGCAAAAATGGAGAAGTGTCCGCTGTGTCTTTGGTCTTTCTCATGCATTATTTCAACATGGACAAGTCTTTAAATACATATCTTTTCTAAAATGCCCCATTTCCCTTTCCCCCTCTGTAAAGGTTCTTGCTAGCCACCTCTGTCCATTCAGCCTCTGAGCTGAGCTCCAGCTGTTTAGATCCTTTCTGTTTCGTGAGTTAGTAACAGGGACAAAACCTGCTGAAGGAAGAAAGACGAGGGGATGCAGTCCACGGAGCCCTATGGCTCTCACACCACCACCGCTGAGGCTGTTTCAGCATTGGACAGTGCTCTGCGATGGGGCAAGAGAGAGCAAGTGCACCAGGCTGCTGTAGGCAGAAGCAGGACTTCCAGAGGCATGCAGTGTTGGGCCATCCTTGCTGAAGTCTCAGAGGGTTTTACTACAGGTGCTAGTAGGACCAGTGAAAGGCCATAAGAAGAAAACTCAGTAGCTTTCTTGGGTAAAAGCTTCCATGGAGCTTGGTTTTGGCTGGATGGCAACTACAGGAGCATACTCCTTTGATGGTAGTTCAGATAACCTTGTGGAAACTTAAATATTCACTTATAAACCAGTATAAAAATAATACTCTCCATCTGTTTAACTAGTCTAGGTCGTCTTGTAACAGTTCACTGACCATCTGTTACCATGGCATAGAGATAGACATTACAAATCTACTCGACTGTATGGATTTCAGACTTCAGTTTATTTTTGGTTGCTAGTACATATAGACTATGCTCTGTTGCTTTCCATGTGTTTGTTCACAAGGACTTCTCAGCACAAATTTCCCTGGGAGGGGTGTTTCAGAATGGGGGAAGAAGGGGAAGAAACGCAATTAATTTTCTTCTTCAACAATCATAAATTGTTTCTAATTTGGATCCTATCTCTCTCTCTCTTCCTCCCCCAAGCTACGTGGATGGATGAAGCAGCCAGGGGAGGGTTACTACCCAGATGTGAACTATCTGATTAATAAGTCACTGTCAGGCGTGCATAGTAAAACTCGGACAAAATGAATCATTTCAGAGTTCTCTTATCGATGTTACTCCTCTGCACCCTCTTTCACATGCTGAAAGGTTGGTCAGGGTGTTCAGGCACACAGCCACTACCTCAGTGCTGGTTAGTCTCCATATCCAACAGGTGCTCTAAATTAGAATTGCACTTAACTGGTTGGATGCTTGTGAGACATGATCTTCAGTTTAGCAGCAGAGTTCTTAGTAGCCCAAGTTAGAGTAGTATCTGCACCAAAGATCAGGGGGAAGTGGCTCTTTTTCAGGAGCAAGCAATGTTACAAAAATAAGTTGATATTTGACTGGGCTTCTTCATGCTGCAGATTACCATTTGTTGTTGCGTCTGTGGTGTGTGGCTGTTTTATTGACCCTTACTAATTTCAGTCTTGGTGAAATGCATTGGAAGCAAATTTTTCCTAAAACCATGATGTTGTTCCTTGTGGACAACTTCCAGGCAGGGGGTTGTAGTCCAGCAGAGCTGGAAGGGGTTCTGTATGCCAGAGATAGCTTTTCTTTCTGCTTCTGTTTTACAACAGGGTAACTTAAGTCTGTAGTACTCCTGCATTTGGGTGGCATGAAGTATAAGTGAAACTTCTACAGCCTAACTAGGTGTGAGCTAGGCAGCCATGCAGCTGCTATGTGATTGAGCTAAATGTTGGCATACTCTTCATTCCTTTGATGGAAGTGTTTTAGAAAGGCTGTGCAGGTGATGCAGGAATGTTATAGGAAGTAGTCTATACTTGCTCATGTTGCTTATAAAATGTTTTATGCTTCCTTCTAAGTTAGTTAATTTAGATAAGCAACAACATCCATTCAGGTATCACCTAGCACTTGAAAGGAATCAGCTATAAGCCATCAGCTATCAGTTATAAGCGATCATTACTCCTTCTGTCAGGAAACCCTTCTAGCACACACAAATGCTTAAAAGAAAATCCTTTCTGAAGTGGCAGAACACCAGCAAAGCCAAAGCTGCTTCTATGCACATTTGCATGCCCCTGCAATGACCAATAATAGCAGATTTGTCTATAGACTAGACACATTCAAGGCTCATCTCTTGAGAAATCTCACTAAATACTTTCTCACTCCTCCACCACACAGAAAAGCACCAATCCTCCCGGGAAATTTATTACAGAAGATACAGGCACAATAAGTGTTGAACTGGGAGGAGTGACATAAATACCTAGCTCGAACAGTGCCTCAGTGAGCTGCTGTTTCCAGACTGGGGAACTGTTTCAGGCTCCTACCAGGACCAGCAGTATTACTGACTGGTGGGCAAAATGAGTGGGTTCCTATGCAGTATGAACCAACTGAATACCTCTCATTTGGAACCGAGAGCACTTCTGTATGTATAACTACACCAGGCATGTAGACCAAACAGGATGATGGTTCTGCATTAATTAGCAGCTAATTAGCCCCTTGTTTTCAGACAAGGCCTACTTCATAAAAATCAGGTGAAAGGATTTCTTGCATATATTACTTACCAAAGCTTTGTTAACACCTCATCACCTTTAATCTCTCACCATTCTTATTTGTATTTACTAATCCCTCTGAATTAGCAGTGGTGTGACCCATTCTCTGCTGAAGGCCAGACTGCCAGTTTATAGAAATTACTGAAACGAGGCGCCAAAGTAACGTAAGGACAAATGCCTCTCTGTACAGATTGGCATGAACACTGGAGGCAGCGTTTGAGCGTAATATTGACTAATTATTTAACCATGAGTGGCAGCTTTGAACATTGTGTTCTTTTTGCTTCACTTCCCGCATTTACTGTGAATCTAATTATGAAGGGAACAAGTATTTCTTCTCAGGTCGCTGAAAATGCAGCAGCTAGCTTTGGGAAGTGCATGGGATGCAAAGTGAAGGCAGCCTTTAACTGTGCAGCAGCTAGTTCTATGCTAGAGTTAGTGCTAGCATGCTAGCACTAGTACTCACTGAGCAGAGAGAGCAGGTGTTGACAGGGATCTAGTCTGAAAACCCAAAGGCTGTTGATAAAAGCAGATCTTGGTCTGAAAAGACATAGTTTGAAATGAGGTGCTTGTATTATTAGCAATATGAATTCTATTCCCCCTCCCCTTTCCTCCTCTCTTTTTCCTCCCCTTCTGGACAGTTTGGCTTTTTTATGACAATTCTTTCTGTGATGTTACCAGGAAGTATCCCCAGTTGAATGCTTTTCAGTAGGGGTGGCATATTGAGAGACGTGACCCCTGAAAGAGGAATGTAAGCTTCTGGCATTTACTTTGGGTGCAAAATCTCTCTCTGTAGACAGAAACTCTTCTAGATTTAAAAGAATACATTTGTACAGTAAACAGCTAGATTCCCTGAATGCTAAATCCCTGGAAGTGTTCAAGGCCAGGTTGGACAGAGTCATGTGTGACATGATCTAATGTGTGGTATCCCTACCCATGGCAGGGGAATTGGAACTAGATGATCTTAAGGTCCTTTCCAACCCTAACTGTTCCATGAGTCTGTAAATGATAGGAGACAATTTTCAGCTGTTTGAGAAGGTAAATGTCTGTCTTATTCTTTCCCTTGCCACTTTTGGTCTCTTTACCCATGAGGTGAAAAATAATAGACTCCTAAAGAGCTGAACTAATAAACATGGCAGTAAGGTGGGAGTTCCTGTTTAGGTCTGCATTGAATGTTGTGACACCTGGAACAATTAGACATGTATCTAATATGAAATTTGAGTCTCATCCTATTTATTCTGCACTCCTTAGAGAAAAGGACTGTATCTTCTAGTGGGTTTGTATACAGTCAAGTTAGACACATAACATGACCCTCACTGGAGACTTGCAGTCCCAGAGTTACCCTAGACTAAGCTTTCTCTTAATGCAGAGTATAGGCATTTACTTGAAAAGTGTGTCATTGAGATGGCCTTGTACCTCACCTCAGACCATTCGAGTAAGCCTTTCTTCACTGTTGGACTTGTCGAAATCAGAGAACATGGTTTTAGCTCAGCTTGGGGTAAGCTGTGAAACTTGAGTCCGTGCATTGTCTCTAGCCATGGGCATATTGCTGGAATCTCCAAGGGCAACTATCTGCCGCAGCTCATTGTGCAGCTGCCAGCTCAGCCTTTCTATGGCTTGTTGGGTTTCTCTTCCACAAGCAAAAAGTCACCTTGAAGACTTTGCTTGGCCCTCAGGCTCATTCAGACTTGTGGAAGGCAGCTGAAAGATAAGTGAGCGCCTCAGTGGAACAAAGCTTCCTGGATTGCTAACCATACTCCAACCTCCCCTCAGCCAGCCAGCCTGCCTGCACACACCTATGCTTTTGTGGCAGATCAGCACAGTAGTTGTGGCAGGCTAAGGACACCACATAAATACCACATTGCTACTGCCTTGAGGTGCATTCTTGGAGGCTAGAGTCATGTGCAGTATAAATATATCCTCTTACTTTTTCATCTGGAGTCAGATGATGCCACGCTATTATATTAAACATGTTGCTGCAATATGTACTCTATGGATGACTTTGTGAATGATACTTTTTTTCCATAATAAATTAGGTGGAAATCCGCTAGCTCTAGACCAGGGTGTTAATACCAGCCATAGCCTTTGCTTCCTTTCCATGAAGCTTTCTTGAAACGTTCTTGAATTATCTAGGTTGCTATTTGCTGATTTTCCTCTGTGAGAAATCTACTGGTTGTCTTTCATGGAAGTGCCCAGTGCATGATTTCGACTACAAAGGTTATTGAGACATGCCAAGCCCAAGATGTCAAGGTTGGCCTTGAGCATTTGGCTCCATACTACAGGAAGATTTATTTCTGAAGTAAAATGATTTCCAAAAAACCCATTAGATAACTTGATGTCCTCTGTTCCTGGTTATGTCCAATGTCTGCTACAGGGCTCTGATCCCAAAATGCACTTTCAGTAAATTTTCAAGTGCTTTGTTTGTTTTAATTTAAGGTACCATTTCTATAAACACATAGTTGTACTTTCTCTTTGCCCTTGATGCTGAGTTGGTTGTGCATATTAATTAAGGTCCATTTGCAGAGAAAGTACAGAGTGGTGCAAAATATGACTGAACACATCTGCTGTGCTGCAGTCTGCAGTGTTCTGTGTTGCACCACTTTTCGATGGGGTTTGAAAAATTGCAGGTGAAAACATACTCTTCCTTTATTAGTCACTGTTATTAGAACCATGTGGCTTGAACTGAGGAATAAAGTGGGCCTGGCCTGCATCAACCCAGCATGTCTCTGTAGATTAATATAATCTTTAAAATGGCGATTAAAGGGGAAATGAAGGTGGGCTAGTGCTGTCCACACGATTGCTCTAGGAGATGCTGCCACTATTTCTCAATTTTAAGGTCACGCCACAAGGTTACTGGAGGATGACAAAGAGGTGGAGGGCAAGTTCTCTATAGGAATACTGATATACTGGTGTACACTTGCATTCAACATTCTGCATTCCATTCTAAAATGACAATCACCTTTTTTGTGTAGAGGTTAATATACATAACACAAATCCATGGAAGGTATTTGCATATTGGTGTGCTGCTGCTGAGTGAAGTTCCAGATGAGACCTTGACCACCCTTGCCTGGCTTGTCATGAGATAAAAATGCATGTTGTCACACTGTATAAGAGTCTCTGGTTTTGAGAGGAAATCATCTTATCTCAAAGCAGTCTAATTATGAATTACTTGGAGTTAAGGAGAGATTAGTCTTTTAACATACTATTTAGCATTTTATTGGTTAGTGCTTCTTGTATGCTTTACCACTTAATCTTCAGGTAACGGTCTTTCTTGAAGATAGGACCCTGCAGTGGGTGAAAACTGCAGATCCTGTCTGTCCTGGAGATAACATGAGTTTCCCCTTGTCTAGAGAGCATTGTGACTACAGGCACTGTGAACACCCCAGATTTGTGTTGTGCTATGACTAAGAAAATGAAATGCTGTCCTGAATTATTGTGTCTAATAGGTCCTCAAGCACATACTTTATTTTCCTCCTTCTTGAGATAAGGATGTTTATTAAGTGATCTCTGAAAATCATTTCCAAATCTGTTTTCTCTTGTTATTTCTTAGAGTTATGCAGGCCTGTTTAGTGTCTCCTTTCTACCATTTTTAGAGTTTAATTAAGTCCTTGTTGGCTCTGGAGGACATTTGACCAGGCCCAAAGCCTCAGTGTGTGATTATAGATCTGGAGAATCAGCCATTACTCTGCTCTCACACTGTCTCATTGAGTGGCCAGGAGCTCTAGCAGTAGGCAACATTCTGAGGTATGAGATACTGCTTCCGATTGCCATGTCTCACTCAGCTGCCATCATGGGAGAGCCTTATTGATCTGACAGCAGCCACCACCAGCCTAGCATCAACTGGTAACTAAAAATAACATAGGGTGGAAAAAAATACTCAAAATCTAAATATAAGTTTCTGATACCTCAGTAGGGAGCATTACATTTCCTAATTATTCAGTCAAATTGTTTAGAGATTGATTAATACTGGAAAGCTTCTTGTTTTCACCTTGGTCACTGGTCTCTCCTTACCCTGGCTCTTTCTTGAGAAGGCAGAAGTTTCATTTTCCTTCCCTTGCAGTTCTCCAGTGTCCCTTTCCTTGCTTATATGTCCTTTCTCGTAAGCCCTGCTGCCCACTGGAGCGGTGGGAGCACCATGCAATGCCCAGCATGTTTGCAGAGCTGTGCTGGCTCATGCAACAACCTCCCGAAGAGAAGCACATTAGGGCAAGAGGAGGGTTCCAGAGGGCACAGCGTGACTTTCAGGGCACTGTGTCTTGCCATCTTCAAGCCAGCACAACACCCATGAAGTGAACCTGTTGAGCTGCATCACCTGGGCTTGCCACCCACCCTGAATTGTAGCACAGGTTGAATGAAATAACACACAGACATGGAGAAAATTGCAAGAGTATTGTTTTCTTTCTCCAACCCATCAGCTGGCTGCCTTTGAAAATCAAAGGCTAGAGAGATTTCTTTCCTTGGGAACACATGCCAAGCAATTGTGCTCCATTGTTGCTGGCAGATATGTTTTTGCACACTTCAGACAGGAAGAACAGCACTCTTGGGGCAAAGAAGCTGGCACAGCACAAGTGAGGTGGGAAGAGAGGAAAGAGCCGGCAAGGAGCAGCAAAATCTGCGGTGGCTTCACCATGTTCCCTAGCAACCTGCACCCTGGAGAGCCGCTTGCTATGTCTCCTCTTTATCAGCACAGCTGCATGTGATATACTAGCCTTGCTGTGGTCTGGCTTGCACTATTTTAGGTTTAAAAACCAAACCGTGTGATTGCAGTACTGTCATGGGCATAAGGACTTTGGATTGCTCTCTTTCACAGATGGGAGCAATTTACAAGGAGGGTTGGGAAAGTAACTTTCTGTTCTTGCTTGAATGTTGTCTGGTACCAGCTAGTAAATACCGTCTTGTGGCTCAAAGACTTTGTGATGAGTAGATTAGATAGCTCCCCTACCATTTGTTTTCCCCATAAGGTGGTATTGCATGAAGGACTTGCGTCAGTGTTTCTGGAGTAACTTCTTTCCTTCTATGAACTGCAAACACACGTGGGTCTTTGTACAGCAGACATGTGAAGCATTTTGCTGTCTGGAGCACCTATGCTGATTGTCTGAATGCTTCCTTGCCTGCCATTTACCTGCTCTGGCCAGACTCACTGCATCCTGTCTCACTTCTGGGAGATTTTAGTGAGAGCCAGATGGACATTCCTTTAGACCAGGACAAGAGAAGCCCTTTATTTGTTTAACACAAATATTTACAGCCCATACAGTGGGTCCTCTGAATGTGAGCTGCCTCATGCACCTGAAGCCTAAGCTGGAGATACAGCATCTTGGAGGCAGTAAAGGGGCAGCCACTTGTGCCTGGTTTAGGACCTGGCTTCTTTGTCATACCATTTCTGAACAAAGTTTCTTTGATTTAGCATTTGGAACAAAACCATAAAGTAACTTAATATTCTACAGGAGCTTCATTTTCTGTAAGCAGCTTCAGCCCTGAAGTTGATCCATAGGGCCTTCAGCTGGCTTTGCTCAAAGCTGTTGCAGAATATATATGTCACAACTGCTACAACAATCACAGAAGCATAAATAACAAGTCTGGAACAGACTTGAGTATCTGCTGCTCAGAGGGAGGATCAACTCTGCCTAAGCCATTCTTCACAAATATTTGTTTGTTCCTACTCTGAAAATCCTCAGTGATGGAAATCACAGTCACTTCCCAGGCAATCTCTTCCAGCACTTTGATGGCCTCCTCCATGTAGCAAAACCTCTAAATTGTGCGAGTGATTGAGATGCATGCCTTACACACAGAGGGGACCTGAGCCCCCATTTTATAGTGTAAAACTAATGCAGAGGGGCAGAAAGGAAGCATGGAGAGCAGAAGTCTTCAGGAAAAGAAGAGGAAGGAGTCTGTGAAGTGTTTGATGTTCACAGCCTTTTTCTAGGTGGGCTTTTGAAATTTGCTTGGCTCTTAGAAACAAGGGTAGATGAGAAGGGTGGTGGAAGAGGCATGTTTCCTTCGAGTTGCTCTCCAAAAGGGAGTCAGTTCCACAAAAGGAGCAAGGAGAAAGGAGGCCCTGGAAAACAGGTTAGTCTGAACTGAGAGGTGGTAGCAGTCCATGAAAGCCAGACTGAGAGAGGCCCCATAGTTAGGGACAGTGATTTTAATCAAGTAAGCTATCAAGGTCTTACTTAAAATGTCACCTGCAAGGAAGCAGGTTGCAATCACCCATATCCCCAGAGAGTGAGGTCTTTGTCTGCAGTGTTCACTCTTGGTCTGGCAGCCTGGTAGTTGGTTTTCTCCCTGTGTCATATATTCCTGTGAAAGTCAAATGCAGCTGAGGGCTCAAGGGGCTGCAGTTAGTCTGGCCGGGCTTGAACAGCCTTATTGACTCAACTAGTGCCTCACAACCAGCTGATGTACACCTGAGTACATTGCTCACTTTGGGACACTGAGCTAGATCCTCTGCTGCTGTGTAAATCAGCGAGTTCCCTGGAGCGACTCTGGTTTGCACCATCTGAATGTCTAGCCCATCCTTTTCAAGTAAATTCTGCAAGCAGAATTATATATATATCTCTGTTTTTCCCCTTCAGCCTTTGCTTAGTCAACCTGTGAGATGCTTAATCATTAAAAAACAGAGGGGATCTGCTGCTGTTGTGATTGAAGAGGACACAAAAATGTTTCATGGACAAAGCAATCTTTTTAATACATCTAAGTGGTGCAGGTGCATTGTTATGTCCTACCATAGCCCTCAACCTCCTCACCAATAATTGCACATGCCACTGCATCTTTCAGTTTGCTCCATTCTCCACAAAGTACTGTTTGACCAATTAGCGAGATAAGTTCATCTCTAGCCCAGGAGGTATGTGGACAGCCTTCTTTGCTGCGTCTCTGTACATAGAGGAATGTTTTGACAGCTAAACATGGATCTTGTTGAGCTGTCAGTTCTGCTAACTCTCCCAAGTGTCTCTTATTTATTGAGCCATCAGACTCTTCCTGACCTCCCCAGAGTCAGTCCTAGCCTCATACAAAAGACAACGTAGAAATACAGCTTGAATGTGGCCTTCTGAGCAGGGTGAGTTTCCTCAAGCATTTCATTCTTTGTGCAGCACAAATCATTAGGTCTGTATGTCAGTGCAGTGCCTATGCCCCCATGCTGGTGGCAGGAGGCTGTAGCTGGGGAAATTCAGATTTCCTTCCTTAGTTCACAGTGTGGTTTGTTGCCAAGATCTTGGGGCTTTTTAAGAGGCTGGTGGCAAAGCAGAGGACAAGGGAAAGCAGTAGAATGGCTCTGAATCCAGGCAGCCCTTCATCCCATTCTGGCTCCAGTGCCAAGCAGGGAATTTCTTCTTGCTCTTTATTCCTAATCTGATCTGGCTTGGAGACCATAGGAACTTCTGCAGTACACAGCACAATCTCCACAGAACAAGCACCTATGTGCTTGCCATCTGGAACATCATGACGACAATGTAGTTTTCTGTTTGGCTGGAAAGCATCCCAGACAGATGTGGGATTATGCCCTAAATGCAGCAGGGGAACTAGAGAGGAGGAGCATGTGATGTTTGAGCCCTATATAATGCTTCCATGTGGGAATCAAGTGAGACTGAGGGTGTTAGTGCTGTGATCTGGATGCCCACCCTCCCTGATGCCCCAGTAAAAACACAGATGCATGTGTATCTGGAAGCATCTGACTAATATCATAGTCTGAAATTGGTGGGGCTTGGATAACATTGGATAGTTCTTATACAAGGGAACTGATTCAGTAAAATCAGCTGATGCTAATACCTCTCATTTGTTTTTGCTTTCCTGCTTGCTTCCTGCTCTGAGGATGCTGTTAGTCCATCCTTCCATTTCATCTAACTCCTTTGGACATTAGTCTCTCCTAAGCTAGCACTTCTCTCTTGCCTTTGTAGTTCTGCCTTTTTTAATTGTTATATTTGCGTTGCAAAAGGCTAAATTGCTCTTTCCCTTGGTTCTTTCCCTTATGTTGCCAGAGCTCTCATTCCAGAGCTGACCTTGACCTCTCTTGTCCTGTGACTGTTCTCCTCCAAGGGCTATCTCGGGCCTTCTCTGCAAGCAGCATGAGTAGCATCCATAACAGCCGTAATTAGCACAGCAAGCTTACTTAGATCTTCACTCCAGTTCCAGCAGATTGCAAGAATAAGGTTGAGGCCCTTTGAATATTGAATAGCCACAGTATAACTTCCTGTAGCAGTTTTCAGTAGCCCATAGCCCCTGCTTCTTTGCTTCCCTGCCGTAACATCATCACCAGGTGGGACCTTCTGGGTCCTCAGCCTGTGGTTGTCTCTGAGGGAAAATCATTCCTCATCTTTTCCTGCCCTTTTCTCAGCTCTCACCTCCCTGACAGTGGGAAATTCCTGAGCAGAAACAGTGTTTCAAGGGAGACATGGAGCTTTTATCTGAGTAATACTTAAGTGCCTTGGACTGTACTACAGAAGAATTATGACTTTGTTGAGAAATTTCTATTGCTGTAAGCCAAATGAGAGGTCATTTTCATAAGTACATGGGGTGAAATAAATGATAATCTAGATGTCAGGCCTTTTCCCCAGCGTTTTTCCCCCAAGTGCAGTATAGAATTTGGCAGTGCTTTGTTCTGAAAATATTATTTCTGATTATCCAGAGGTAATGGATAGTGAAACGTGCAAGTTTCTTCTAAAGCAGCAGTGCTTAGGCTATCAAGATGACGTCCACTGGTGGCTGCTGCCCTTCACTCTCTCCTCCTTCTTCTCTTCTGTATTATTCCGTCTGGTCCTGATGGCAATGTTTAATTTCACCACCTTTTTCCTTACTGCCCGTGTGTCTTATACTGTGCCTGATAGTGATCAGCATCACAGAAGCACCTAGTGCAGCTAATGCCTTCTGAATGCTGGCTGCACTGTGAGCTTGTTGCCAAACATTTTCCCAGACTCTAATATGGGCAAGTAGAATTAGGTCTGCAAGCAAACTGCCCACTTTTGGTGGACAGTTTCACTTGACAAAAGGTGAGAGGGATCTTTATGTTTTTAATCATGAGTTTTACGGTCAACTCCAACCCACTAATTTTGTGAGGAGGCAATTGTTCTAGCTTAGGCTGGAGAGAGCAGAGATGCAGGTCTTGCTGGTATAAGTGTTATGTATGAGCTCCTCCGAGCCTCAACACTGATGGTCTGGAAGACTGCTCCTCAGGAATGAAATAACACGTCTTTGCAAATGGTACTTGACCTGATGTCAGATGGCTGAACAGAAATTCAGGTGACCTAGGGATACCTGCAGAGGGCTCTTCATGAGGAGAATTAATTGGTTTAAATGGAGTAAAGCTTCAGTCTCTTAAAGGTGAATAAAGTGATTCAGCAACAAGAACAGCCATATAGATAGAACCACAGAATAGTTAGGGTTGGAAAGCACCTCAAGATCATCTAGTTCCAGTCCCCCTGCCATGGGCAGGGACACCTCACACTAAACCATGTCACCCAAGGCTCTGTCCAACCTGGCCTTGAACACCACCAGGGATGGAGCATTCACAGCTTCCCTGGGCAACCCATTCCAGTACCTCACCACCCTTACAGTAAAGAACGTCTTCCTTATATCCAATCTAAACTTCCTCTGTTTAATTTTCAACCCATTATCCCTTGTCCTGTCACTACAGCCCGTAATGAAGAGTCCCTCCCCAGCATCCTTGTAGGCCCCCTTCAGATACTGGAAGGCTGCTCTGAGGTCTCCACGCAGCCTTCTCTTCTCCAGGCTGAACAGCCCAAACGTTCTCAGCCTGTCTTCATATGGGAGGTGCTCCAGTCCCTGATCATCTTCGTGGCCCTTCTCTGGGCTTGTTCCAACAGTTCCATGTCCTTTTTATGTTGAGGACACCAGAACTGCACACAATACTCCAAGTGAGGTCTCACTAGAGCAGAGTAGAAGGGCAGGATCACCTCCTTCGACCTGCTGATCACGATCCTTTTAATGCAGCCCAGAATACGGTTGGCTTTCTGGGCTGTGAGTGCACACTGCACCTGCCTCATGTTCGTTTTCTCATCGACCAACACCCCCAAGTCTTTCTCCACAGGGCTGCTTTGAATCTCTTTGCCCAGCCTGTAGCTGTGCCTGGGATTGGTCCAACCCAGGAGCAGGACCTTGCACTTGGCATGGTTAAACTTCATAAGGTTGGCATCAGCCCACCTTGCAAGCATGTCAAGGTCCCTCTGGATGGCATTCCTTCCCTCCAGCTTATCAACCGAACCACAAAGCTTGGTATCATCAGCAAACTTTGTGAGGGTGCACTCAATCCCGCTATCCATGTCACCAATAAAAATGTTGAACAAGACTGTTCCCAACACCAGTCCTTGAGGGACACCACTCATTACTGGTCTCCAGCTGGACACTGATCCATTGTCCACAACTCTTTGTGTGTGGCCATCCAACCAGTTCTTTATCCACCGAGTGGTCCACCTATCAAATTGATGTCTCTTCAATTTAGATACAAGGATGTCATGTGAGACAGTGTTGAATGCTTTGCACAAGTCCAGGTAGATGATTTCAACTGCTGTACAATCTGCATCTGTATAGATGGTATAAAATGTAGAGATGCTCTAATTGAGGCAGAAATTAGAGGATGAACTTTGATCTTTACTGCTTACGTGTTGTGTTGAGCTGTGTAAGTACCCTTTTAATAGTTTTCTCTACAATCTTTCACAAGTCCTTCACGTGCAAGCAAATGAGCTCTCCCTCTGAAGAATAGCAATCTTCTCATTATTATTTGCAAATTCACTTTTCTTTTGCATCACTAGAGAAAGTGTCATTTTGAATATTTTTTGTCAACCTTGAATCATACCTTGGCTAAGGGGTGAACACAGTAGATAGCCTGGGCAGAATACAGGTATCTGAATTGTTTGTGAAGTTTCTGCCTCCTTTCCCCTGACTCAGTCTCCTGAGACACTGAAAGTCAAGTGAAGGACCGTACTCAGCCTTTATACTCTCTGATGTGTTCAGAGGTCCCCATCCACTTTCCAGAGGAACTTGTACTCGTTATGTTAAAAGGGGTTGGGACCCTCCAGTAAGCACTTGAAGAAACATGGCTTGTGCAAAGTGAAAAGAAAGGCAGCAAAGCTCTTACAGTGAAAGCAGCTACATATGAAGAATAGAGAACAGGTGATTCTGGGATCAGAACATGAGTAAAATTGAATAATCTTCCAGTCCTGAGATAAGGAAAAAAGTTCTGAGTCCAGCAGGAATATAATTTCCTTTTGCTGCACTACTGTTCTTGCTATGTTATTCTTAATAACTTTTAGTTATACAACAAGACCTTAAAGGGGCATATGTTTGTTTTGAAGGTTTTATAATCTTAGAAGACAAAACGTAGGCACAAGTGAGTGGAAGAAGGCACTGGCTACTAAAGATAATTAATAATAGTCATAATTTGTAGTCATTCAGCATCTTTCATACAGGAATCTCAAACCATTTTGTAATCAAGAGTTCATTGAGACACTCAAACTCTCTTGAGACAGCCAAGCATTATGAACACCATTTATAACAGCAGGGTGCAGGATCAGACTGGTTAAGAATACTGCTTAGAATAAAACTCAGGAATCCTGCCCTCCAATGCTATGGATGTTGAAGCAAGCACCCACACCAGCCTAAGAAGCTTTTTCTTCTGTAAATTATTTATCTAATCTTTTAATGCTAAGCAAAATATGTAGTCTTCATTTAAGTCACTGGTGTCCTGGGAAGTGTAATGGCCCATGTCACAGCTGACTAAAAGTGAAACTATAAGTAGTGGGTTAAACACATTTGGTTAACCATTTGTTTGCTGTTACGGTTTTCACATGAAAAAGCTTAGATTGAAACCTGTATCGGTGATGGAAAGTGATGTGATTTTAAGTATCTTTGTGTATTAAAACAGAAACCCAATTTGCATATTTTAGGTATCTTTTTTAGCATATTCGGGCATCTGACAAGAAAGCTATATTTAAACTGTTAATACACAGTATGAATGCAAGTTTCACATGCAAAATTAGTACCATTAAAATTGTGAGGTTTATTTTGCTTTTGAAACAAATGATGCCCCAGCATTTCTGTTTTTGTTACCTGACAAGGGACTGCAGCTGGGACAGCCTGTTTTTTCAACAGGCGATGAACCTGAACCACAGGGCAGGTGACGCACATTGCACAAACACCCAGTCCAAGCCTCAGCACCACATGGTCAAAAGCTCCCTTGTCACTGTGGTCCACAGAGAAAGCACTACACCAGAGGTGTGTGTAAGCCCATTGTGTGGTGTCATTTTTCATTGTCTGAAAAGAACGGTTGTGTTCTGCCTTTATGAAGTGCTTTGCAAATGAAGACCTTAAGAAAGGACAGAGCTCAATTATTTGCTTGTGGTTTAGGGCTACTTCTGGAAGGGTAGGTTTTGGAAGTAGGATACATTTTTTAGATCATTTCATTGTGGCAAAGAATCTTCTGGGCTAGTTGTGTCCTATGTCAGCAAAAACATCTCTTTTCATAAGTATGAATGTTGGAGCATTCCCATTTTTATTAGGTGCACCCATGTGCTTGTCCTATAAGATGGAGATATGGCTTGGTCGGTGGGGAGACTGAGTCACTCTTTGGAATGCCACTTGCTGTGACCAGAGTCCCTTATGGCTCAATGTCATTCAGAAGTGCTACCTTGGATTTACACAAGGGAGCTCTGTACAGGGCTTGAGGCTCAGAGTCTCCCCAGGCAAGAAGCCCTAGATGGCACTATGTACCCCAAGATGTAGAGCCAAGGTGACAAGAAGCAAATTCAAACCCTTCTGCAGCATTTCCCTGTGAAGCTTGGCACTTAAGATTTGAGACTGTCATGTTCTATAGATGCTTATGCCTCCTACTCTGAAATGCAGTTTGACCTGCTGATAGCAGTAAATATAATTCTTAATTAATTAATGCTTTGAAGGGAGTCCTGGAAGCCTGCTATATTATGACGTAAAGAAGAGGGGTGTTGATAAGGGTTTTTAGGGCTTTTACTGCTGGTAAAACATGGGGTAAGAGAGTGCTTGACTCTGAGCCCAGAAAGATGTGGTAAGGCAAGCAGCTTTAAACAGAATAAAGCCTTCAGTCTTGAAATAAACAGACAAATGAGCATAGGACCTCCTGATGTTATCTTATGAAGCAGACCAAGCTCTTCCAGCCAAAATCATAGCTCTAAAATTACCCAATCTCTTCCTCCATATATTGGTATAATGGTGATACCTCATTCTCCCTCTCAGTAGTACCATCCAGCCTGTGCCTTGCATTCCTGACTTTTTAAAATAGTGCCTAAAATATCTGTTACCAAAACAAGTGGGGTTAATAGGAAAATATAAAAAAAAACCCCAGATTGGTCCCCTTTTCATATGAGGTAAACCTAGACAAGTAAAGTGTTTTCGTTTAATGATAAGTCCAAGAGGCCCCAGGCAGGATCAGACACTGCTGCAGTTGCTTCTGTATATATATTTAAGCACCAATGGGATATTAAAATGTAGTATTTTATAGGTGTTCTTATCTGAAATACAGTTTCAATCTATTGCTTCCTGAGGTAACATGTAAGTGATTTATTATGTAGAGATCTGTTTAGTTTGCTTTTTCTAATGAGAAATGGCCAGTGTTGCTCCATAAAAATCTAGCTCATCTCCTCTTAACTCTGAACATATAAACAAATCACAGTCTGCAGCAGAAACGTCATCTCTCCATAATAGAAGTGGAAGCTGTCATTTAACACAGCTGGGTTCAATGCAGAAGCAAGCAGCAGATAACACTGTTTACAGATTATCCAACTTCTGTAATACCTAGCAAAAATAACCAGCCTTTCCAGATTCGAAACATTAGTGAGAACATGAAGAATAGCAAGAAAAGCTGCTTAGTCTGTTTGCATATAATAGCATACGAACAATCCAAGGACAAAACAGTCATGCTCATTTGTTACTGTGCTTGATTATTAATAAAACAGTCTCTGTAGTCACTTGCATTGCAGAAGCTTGGGTAGATTTGCAGGTACTGATTAATAAAGAGAGAAATATTGTTAAACCCATTTTACAGAGTAATTAAGAGTGCATGTATGGTGATTGTATTGAATTAGCTGTCAATACACAGAGACTAAGATTTTGGTTTCATGACTACGAGCTAAAAGCTGTGCTCTGGAGAGTCAAAATAAGCATCTCTATAAGATGGAAGTTCCCAGCTATTTAATGATCTTGCATTCTGGCTCTCTTGTCTTGTTTTTTAAACTATCAACAAAATACCTCGCCTTCCCTCCTGTCTGCATCCCAGTTTCACAGTGTAAAAAAAGAGACATTTGGGCAAAGTTGCAGGCTGTGAAGTTAAAACAAAGAAAAGTAATTTTATTGTTATCATTATTCAGATTCCATGTAACTTAATGACACAAGAGATTGTTGAAACTAAGAGCTTAGCAGGATTAGAATAGGACAGGGAATGTTCATGGATAGCTAAGTAAGGATACGGTTGCAATAATGAAGTCTAAAAATAAAGAAAAATATCCTCTAGAGCTTTGAAGTCATTACAGAGCTGTACTATGTCAAAGCAAGCCACTGTTTAACAAATGAGGGCTCTGCTGCCAGAACTGCCTATTCTGGATTGCTGGTTTGCTGCAGGAAGTGGTGGGAAGGCAGGTAGGTAGCAAGGGAACTGGTGTCTTGTCCCCCTCTGGCATGTCCGAGAGGAGACCTCACTCCTGCCTGCCCAAAGTTTTGTGATTTTGAACTGCTGCTATTGGCAAGAGGTCACTGGCTGTCAGTGAGTATCTCCTCATGCAGGGCAGCTTTTTCAAAGGATCTCAATGAATGATTCTCCGACCAGGAGTAAACCCAGGAATGTGCGTGTCACATGGAATCCACACAGAATCGTCTTTTCAGGAATCTGTATGTACTCTGGCAGCTGTAGTTTTTCGCTGGGGGAAATAAATAAAGAAATTTTTATTTTTTTTTCAATGCCTTTCCTCTGTAAGAGAGATCAGTTGGCCTTAATTATAAACTGAATTACAGCTGCAGGCAATCTTGATATTTCTTGGAAGCATGACTTATGAGAGATGTCTGGACTTGATGATCTTTAAGGTCTTTTCCAACCTAGCTGATGCTATGATCCTATCCGCACTGGATTTTTTGGTCTGAAAGTTTGTGATGTTTTTGGACAGTCAATAACTTGAATGAAAATGTATGGTCTTTGTGAGGCTTTTGGATAAGAGATGTGCTGTGCTGCTATTTAACTGTTTATTTAACTGATGATCAGTTTTGGTGAGTGAAGTGAAAGGAATGTGCTAACTTTCTGGAAAGAAAGAAAAAATGAAAAGTAAAGTAAGTATCAGTGAAAGATGTTTCTGGTTGCCTTTCAATTCCAAATTGGGCTAATTCTGCCTTCTGAAAAGAAGATAATTTCCACGTTTCTGTAATAGGGAATATGTAATTGAATTTATTTTCTCTCAGAGAGAAGCAGCTTCTTCTACAACATTTGCAAATGGACAAGAAAAATGACCACATGCAGTGCACTCCGAATCACGGTGCATTCGTCACAGCATCTTTTTAGATGTCTCTGTAGATTTTGGGCTGAGGTTTTTACCCATTTGGGTAAATATTTATATGTGGATGGGGAAGGTTCAAGTTGATAAATGCACTACATCAACTGCAGAGCTCCCTTTTCTGGGCAGCCATTATATCTGGGACAGCTGACTACCAGTGAGGTCCGTAGTAGAAAACATGTGGCATAGAAGCCCTGAAACAAGTATCAACTTCACGTACCAAAATAGTTATGCAGTGATTCCACAAGACTGCTTCTTTTGACCTGGCTTTTTAGGAACTGAACTTTAATGAGGAACATCGCCAGATGTTGTTGCAGTGCTTTGAGATTGGCACAAGAAATTAACGTACTTCCTTTCATTTGTAGCATGAAGATATTTTCTATCACAGGGTTTAACCCTGGGAATACCTGTATTTTCTTAAACATCCTGTTAATTAATCGTGCAGGACAGTGTTTTTTTCATGAATGCATTTGCATCTGCATATGTGAGTGCAATCATGCTCTTCCCTCAGTTTTTGTTGGTTTTGTTGACAGTAGCCAAGGTTGGATTCATGTGCTCATGCTCCCAAACCATGGTCCTTCCTGCTGGGTTTTTGGTGACCAAAGCTTTTTTCTATTTTCATGGGTTAGTTTATCATCCCTGATGTTGCTGTGGTTAGCCAGACAGAGTGGTGCTCAGGGAATTTGGGAGGCCATGTTGCAATTCGTCACAGATCCAGCTTTTGATCTGTGTCTAGCTAAGGAAGTATATGTTTGTGTGCATTGAGGCATCATGGAGAAAAGAGAATGCATGAAGATAACTGTGATAGATTAGACAGCAAATTGGATTTCTAGACAGCCTTGACCATTGTACAGATCAGGAAGAAATAGAGGAAGTTTAATAAACAATAACAACATAATTCTGTTTTGTGAGGAAAGCCAGAGTTATATTTTTACCCTGACCTAACAAAGGAGGAGGAAGGAAACTGGTTTGCTGAAACAAGCATTTTAGATAGAACTAAGAATACACTTTTCTCTGTTTGTGTGCGTGCGTGTCCCAGCAAACTCAACAGTATGTTCATATGCATGAACTGTATTTTCCTGGAGGCACATAGTCATCATGTGTCATGTGAAGAGGAAAAAGATGTGCCTAGCACTGCTTAAGTGTTGGTCAAAAAGGCACAGCATTTTAGTCAAAATAGTTAAAGTGTCTCATAATGTTGTGGTTGACATTTGTTATTTTTGGTAACTTTGAGTACTGGATAAGAAATCTGCCTGGCATGGAAAAGTGCAATGTAGATAAAATATGAAAGCTGACTATTTATTGTGTGTATGAAGCAATGTGGCCTCCAAAACAAAAGAGAGTTAGACAGAACTTAAAACCTGAAGATTTTGGTCTTTCATTTTAAGTGTCACAGCCCAAGCCCTTACTGAAGCAGACATGAGCAGGCCTCCCAGTCAGGAGATGTGAGAAGCTGGCATGAAAGAAAGGGAGAGTCTTCCCACACCATCTCCCCAGGGTGTCCTGCCAAAGCCTGGCTGGTGATAGTCTGCAGGTGTGGTGGCTTTGGGTCAGAGAGTGGCCAGTGTAGGTCTGCAATACTGAGTCCAGACCTAGTCAATGGTGTGCCAGGCTGAGGACATGGGTTAGTGCTAGCAGCCTCCATGAAGGTTTTGTCTTTGCCTTAGAGCCCATGTGTGATGATGGGCAAATTGCTTCAGTTTCATGTATCTTGCTTCCCTTTTCTGTGAACTTAAAACAGCTCATGCCTTCAGTTTTGATTCATTTATATTATAAGGCCCAAGAGTAAAAGCAGTGTTTCAGATTATGTGTTGAGAGAGCCCCACAGAATAGGCTAGATCATGGCATATCCATGCATTTGTACCACACTGTTGAATGCTAATGAGGGGAAATACGGGCATGGGGACCATCAGCAGCTTCGCACTGTACTGTCTTCTCAGTGCAAAGTCTAGGGAAGTCGATGAGGTGGCAATGGTCATTCCTTTGTGCATGGAAACTGAAATAAGTACAATAGATGGAATAATATTTTAAGAGGCTCAGTTGCCATATTGATTTCTCAAAATAATAAATCCTTGACTACACTTGCTGCGTTAAAATATACATTCAGGCAAGATTCATGATCAGCTCTTAGGAACAAGTGAGCAAAGGGAAAAATAGGTTGTTCCAAGATTAAATGCTTTACATTTGGCACCTTTAATTAACTTATTAATAAACCTTTTTCCAGGGTTATGCTATTTATTATTTCTAATGAAATAGTTGTCAACTAGCCTTCTAAAAAGAGCCACAAAGCACTTGCCAAGGGTGTCTGGGTGTGCTGGGTCAAGTACCTGGCTCTGAAACTCCTAGTCATATGAATGGCCTTATCCTCACCAAAATGATATATCCCACACAGATGGTACTTACGTGACACAGAAAGCAAATGCAAGTTCTGTGCACCATGCAGGCTTGTTTTCCCACATGAAAAGCTAAGTTGTGGTAACCCAAACACATCAACATGGTTGCATTTGTACAGTAGAGTTTACTGAGCTGTGTGTTGACATTCGGGATTTCCAGATGTTCAACAGCTTCCTCAGAACAGCTACTAGGCATTTAAAAATCCTGGACAAATGCACAAAATCCTTGAATATTGCTCAGGAAAAACAAAAAACCAAAAAACAAACAAAAAAAACCCAAATCTGAGCAGAAAAAGAAAAGAGCTCTGGGGAAGCCTGAATGTATGATAGGGCCAATCTATATTCTCAGTCAGGAAGGTTGAATGTATGGCAAGTAGACCTTGCACAGCCCTCCAGGGAAATTCATCCAGCCCACAGCTTATTTCAGGTGCCCTTTCTTCCAGGGATTGGGCCGCCCATCTCCCTTGTGCACTGCTGCTGCTCTTAGAGAGCAGTTGGTGTGCAGGCAGCAGATGAAACTGCTCTATTGTGTGTGCATGGCAAATCCAGCGCTTCCAAGGGGTGTAGTAATTTGCTGTGCTCACAGGTGCAGCACCTGTGAGATAGAGCAGGTCAACAAGTGCAGAGATGATGGTGTACAGCTTAGCATAGGCCCTAGAAATAAATAGGACAAGGTCAGGAACATCCAAGTGTTTGGTTTCCGGGAGCAGACGATTAAAGTATTATTGCTAAGCACCATTCTGAGACCTTCTTCACATTGATTGATGTCTTATTTGAAATCTCCTTCCCTGAAAGAAGAAAGCATAAAAGCATTTAGCTAATTCTCTTTCAGTGCTTTAGAACTGCCATTCTCTGTTGAACGTAACTGTCTCAATAAAGATTCATCATGTCAGATGTAGTCCCTATAAGCCAGATAGAAGTGGCCAGTGTATTGTTTCCTCAGGAACTTTACATTTTCTTCCCATTTAAGTAGGTATGGAGCATGGGAAAATGTTTCCTTGTAGACTAAGGCTTATAAGTTTCATACCTAAGATTCAATCTTTGATGAAGGCAGTAATTAATCAATGAAATCATTTGCTTTACTGAAATGTTGCATTTCATAAGTTAATTTTCAGGAAAGAAGTGCACACATGTCAGCATGTTTTGATCTCTAAATGACCTATTTTCTCATTATGGACACCAAACTTAGCTTCATTTAAGAAACTTCTAGGCATGAGACTATTTCTGTGTTTCTCAAAATATGCCCATACTTCTGCTGTTTTCCAGGGAGGAGACTTATGGTGACAGACTGTAAATACTGTATGCCAGCTGTTAGCATATGAAGGCCAAGAGGTCTCAGTTTTTAAGCACATATTAAAACCTTTGTATCCCTAGTACTAAAAATCTGTGGACCAGCTCCCACTCTCACTAGTGTTAACAGCAGAATTTGTGTCAAAACAAACAAGAAGAGAACAGAACTAGTAGATCAGGATTATCTTTGTCCATATACTCAAACACTGTAGGGATGATTGTTCTAGCATTTTTTATATTACGTTGTTAAGTGATGAAAGCTTTTGCCAAATCCAAACTGAAATGCTTCCAAAGCCTTTTTCAGTGTTGGAAAATGTTTGTATCAGGTTATCCTTGGAATAATTTTTTTCCTTTGTTTATTATTATGGGCTACCTAGTAGACACCTTATTATGAGTCACAGAATGCTTCTCATTCTAGGAGGACATATAGCACTTCACTGGATGTTTTTAGAAGTCAATTGTCGTTACATTAAACAAGATGTTTACTTGCATGAATCCCTTGGGTTTAAAAAAAAAAAGCCAAAATAAGACAAAGAATGAAGTTTGGTACTGAACAGCCAATAGACTCTGGTACCATGCTTTTATACCACATCACAGACTGTACTTTTTTTTTTTCAGAGTGGGTACCCAAGCTCTGGACCTGCATCAAGCACTCCTGCCTTCAGGCCTGAAGATGAGTTGGAACATCTGACCAAGAAAATGCTGTATGACATGGAGAATCCTCCCTCTGATGACTTCTTTGGTGAGCAGTGCCATAGCCCCTTTCTGAATTTACCATGTTTGGTAGCAAAGAGGCCTGACAGCTGCACTGTTAATGTAGTGGCATTCATATTGATGGATTTGCTTTCCATGCCTGGGCTGGAAGTGTAATCATCTATGGGAATTCCTCTAATTCCAGCATAAATCTCATGCTCACTTGCTGTATGTTTATAGTTTTTCTGGTTATGAAGTTAATTTTTCAGTGTCTGGTTCAGTTTCACACCATCTGTCCCCAGGTTACCAGGCTGAATTCAGGTGTGGTATCCTGTCTTGCCCACCTGCCCTATCCCTTATCATTGCAGCTGCAGAAAATCTGGCAGTATAAATATGTTCTGCTCCTAAGGAATCAATTTTCATTTTCTGTATGCTGGCATAGATTAGAAGGAAATCCATTCTGAGTCAACCACGCTGGTTTTACATGAGGACCTGTTAGCCCAGAACTGGGTCTAACAAGTATGAGGAAGACAAATCTGAAATGAGTGGCTCATAACCATGTTATCTCATTTGCCTGGAAAAAAGATACGCGAATTTCCTTCTTAAGTGGTATACAACAGAATTAGGCATCTATAGGTGTAAAGTATGTATTTTTCATAAAGCACAGGTGATATGGCCTGTGAACTCTACATTAAAGTCAAGGGTCATGGGCACATTTGATTCATCTTGTGTGTATGCTTATTTTCCTGCAGGCTTGAGTGATGGTGTGGTTAGGAAAAAAAGGAAACAAACATAGTTTGCAGAGTTAAAGACTGAGATAGGCAATTCATTTGTGTTCTTTGTCTTCCTTTATTTCATAATTTCTGGGGAAAAAGAAAAAAAAATAAAATATTACCCCCTAGGTCTGTTTTCAATAGATTTTGGTTATACCAAAACATTTCTGGCTTAAAAAAACTTTTGTGGTTTGGTTTAACTGGAAAGTGGGTGGGACCAAGATTTCACTAATAAACACGCATCTGATTACATGAAAAGTTCAAAATATTCTCATCAAACAAACATTGCTCTTGTAGATGGGGTTGATATTGGTGCTCGTTCTCCATC
This sequence comes from Melopsittacus undulatus, assembly GCF_012275295.1. Lineage (NCBI taxonomy): Eukaryota > Metazoa > Chordata > Aves > Psittaciformes > Psittaculidae > Melopsittacus > Melopsittacus undulatus. The sequence goes on from NC_047532.1 coordinate 48,184,615, forward strand.
AGTACTTTACCTTCTACCATCACCACCCTAACAGATGAAACATCTTGTCTATAAATGTTGATAGTCTTCAGAGTTGCTGACTAGCTAGTTGCTGACTAGCACAGATCTGAGAGCAAGAATGACTGAAGAGAGGCTACCAGAGAGCATTTTCTGTCCTGCTGCATTTGACTTCATCCCTGCCTGTGCCCATTTGTGTTAACTCTTCAATGTTTTAAAAGCAAAGCAACAACCAGACAAATGTGATAGGTATTTAGCCATTAGTGTGGGCAGACAAGAGGGAGGAACATTTTCCCCAGTCTTTTCAAACAAATGGCTGAAGCCCCAAAGCATGGGGGTTGTTTACATTCATTTTCTTAATGCAGAACTGTGAGTGGCAGAAGCTGGTTGATGAACCAAAACCCACCCAGTTCTCATAGCCTGAGAAAGTAGGCAGGTGAGCAAAGAACTTGGAGATTCACAGACTCCAATGTCAGAAAGGACCTTGCCATTATACTGCCTAATGTCCTACTCTCAGTTTCTGCTAGAAACATGATTGAATCATGACCAAAAAAAACCCAAACTAATCTCATCTTAAAGACTTCAAGCAATGGTGAGTCAACCACCTACCCTGATAAGATGTTCTGGTGATTAATTTTCCTCACAGCTCAGAAATTGCTTCCTGCATTGAAGCTTTAGTTCTGTTTAACACTTGTATTTATGGAGCTGAAATGTTCAGGTTTTGCAAAATAATATTGTATCACTAAGATGGTTCTGCTCTGTTTTAGAGTGTGTTAGATCAAAGTTTTTCATCCAAAGGGATGCATAGCTCAAAGGGTTGGGACATAAAGTCTATCAGCACTAGGTCATCAATGTGGCTATCAGAAGGTCAGACTAATGCCATGCCAGTAGTTCTTAATTTAGCAGGAGACAAGAAAATGGAAAGGAGGCTCCAGAGCATTCAGAAATTTTGCCAGTTTTGATTATATAAGTGTGTCCTGGGTTTAGCAGTAGCAGTCAATTTTTCTCCTTAGTAGCTGATGCAGCGCTGTGTTTTGACTTTCATCCTGGGAACAGAGCTGATAACACCAATGTTTTTAGTTGTTGCTAAGTAATGTTTACTATGACAAGTATTACTTTGTGAGTCTCATGCTCGGCCAGGGAGGAGGGGAGGCCAGGAGGAAGCAGAGACAGGACACCAAGCTAGCCAAAGAGGTATTCCATACCACAGCACATTATGCCCAGGGAGGTAACTGGGAGGTACCCAGAAGGGCATGCTCTCTTTTGGGTCGAACGCGTTTCGGTGGGTGGTATCGTATTCTCTTTCCTTGTTATTTCTCTTATCATTATTGTCATTGGTGGTAGCAGCAGCATTGGTGGTTTGTGTTATACCTTAGTTACTGGACTTATCTCAACCCATGGGAGTTACATTCTTTCGATTCTCCTCCCCATCCCTCTGGGAGTGTCAGGTGGGGGGGGAAGAAAAGAAAGGGGGGGGTTAGAGGGATACTGTGTGGCTGTGTTTAAACCATGACAAAGTGATACCATACTCAAAGATAATCATGAATGATGCAAGCTGAAAGATGAAAACCAAACAACAAGCCTAGTCCTACCTTGGGCAGGTAATATTCAATTACAAGCTGCACCTGATTGATCTTCTAATTGCATTGAATCTGTGTCACTTCAGATCATCTCTGAAGAGGTGTTCATCCTTGGCATTCTTGATGTGCCGAAGAAATGCATTGGGCTGAACTCCTCCTCAGCAATCTAAGTATGCTGTGCCCCATGCCACCATTTGGGAAACATGGCCACAACTAATTATGTACCTACCAAAGAAAACATAAACCCAGCAGTTCTGGAGCACAACTGCTTTTTATGGTTGGATAAAATCAAAGAGGTGGGCTGCCCTCATCCTCCTAGGTTTGCTCTATCCCAAGCTACTCCCAGGGGAAAATGGTCTCTGGAGTCACAGTGGATGCAGTTTTTTTGATATGGCAGTGCAGGCCAGGAATTTTGTGCTAATTCTGCCTGTGTCAGAGCTAAATACCCATCTAGTTGAGCTGTCAGCTAGTGTCTTTCAGTAACTTCATGTTCATATGGAAAGAACAAATTAAGTGTGGAAGGAAAAAAAGAGTCAGCTTTGGTTAACTGTCTCAGTCAATATCTCTGCCTTTGTTCTTTATTTGTTTATCAGGGTAGCATGGATTGTACAAGATTCATATGGCACATTGATCAAAAAATCAGAAAAAGGACAAATGGGCAGAGACCTTGACTCAGATTTGCTTTAAGTATCTTCTGCCTGAGGTCTAAATGCCATTGTAATTGTACCACACCAGATAGCTGTCAGCTAATCATTTTTATTAGTTTGAATTTAGAAAACTGAATTTCAGCATATTCAAAGTTGGTTAAGAGCAGATAGGTTTTGAATTGAGGAATCTAATTAAGCTTGCTAGAAAGCTGCAAGGCACTATATTAAGTCATGAAAATAATTTGTTGGAATAATTACATTTCCACTGTCAGGCTGGAGAAAGGTCATTTTACTTGGCCCACAAGCACTCTGGGATCTTTTCTGTAACCATCTTCCTTCTGTAATTTCACTTGCCATATCTCTGGTTTTCAGTCAAACCATCTTGATTCTGGAGTCAGTGTAGGCACAGCTGAGGTTCCTGGGGAAGGAAGAGGAGTAGGAGCCACTGAAGTTGTCTCTTTGCCCTGTAAATGCCAGCTAGTACTACTGGCAGACCAAGTGTACTGGGGTTAAACCATGACACCAAGTGAACTGAGTTCAGGAGCAGGTAAGCCAGCACATACATCAAGTCTGTCCTCATTGCACCTCCCTCCAGCTTCCCTGGGTAGAAATTACTGATGATAAGAGTCTGGGAACATTTCTAGCCAGTGATAGCCCATGCAAGCACACAGAGCTGGCAGCATGGCATGGTTCATACTGTGTTCCCAGGGAGACTGGATGAATGATAAGACCTAGGAGCAGCATCCTGGAGGCACACTTTGGAGCAGCAAGATCACAGTTTGCAAATGTTTGTTGCTTCATACCACAGCAGCATGATCCAGTCACTGGGAAATCCTCTGGGGATCATTGGCAAGGCAGCGCTTGAGCATGGTAATATCAGTAAATATAATAATAGTAATAATAATAGTAATAATAATGATGATAACAAACAAAGAAAAACCAAAAAATCCACTGTGAATATCTAGAGTTAAATATACCTGTTGGGTATTCTGCCTAACTACAGTTTTGTGGTAAGGCCACATTACCAAACTAAGTCTACCTGCCCTGATTTTTGGTGTATGTCTCTTCCTACCTTCCTGTAGGGCATGGAGTGACTTATGGAGTAGCTTCTCCTGAAAAGTGTTTGGTGGGTCAGCAAATTGAAGTCTCTTAAGTCTAAGCTACTGTTCCTTCTTTACCGCTGATTCAGTTGCTGATCTGTGGTACTTGGCTGGTCTTAATCAAATTCCCTTTTATTAGAAAGGATTCCCAAATGTGTTATACACTGTGAAGTAGGGATGGCTTCTCTCTGTCGTGGCCCTCACTTGTTGATAAATGTGCTACTGTAGATAGGCATAGAATCATAAAATCATAACATAGTTAGGGTTGGAAAGGATCTCAAGATCATCCAGTTCCACCCCCTCTGCCATGGGCAGGGACACCTCACACTAAACCATATCACCCAAAGCTTTGTCCAGCTTGGCCTTGAACACTGCCAGGGATGGAGCATTCACAGCTTCCCTGGGCAACCCATTCCAGTACCTCACCACCCTTACAGTAAAGAACGTCCTTCCTATATCCAGTCTGAACTTCCCCTGTTTAAGTTTTAACCTGTTACCCCTTGTCCTATCACTACAGTCCCTAATGAAGAGTCCCTCCCCAGCATCCTTGTAGGCCTCTTTCAGATACTGGAAGGCTGCTCTGAGGTCTCCATGCAGCCTTCTCTTCTCTAGGCTGAACAGCCCCAATGTTCTCAGTGTGTCTTCATACGGGAGATGGATATAAGGAAGAAATTCTTTACTGTTAGGGTGGTGAGGTACTAGAATGGGTTGCCCCAGGAGGCTGTGAATGCTCCATCCGTGGTGCTGTTCAAGGCCAGGTTGGACAAAGCCTTGAGTGATATGGTTTAGTGTGAGGTGTCCCTGCCCATGGCAGGGGGGCTGGAACTAGATGATTTTAAGGTCCTTTCCAACCCTAACTATTCTATGATTCTAGAGGTGCTCCAGTCCCCTGAATATCCTCGTGGCCCTCCTCTGGACTTGTTCTAACAGTTCCGTGTCCTTTTTATGTTGAGGACAACAGAACTGCACACAGTACTCCAAGTGAGGCCTCACAAGAGCAGAGTAGAGGGGCAGGATCACCTCCTTCGACCTGCTGGTCATGATCCTTTTAATGCAGCCCAGGATACGGTTGCTTTCTGGGCTGTGAGCGCACACTGCAGCTTCCTCATGTTCATTTTCTCATCAACCAACACCCCCAAGTCCTTCTCTGCAGGGCTGCTCTGAATCTCTTCTCTGCCCAGCCTGTAGCTGTGCCTGGGATTGGTCCAACCCAGGTGTAGGACCTTGCACTTGTCATGGTTAAATTTCATAAGGTTGGCATCAGCCCACCTTGCAAGCATGTCAAGGTCCCTCTGGATGGCATTCCTTCCCTCCAGCTTATCAACTGAACCACAGAACTTGGTGTCATTGGCAAACTTGCTGAGGGTGCACTCAATCCCACTGTCCGTGTCACCGACAAAGATGCTGAACAAGACCGGTCCCTACACTGAACCTTGAGGGACAGCACTCATGGTCTCCAGCACTACTGGTCTCCAGCTGGACATTGAGCCATTGACCACAACTCTTTGTGTGTGGCCATCCAACCAGTTCTTTATCCACCGAGTGGTCCACCTGTCAAACTGATGTTTCTTCAATTTAGAGACAAGGATGTCCTGTGAGACAGTGTTGAATGCTTTGCACTAGTCCAGGTAGATGAAGTAAACTGTCTATCCCTGTCCATCAGTTCCGTAGCCCCATCATAGAAGGCCACCAAATTGATCAGGCAGGATTTCCCCTCAGTGAAGCCATGCTGGCTGTCACCAAGCACCTTGTTGTTTTTCATGTTCTCTAGCATGCCTTCCAGCAGAATCTGCTCCAAGATTTTGCCAGGCACAGAGGTGAGATTGACTGTTCTATAATTCCCTGGGTCATCCATTTTCCCCTTCTTGAAAATGGGAGTTATATTTCCCTTTTTCCAGTTGTTGTGAACTTCACCTGACTACCATGATTTTTCAGATATGATGGCCAGTGGCTTAACAACTTTGTTTGCCACCTCCTTCAGAACATGAGGATGGATTTCATCAGATTGCATGGACTTGTGTACATTCAAGTTCTTAAGATGGTCTCAAACCAGATCCTCCCCTACAGTGGGCCTAAGGTCTTAATTCTCACAGTCCCTGCGTCTGCCTTCCAAGTCTTGGGTGGTGTGGTCAGAGCATTTGCTCTGCACCACCACTTGCAGATAATGCAAAGAAGTCATTAAGAACCTCAGCCTTCTCCAAGTCCTGTGTAGCCAGTTCTCCTGATAGCTTCTGGAGAGGACCCATGTTATCCCTAGTCTGTCTTTTATTCACAATGTACCTATAGAATCCCTTCCTGTTATCTTTCACATCCCTAGCCAAGTTTAATTCTAACTGGGCCTTAGCAAGTCTGATCTGTTGGAAAAAAAAGCCCCAATAAAAGAATGCTTTGTGGAATAGAAATTGGATAAGTATGGGAGAGCAGAAATGAGTATTTACAGGAGATTAGGATGAAACTATTAAAATTGTTTGTTGGCCACAATGGGAAATTAAAGCCCTTGATTTTTCACTAAAAAAAAAAAAAGCCAAAAATCCCCAGGAAAACACACATAAAGATCACAACAGTTCTTTGTGGACCACTGTTTCAAGTCTCATAGAAAGAAATTACTTCTGGCAGCTTATCAGTCTCTATCACCATGCAGACAGTGCTGATTAAGATTGTAAAAGTGCCTTCAGGACCTCTCATCTCCTGTTGCCTTCTGGACTGTGTCCCAGCTGAGTCACTCCCCGCAGCACAGGAGTTTTCCTGACTGGTGGGGAGAAACTTTTGCTGCTATTTTACCATAAGTACTGAAAGCTACCAAAGGAATCACCAGTTTCTTTCATAGCTATTTGCTAGCTTAGAGGTTTCCTTTTGTAGTTCCAGTATGCTGTAGCGGGATGCACATGGGGAGAAGAGAGGTACTAAAATGATCCTGTTGAAAATACTCAGCTTGTGTGATAAAGAGACCTTGATTTGCCTCAGAGCTGATAATTCAGGAAATACAGTTTTCTTATGTGCATTTGCTGTATGCCCTGACTTGGGCAGTGGGAAAAGCAGTGCAGAATTATGCTGAGGAGCAAGGCTGACAAGCAGGATGCTTGACCTCCTTTTCTGCTTCTCATCCTGACCTCTTGTGAGACCTGTGGCAGATAATTTTACCTTTCCAAACTTCCTTTTTCCTCTTTTCATCCTATGTGTCGACTACTTAATCTGTATAGTACTTCAGACAGGAGCTGATTAACAACAAGAGTTGCATGAGTGCTCCCCACAGAGAAACCTTCTGCAATAGTTCTTTGAGATGCTGTGTCACAGTTAAAACTAAAGAACGATAAGTGGCACCACTATTAAATCTGTCAAGGCTCTGTCAACTTTTCCACTCACTGGTTTTGTGTCTGCGTTAGGCTTCCTTTCGTAAGATAAAGATCCTTCACTAGGTGCAAAGACCTGGTGTCCAAACGGTGTTGAAGGTGTTCCCTAATTTTACTTCTTGAGAGTTAGGACATGGGTTAGCAGGTAGCAGTCCAAGTAAGATATGAGAGACAGTGTGGTAGAGTCATAGAAGCTTCAGATAAGGAGGCACACTAGATTGTCCAGATACAGCTTCCTTCAGCTCATGTTGCCTTTGTTTCCTTTGATGTGGGTCTGTGCACTGAATAGTTCTACTGTCTCTAAACTGAGCACAGTCTGCATTGCATTTCAGTCTTCATCAGGCATTTTTGCAGCCTCTAAGAGGCTCAGGTAGTCTTTTAGTTTCATCTGAATTATCACCAGAAAAAGGAAGTTGTCATATCTTGCCTGTATTCCTAGTTCTCTTCTGAAAAGGTTGTCTTTAAAAGATGCATATTATTATTATTATTATAAAAGCATAATTGCATCGTAATTTTGCCATATGATGTGACATCCTGCCTTTTGTTTAAAGGCAAGTTTTCTGGTGCAAGATAGTGTACATCCTCATCTGAACAACATCTAGGTCAGAAAATAGTAGGTGAGATTTTCAGCGATGGATGTGCCAACCATCATTTTTTGTTATGTAATCACTCACAAAAGCAGGAAGAACAGACTTATAATAGGGACTCTTTTCTCCGTTGTACTTCAAGTTATTATTTTTTATGTTCAAGCTATATTCCAGCATTCATGCACAGGCTACAAAGGCTGGGAGCAGCCTGCATTCAGAGGTTATAGTGCAGTACCATCAACATCCATCTGCCCTCTTGTGGCCTGCCGCAAGGGGAGTCATCCTCCCTCTGCTCCCCAGGGGCTTCAATTACCTTGGTAAATGGCTTTCAGAGCCTGTTTCTTCAGTCTCACTTATGTCAGTGCTTGCCACCCACTTGTAGCTTTCTTTCACAGAGTCTGTGACTGCCATCATCCTTGTGCAGCATGTGCAGGTAGAGCTTGGAGAGCAGATTTATAAAGATAGTCCCAATGCACCATATGGGGTGAATTTTGGCCTACAGTTCCAAAGTGGGAAAAGAAATTGAAGAGGTCAGTGAGTAGCTGGAGAGCAAAATATACCATGTGTACATTCATTTATCTCCAGCCATCAAAAAGGCAAGAGAAAACAGGGATGCAGAGGCTGTTAGCTGGTTTAAGTTGCTTTTCAACATTTCAAAGACTGTAAAGGGAAGCAAAAATTCAGTTCTTCCTACTATTGATGTGACCCACATTCTATTCTGCAGTAACTGTGGGAAAGATGTTCTGTGAAGCTAAGCACCTGTATCTTATTATGACAGGGGTCTTAGTCTTATAAAATCTTGAGTGTACATGTCTTAATGAAGATCAAGCAGACGTAGCAGTCAGGATTGAGGGGAGGTTGCACTCCTATAAGTCCTGAGTACCTGGCACCCACATGTGCCAGGAAGCAGGAGACTCACATTCCCTTTTGCCTCTTCTTATCCATATGAGAGTTGAGGAGATGTTGGGTCATGAGTGTTTGTGAAGCACAGTCTCTTGAGAGACCTATACTGCTTCACAGATCTGATCTAAGTCTTGCAGCAAACCTAAAATTACCCTTTGTTTTTGTAGATGATAAATTGCCAGCTGGAGCAGATAGCAAGCAACACGACTTCCTTGGTGGTTTTAAGTCCCTGGTTTAGCTTGAATTGCTAGCAGTCAACCTGGACGTCTTTTTACTTTTAGACAGAACTGATTTGATGCAGAAGTCATTTAACAGAGAATAAGTGCAGAATGCCAAGGTAGCATTTTAGCAAAGGGATTTCTATGATCCCTTCTGTGCTGTGAAAGAAAGGTGGATTTCAGGCCATTAGTAGAATTAGGTTTGTCCAACACTCAGTAAATGAAAGCTGACAATTTCCTGCTGCCTTCACTAACAAGGGAAGTTAAATGTGATAATGAAGTATCTAGGATGTGTCTTTCTAAAGTGCAGCTGTATTCTACAGGATTCTTCAGCATGTTTAAAAATCAACATATCCACAGAAAAAAAAAGCATCAATGTGGACAATGATGGGCTACTATCCAACCCTCACACCCCAAATTAATAGTCCTACATGAAAACAAAGTCTTTCTACCTTTATTTCAGAAGCAGTTCAAGGAGAATCCAGCTTGCTTACTTGCCCAAAGTAAACTGTGGACTCAAATGGCAAAAGAATTGATAATGAGCCATCAAACCTTTGGCTGCAGGTCATTAGGAAGCGGAAGTGTGACCTACCTTATGGCTGGTTCCTGCCCCACATGAAATGAGTTTGCTGGTCTCAGTGGGGTTCTCTGTGGTACATCATCACCTCATGAAAAAACATCAGTTGTGGTACCCACGGGACCCCTGGTTGGGAATCAACTCAAGGAAGCCAGGAGCTCAAAATATACTGTTAGTCTAGGGGCGTGTGGGATGAGGAAGGTTTGTTCTCCCTCTCACCCATTTGATCTTTTTTATGGAGACAAGAGAAACCAGGAGTTTCCATCCAGGATTTCGTAAGCACTAAGTTCTCACACACAGGTGTTTTAAGATGGGATATAGGTCTGTGTGTCTATGAATGAGTGAGACTCTTTTTCTGGATTGTAGTTTTATAGAAATAATTTTCACTTCAGTTAGAGACAAGTGAAACCAGGAGTTTCCATCCAGGATTTCATAAGCACTAAGTTCTCATGCACAGGTATTTTAAGATGGGATATATGTATATGTGTCTTTGAATGACTGAGACTCTTTTTCTGGATTGTAGTTTTAAAGAAATGATTTTCACTTCAGATAGAGCTTTGGAATGTTTTAAGCCTCAAGACATTCTTTCTTGGTCATAACTTATAGGTAAGCTGTGGAGAGAGATGCAGGCAGTTTTGAAGCTGGAGTTAGAAACCACACTTCCAGCTGTGCAGTCCTGGACAAATCTTTGTCTCAGTGACATGAAAACAGATTAATTTATCTTTGTTTTGAGTTAGTTATGCACATGACCTGGCTTGAATGAACTCCTTTTTTGCTTTTTTAAAACTGAAAACAGCTAACCTATTGTTTGAAGCTAGTTGCATTAAATTTGCCATAGCTTTCGTGTTACATTACGGCTTATTTGTACTGCAGTAAAATCTAAGGCCTGCTAGCAAGACTATGGTCATGCTGCACTATGTGCAAATTAAACATGAAGTAGGAAACAGTATGCACCCCTCAGAGCTCCCAAGCTGAAAATACAGAATAATAGAACCAGATAGGTTCTATATGGCAAGAACCAGGAAAATATTATTATCCTTAATTTACAAACAGGGGGCTGACTGGCAGAGTTTAGATGACTCACCCAGAGTCATGCACAGAAACAGTAGCAAGTGGGAATTGGGCCTAGAATTCCTTCAAGCCTTACCCATAGCCACACTATTTTATGTGAAAGTCAACAAAATGGACTTGTGAGCCTTGTCTGATGGGAAGCCACAACCAGTCTGAAGGTTCTTCCCAGCATTTAGATCACAAGTCCTTTTTTCCAGGGTTAATAACATAGCTGTGAAACTAAGAAAGGAAGAAAAAAGCACTCCAGGATCACACTTAGTAATTTTAGCTGCTGTTAATATAATGTACCCACTAATGCTACAACACTTTGGCATTTAGGTAGTTCAAGTCTATTAAGAAAATTGATAATTCACAGTAGTAATCTGTTACTTTCCAGTCTGACAATCTCAGTTCTGTGAGGGTGGGGGTATGGTGTGGCATTTGTTATTTCTTCTAGTGTCATTTGTCTGTCTCATGCTGTCTTTTTTGATAAAATGATTTGTCTCTTGCCAGTAAGTTTTGGGAGTATTTTGAGTGTTATTTGAAGTTTAGCTGGGGGGAAAGGCCATATTTTATCTGAGAGTGAAATATGGTAAAAAAAGAATTAAATGGGGCTGTCTCATTTGCTGAGTGTTCTCCAGCCTGTTCTCTTCTGATGGAAACACATCAAAACTGTTTGGTTTTTTCTTTTTCTTTTTTCTTTTCTCTTTTTTTTTTAAAGGGATCACTTTGACTCAGAATGTATGAGATGAATCATAACCCACTTTCTCATCTGAGATGTGAAAAAAAAAAATAAAAATTCCAGCTCTGCTGTCGGTGACAGCATTATCAATACAGTGTTTCTCAGCAGTGCAGAGGTAGGGGAAGATTGAAAGAATGAAAAGAATCAAAAGTAGCCAGACTTTCCTGGAGCTTTTAGTGAGCTGCGCTGTTTTCATGTCTGCGAATGCACCTTGCTGTTCATCATGTCCTCTTCGACACAGTTTTCATGTCTCTGGCTACAACCCGAGGTCACAACTGGTGCTTGAAAGTCAGGAGACTGTCATCCCAAACTAGCAAGGAGATCACGAGAAGCCAGCCCTGACAGACATTTGGGATGCTACCAGCAGCTGAGACTAAACCTGTTTCAACTTGTGAAACTTGCTGTTAAGATGTCATCTGCCTGAACTGTGCCAGCACAGATTTTGTCAGCTGATTAGGAGAGAGTGACAAAAGCACCATGCCTGTCCTGTGACCCTGCCTGAACCAGCCCCATTGAGGGAAATGGAAAACTTCAAGAGCAATAGGATCGATGTGGGTACAAACCGGAGACAAGAGACCACATCTGATAACTCATCACCAGCTTTCATTTATGAACTTCTCATTTTCTTTTGTTTTTCTTTTGTTTTTCTTGTGTGTCTGCGAAGCATACACAGAGATGTAGAAGTACTTACCTCTGGTACTGTGAACCAAGAGTGAGGGTTTGAGAACTATGTTCACAGCACCAGGGTCTAAAGGGGACAGCACAAGTAGGTGTGTGGGTTTTAGCAGTTGACAAAATTAATCTCCACATTGAGCACAGTGGTTCAGTAAAACACCCTAGCAATATCAGGCCCCTTTGTAGACAGCTTAGAGTGTGGGTGCCTGTCCACAGGTAAAGACAGGCAGCTGGACTTGAGATGTGAATTATTTTCTCTTGTAGAACCTTCAAATTAACTGCCCCAGTCACACTGAACTATTTCTTAAAAGCTGCAAATCAGGCTGTATTCAGTTAACAGAAGTGTTCACCTTTAATATATAAATTCCTCAACAAATTCTGGTTCCAGACAATACCTTGAGAGGTTAATAACTACTAAGTGCATGCTTTGATTGTGTCTGTGCTGTCAGGGGCAGACCAGGCAGACGTGCATCATTTTGTGTGAGGGCAGGTTTGAAGAAGGGGAGGTTTCTGGAGGGGGTGTGAGTTTTATTGTCACTTTAAATTACTCTCAAAAAACCCCCAAGCTTTTAAACTCTTTAGCACTGAAAGGCAAGTGAGCTTCCAAAAAACCTGCAGAAAGCCTGAGGTCTTTTACCTTGACTTTTCTCATGAGTGGATGATTGGCTGAGACATGACAATACTGACTTGACACCTCTTTTTAATGCAAGGATTGTTTGTGATCACATGAACTAAAGAACTGTGTCTGACTGAGCTTTCCTGGAGGGAGACATTTAGAAGGGACTCTAATGTGGGTCACTTACGCTCTGCAGAAGACTGTCATGTGCAGTCAGCTCTTTAGGACAGGAAAGTCCTAGCGATCGTCATTGCCAATGTGGAGTTATTTCTGGTCATGCGTACTTGTTGTCATCTCCACAAGCTGGGCAGCTGCTTCTCATTTCTGTCCCATAGCTGAAATTAGTATATATACATGTGTGTATGTGTCAGTGTGCAAATATATGTACGGCACAGGATGTTACATGGATCCTGGATTCTGGTGTTCTGTTCTTTCCTATTTTCCATCTAAACGTCTCGCATGAGCTCATGCAGCTCACAGTGCCTACATGGTCTTGGGAAGTGTGACTATATCCAGCATTAGCAAATCTGATGTGTGTGTTTAGAGCAGGAAGGAAGGTGTGGAGGGACGACAGGACTGTTGTGGGTATGGCTACAGTAAGAGGCGATGTTTGAGTAGGAGATTTTTAATCTACCATCGTCTATATATATAAAAACACTGCCTTCTGTAAAAATAAAATGTCAAAGCACAGGCCTCAGTGTGTTCTATTAGACCAACACTCATGCTGAAACAACCATAACCTCTTATTGTATGTATACTCAATTTCTATGCAAGGCAACAAAAAGAGGAGGGAAGAAGGGAGGTTACTTATTGTCAAAATTATTTCCACTGTTTTTTCACAGATATAATTCAAAAGGTGAAGAAAGTGGATCATGTGCGCTGCAAATGTGCACAGCTGGTGCATTGCCATCTCTATGGCATCCACCCTTCAGAAGGGTGGCTGAGGAGAGTCAGAAGGGCCAGCTCCAAGTGAAAGCTTGTCATTTAATCTCTTTCAGTCTCTTTCTGCACTACTGTGTCTATACAGAGTGAAGAGTGGAAACTGCTCTGTTTGTTCACGCAAGAGAGAGACAGATACTTTCAAGTCTGGAGGGCTTAGGTGAAAAACTGTGCAGGTAACACAAGTTTCAGGAGCCTCAGCAGGAGCGTCAGAGACAGGCATCTAAAAAGAGGCCACCCCCAAGCTTAGGGCAGATGGCCATTGCCATTCTGGGGTTACAGATCTGTGCCCTGAGCTATGTTCATAAGTAAAGGGCTTTGTTTGTAAGGCCCATTGATCTAAGTGTGACTTGGTCATTTAAACAAAACCAATATTTCATGGACAGCCAATTTGTCTTGGGATCTTTATGGGTTTTCTGTTATTTCTTTGCTCTGATTATAGCAGAGCACTGGGTGACTAAGCTGGTTTAAGTCTGGCAGACTCTGCTGTTTCCTTCTGTTTTGCTCAATTGCAAGGTGTTCACACACAGTCTCACTGCCTATTGCCCTTTTCAGAGCAACTTTCTTTCGTCTAGGAGGGAAGATGGCTGATCTGTGGCCTTGAGTCTCATATAAATTAACGAAGTCCTGAGCCTATGTGTAATAGCTGTTAGGCAGCAAGTAGGAATGGTATGCATCCAGCAAATGTCTGATTACCAGAGCTTTTCTGGCCTAGGAAAATTGAAGTTGTTTGGAAAAATAAGTAGCATTTTACAGGGTTGTATTTTAGAGCATGGTCTAATCATGATACGTGGTGGATCCCATCTCAGTAGATGTGTGTTGACCAGAAGATGCAAGACATCAGCTTGGCTAGGTGGTCTGGCTGACTAAATATAGACTAACTTCTCAGAAGATCAGTGTGTGCAGTGGTTTCATGCTTGTGCTCTGGGGCCGGGGAGAACAAAACAATATGTAGCGTAAATAACACCATGAAATTAGATAGTCATATTATTTCCCACAAGAATTTTTTTTAATTTAACTATTAAACTAAATTTATTAAACTAAATAATTAGTTTTACAAATTTTATGTCACTCTTAGCTAAGAGGTGACCAGTCATATCTCACACACGGGTCATCTGCAGAAAAAGAAGTTCTTAGGTCTTTAGTCTGTGGTTTCCAAAATGCTAGTCTATCTCTTACTTGTTACGGAGGGGTTGCATTGACTTTCTTGTGAAGCACTACCGGAATTCAGACTTTTAACAGATATTCTAATATTTGGACATGCATCAGAAGCTTAACTCAAACATTTCTGGAACTGTCTGGTCGAGAACATGGCCCAGAGACTTCCCAGGAGCTGCATAATTGCATGTTATTTCACACGTCCTCATCTGTGCAGAGGCTTCAAAGAGGATGCTTAGAGAACTGCAAAACAATGAAAGATATTTCCAAAATTTTCATTGAAAACGATTAAAGATATTTCCAAAATTTTTGAAGACTCAAACATTTGCATTGGGTCTTACATTGCCACACTTCTCTGTTTTGGATGCTTACTTTTGCAAGCTGTAGCCTTTCACTGGGACAAAAATCTTCCACACGGTTTCCTATGCTACATTGTGAATAACAGCTTCCCTGTTCTATCCATCATATCTGACTTTGTCAACATAACAAAAGTTGTATCATTTCAGGTGCAGATGGAAACCAACTGCCTTAAACTAGCATTGGCTTTCTGGGAGTGGTCATACAAATTCAAAAGCTCCTGAAGCTGACTAAGGTTACATCAGTTAAATCAGGCTTGGGATAAACTGAAATGAGTGTCTCTACACATACCTCAGGTCTAAATTTGGAGGTCTAGTGGATTTCAAACGATTCTGTTATTGCATGTAAACAAGTCCATCAGTTTTCCCTACTGTCATACCAAAGTGTTTAATGAGGATTAAATGTATTTGCCGTCTTCACAGTGAACTCCCATGCATGTAGGAAACCACTTAAGAGCACTCTGAAAATTCAGAGCACAATGATTTGCCAACTTTGTTCATACAGAGGTTGCCGTCACAGGTTCGGGATGTTCTAGATGTTTTTCAACACTGAGTTTTTGGCAAACACTTATAATCCTTGCTGGTGATAGCCTTTTCTAATGACTGCTTAAGGACATTGGACTGGCAGGACTCATCATGACCTCTGGATATCAAATTGGTCTTTTCCAATTGGTTCAGCCCTGTCATGAAGGTGGAAAGTTTTTGGGGTTTCAGTTTCCATCAGTGCAAAATTCTCCGGTCAAGAATTGTGTGAATAATTAAGGAGACAGGGGTTGGTGCCCTTCATATGGAAGCCAATTTAGAAAGAGCCTTCCATCTTAGAAATGTAATACTTTGAATGCACCTTTGTAGGCGCTGATCAACATCAGAGCCTTCTCATGGAGGGCTTCAGGTTAAATGTCAGGACAATCTATCATTATAAATATGGATCAGAACCTGCATTTCCTATGTCTCCTACTGTCAGTCAGTAGGGCCTAGAGTCCTTAACCACATTAAACAGAGCTATCTGAGGGCCACTAAGGAGCTTGGCTTTATGGTATTAGTGGGTTTTTTAACTTAATATTTTCTAAACCTTGCTAATTATGAATCAAAAGTGTAGGATGTGTGAGAGTGACACATGCAATTGTGCAGATGGGTTTTCCACATACTTTCTTTAAATAAAATAATAATTTTTATAAATATGTCTCATATTTTACACTAATTTGCTTCTAATGGGGGTGAAGAAAGAAAACTTTTATCTCCTTTTCCATCAGGCTCTGAGAATGTGACAGTCAGGTGGGAATAATGATCTATGGATACTTTATATCATCCTGCTCCATCATGGACTCCAGATATGCAGCACAGGGAGTTAATTTTGAAAACAGTTTAGAAAAGTTGCCAGTAAAAATAGGTCCCATCACTGAGAGGATGAGCAGAATTGTAATTATTGCATAATTACATTAATATAATTAATATGGTTTCACCAACATCAAATGTAATTTTAAAAGGACTTTTGTTCTCAATACCCATGTCACATTTTAAGGTTATGACATGTGGTCATCCTGAGTAGAAACAAATGTTTCACATCCCCTCAGAATGGGAGTGCCTCTCCAATCTAGGTTGTAAAGCTCTTGTTATTTGTCTAAGAGAGTAAACAAATATTGGACCTGTTTGGAAGGGTCCAAGATTTTGGGGCAAAGAAGGAAACCTCTGTCCAGTGGGTTGCTTTAATGAATAAAAACAGGTTCCAGCTGCTGAGACATTTGGAGTGCTGGAATTCAGTGCAAGGGACTTTGGATGGTCAGCATACAGGTGAGGCAGTTTCCAGTGCCTGATGGAGGTGATTTATGGGAGGGTTGCTGTAAACACACAGCATATGTTTCAGAACAGCAATGAAGCTTTGGGCTGGTGCTCGATTGTGAAAGGCAGAGTTTTCAAAGACCTTAAATAAATGAGGTGCTGTTTGAAATTTGGTGGGACATCTTGTAATGCAGTCAGACACCTTTGAAAACCCCAAACCTCAAAGCTGTTGGGGATATGAGAGCTGCCATTTGTTCAGGACTCTACTGTTTGTGGGATCTAGCTTTTCCCCACCTTTTTTTTTTCTTGTTTTCATTTTTAACAGGAGGAGGACAGATTCTCTCCTTGTTTCTTGTTTTTTGTCAGACGTTTTTCACCAGGCAGGCATGCAGGAGGCAAGCCAGGTTGGTAGGCTAGAGCCATTGGCACAGGAAACATCTCTGACTCAAAACTTCACCATTACTCAGGTGTTTTCAACTTCTCCACTGAACAGGGCCTTTGGTAAAAATCATGTTATGCCACTACCCTCCCAGTGATGCAGCGAGGCAGACAAGCTGCTGAATGCAGGCTGGACTACAGCCAGGCCATGGAAGAGTGAATTGAATCATTCATGCCCAACAGCGGATGTAATTTTTGGCTGGTGCCTGTCCTGGGCTTATGAAATGGGTTGGCTGGGCTAGGGGACAGAAGTAGTTCTAAGTGCCCTTGCCCAACATGGAAACAGTTGGAGGTAAAAGTCTTTGGGAAAGGGGGCATTGTTTGCTCTGTCTTTGTTCAGCACCTAACACCGAAGGGCCTTGACCCATTGCTTGGGTTCCTTGGGAATGCTTTCATGCTGAGAGTGGCAAACCTAACTATAGTACTTTGGGAATGCATTAAGAGACAACTAATTTTCTGACCTGCTGTCTATCAGTATGAATCTTAGCTGGTCCCTTCTGACTGTACCCTCAGTTCAGCTCTTCAGAAAGCAAGAGCTAAGGAGAGTTTTATTCTTGCACTGAGCATCATCATGAGCCTGTGGGCAGCTGGCTGCTGGTCTTCCCCACCTGGAGGAGTAGGTGGGAGAAGATGCACAAACCGTTGCATAATGAACACCAAGCACCTGAAGAGACCAGCTTGTCTGGCCTCCAGGTCTGCTTTGTTTTGCAGCCACTGCTTATGTACAAGGTGCAGCAGCCCCTGAAGCTACCCTCCACTGCTCTACCAGCAAGTCTAATCTCCTGGGTCAGGGGGAGCAGGCTGGAACAGCATACTCAGAGAGGCAGCTGTGAGGAGACCCAGACAGGCCCAGGAGAGGTGCCATAGCTGTTATGACAAAGCACATAGCTGTTCACTGGGGCTTCCACCACTGGCTCTCAAAGTAATTGCAAGTTCTCTTTTTTGTGGCTTTCCAAAAGAGAATCCTGATGGTGCAGCATTACAGAGCAAGCCCAGGGGATGGCCCAGGAAATTCCCCTCCACCTATCACCCTGATGAGGGTGGGAGGAGTGATTTCTGCCTCTTACCTTGCCTTACTTTCCTTGCAAGAGATTCAGACAAGGATGGTTGTTCAGCTGGTACTTCCACTGTCCAGGGTTTATCATGCAACATGTCTTTGCAAGTCTAAGAACAAAGAGGCCTGGCTTAGTAGTTGTTGCTGTTGGGATGACCAGAGCTGCCAAAATTTGCCTGATGCAAATGTATCAGTGATGCTCTACTAGCAACAGTTTCCCTCACTGAAGTCTTTCTCAGGAAGGGCAAAACTCCTCAGTATAAGCTTTGGGATAAGTTGCCAAAGAGAAGTTTCCTCCCTGCTCCACTAGGACTTAGCTGATAACCTTACTTTCATTGGGGTTTTAGTGAAGAGCTGCTGAGGTTGTTCCATGGGTCTGGGTAGCGGTTAGGTGTCACTAAAAAGTAAGATTTCAACATTAGTGATGTTTTCCAAGGAGAAGAGTCATCTTTGTTTTAAAAACTCTCATGTTCCTGTGAAAGAAAGGAAGACATTTCTCAGCTTTTAGAAGCATGGGAAAGCCCCACTTTCTCACAGCTTTTACATTTTTTCCCCCATATTTATTTTGGAAAAAAAAAAAAAAGAGGTTTTCATGTGTTGTGCTTTTTTAACTTCCTGTATGTGATGATTTTCCCCTGAAGGAGAGGAGTGATGGCACGGGAAGGTAGGGGACTTTTGTAAAAGCAGGATTTTTTTTAAACATTTTTTTTTCTACCAAATGAAATTACTGCATTCCTTATTTAGTTAAATGCTTGTTGGCTGGGATTTTTGGTGCAGATCAGTACTTTGAAAGTCTTGCCCTCAGGCACAAATATATTTTTAATTAGGAAAAAGAAAAAAGTTACTTCTTTCCATCCAACTCTATACTTGCATCTTAAAATTACTTTATCATATCCATGGCTAGCACTAAGCCCAGGCTAGGAGCAGTAGTGAAGAGAAGCAGGTAGCAAGGAGTGCCCAGGAGGCAGCAGGGTATGTGGCACTCTGTCTGCAGTGTTGGAGAGCCAGGGGGAGGCAGGGGCTGGAGAAGCAATTGCTGTTGCTTCTAGAGACAAGATCCCAGCCACGGCTAAGAGCGCCTGGCAAAGCCATGCAAACGACTCATTTCTCTGTTTCTGTAGCTGGGGCTTTTCAGTGGATATACAACTGTGGTCTCTGTCATCTGGCAACTTTCATTAGCATTAAAGGAAATATTTATAAAGGAAATACAGTGCATTTTACTCTCTCCCTTGCATTTCCTTGATCGATCAGCAAAAGCAAGAATGTTTCCTCTCTTGCACTCTTTTTTTTCATCCCCTTTCTTTTGTCTCCAGATGTTACTGAGGCTGTATTTCAACTGCTTTGCACATGGTAAAACATGTGCCAAAAGTTAACAACAACAAAAACCCCACCATGCTGCAAAAAAAAGTATCTGGGACCTTAAATATTGTAGAGCATCACTGACCCCCACCGGGCTGGGACACTCACTGCAGATCACTCAAGTTGGACACTGGCACCTCACCTATGTGTTGGACACATGGTCAGATCATCATCTGCCTACCTTGCAAGGTGCCTTGCCTGAGGAAGGAGGGGGAACAACTTTGCCTTAGGTGCCATACAAGTGGTGTAGATCAGACAAAGCTTAAATGTGTTCTTTATGTCCATCATGAGTAGAGTAAAAAGATTTAGATTACTGTGCAGGACATTTTCATTGGATGGAAAGAAAGGCTTACTAGTGGTAAGGTTAGGTACTCACTGAAATTTTTTGCCTAAATTGTTGGTGAAACCTCCATTGCTGGAGGTTGTTCTTAGGAACAAGTTAAACAAGTATCTGTCAAGAATGTTGTAGAGATAGTTGATCCTGCCTTCAAGGCAGTAAGATAGTTTCCATGACCTCTCAGGATCCTGTTCAACTTGAATTTTTATAGCTTTGTGGGAAAATAGGAATGCCCCTCTCTGAACTTTATTTTGTGGCATTGATTCATTATGGTTGCAATATTTTAGGAAAGTACCTCTACCATGTTGGTAAGCACTCACCATAATCTGCTTTATATCAGAAACAAGCTAAATTGTCTCTTGTGTTCCAGGGAGTTAAGGAAAGGGTGACATAGATATGATCATCACCACACAGATGCTGAAAGAAACATAGGCTTTTCTTCCTCTCTCATTAAACAGAGGATAGTAGCAAAGGCACAAAACTCTTCATATTCAGTGGCTACATAGCTCAGCCAGGCTGCCAGAGAGTGATGGTATGGCCTGCACAGGGAGCCTGTTCATTCTGCTGGGGAGAGGATTACAGCAGAGGCTGTCTCACCATCAGGCCTTATCAGAGATGGTCTTGTGGTTAAGGAGACTAGACTGGGATTGAGCGTTTTTATTTCCTGCATCTGTCACAAACTCCTCGTGTGACCCTTGGAAAGTTACTTAATATGTGTCTCAAGTTCCCCACCTGCATGTTGGGTGTCCTAAGAGTCCTCTACCTTGCCGGGGTGTTGGAAAGATTCACCATGAGGGCTAGTAACTGGCTGGGATAGTAGTCTTGTGGTGAGCAACACAGAGAAGTGTTTGAAAAGGTACAGTAAACTGTTAGCAGCGTGAGTCTGCACAGTTGCAGTGCATTTGCTGTCTGTAGTGGAATGAGACCTCTGGGGCATACTGAGAATGTGTCAGGTTTGCAGCCAAGCGAAGTGCAAATATGAAGTTGTATTGTGGTCGGAGGAAAGGTATGCAACAACATAAGTTTGCAGCTACTGCTGGACAAGCACAGTACAAATGACGAGGTCACTGCAGGGACATGTACATCTGGAGTACAAGTGCAACACAGCTAAAGCAGAATATCCAGGACACAGTCATTAAATCAGGGCCTTGGATTTAATTTATGAAGTGTTATAGGCACACATTGCAGCATGAAGCTCTGTTTACTGTGAAAGACTGTTTTCTGAAGGCTGTTGAAGAAGGGGGAATTAAGATTCATCTGTCTCATGTCCAAAGGCAGTGTAAGACAACTGATGCGTATAGCCTGCTACTGTCAAATGGTGGAACTTCAAGCTTGGCTCCTGGCACAATAAGTCACTGACAAGATCTTCCCACTCAGTGAGAAGTCTGAGTTCAAAAACAAAAAAAGGGTAGGTAAGGAAGGCAAGAATAAGATGAGAAAAATAACAGTTTCCTCCAAAATGCACAAACTACCTTGGGGCTTCCCTTTGTACCATTATTGCAGTGCCCTGAGTGCCAGACTGTTGGAATAACTCCAACACAAATATGATTAATGCATCTTTTGCTAACATAATCACAGTCAGACACATACCCTCCCATGCTTCACAGAAAGGGAATAAACCCTCTCTTGTGAATTAGAGATCCTATTTTATTCTTTTTTTCAGACTAATCAAGGAACCCAGGACCTGTTGGGTTCTTGTGAGTTGCAGGATCTCTACCATTGAAACTTAACTCGATTAAAGCATACTAGCAGTTAAGGTCTGCTGCTACACTGTTAACTTCCTAATGTGTTAACTTCTGCTTCTGTATTTCTTCAAAATGAAATAGTCGTGCCTGTCTGATATAGGTGCCCTGAGGAATCCCACGTGGTTGGGAACTGTTTGGAAACTGTTGGATAAAAGTCACTAGGAAAGAGGAGGGAGAGAGGGAAAAATCTTGTTATATTGTTGACTTATGGTCAACGTTGTCCTCGAAATGCTGTTTTGTCATCAATATTTCTTCATTAGGAATAATGATTTTTCCACATTTACTGCCAGCTGATTCAAAGCCATCCAAAAGCAGAGTGTGTCATGAATCTCTAAAATGCATTCACTGGCGAACTATAAACAGAGATGATTAGAAAAATAACACAGCGGAAATACTGGGTGTCTTGAGGCTGCCAGGAGAATTTTTAGTGAGATATCATGTTCAAAGTATTTATGGATTTTAAAAATGTTCTTAGTACAGTTTTGTAAAGGCAGTTTGCTGTGTTTCTTTACTTCTTTCTTTCACAGTGTATCAGTGCTGCAGTGAGAACCAATGAAATTGTGAGCTGAGCTGATCCAGGGAAATTGTGTAATTGATAGGTACTAAGGATATGACCTTGTGGTATATTCTCACAGTAGTTAGGTGGAAAACACTTTTTTCCATCCTGCAGAAGTTGTTGAGATATCAATGTGGGCTTTTTCCCCACATTTCAGCAAATGCAGAACCTTTCTACTTTGATGCTTTTATCAGAAAATTATCCCCTATCTCCTCTTTACATAGAATGCATGCTTTGAATTCATGAATTTAAACCTTTTGTAGAGAGGTTTGCACATTTTCTGTCTTTCTTTGTTCTTAGTATCTCTAGTTGTTGCCTGAATTGTTTGTGTTAGGCGCTGTAGGTCACATAGCAAAGATGGTTGGTGCCCTCATGGCTTAGTGTCTAAGTAGGTATGACAGACAAATAATGTTGTAGCCTAAAAAAAGGCTAATGCAGTCCTTGGATGTACAAACAGGAGCATCTCAAGCCAGCTGGATGGAGTTACAGTATGTCTGTATTGGACTCCACTGTGATTGCTATCAGAATATTATGCCATAAGCATTAGTATGGATGTCTGTTTGATTGGCTCACTTTCTTAATCTGACATTTAAAAGTGACTCATGTCCCACATAAATTTGGACACCCTCTATCTAATTCCTCATCTCCAGATCACGCCCAGACTCTGGCTGAGTCTTAAGAATCTTGCTGTGTAACAGCTCAGATTATGGCCTTTCCTATTCATCTTCACAGATAAAACTTGCATCCAAGCTCCAGTAACCTTGAATCTCTGCACCATCCTTTTGTAAAAATGCAGTTTCTCCCTGTTCATGCTCAGCTAGAAATCACTCTCTAGCTTGTAACTAAGGTCAGATCATTCCTGTCTCTTAATCTCTTTTCTGATTTCATTTCTGCATCATACCAAACAGAAGCGTCTTTCTTTACTTGCATGGCTGGTAATGACCTATTCCCACCCTTTTTTCCTCTAGTATTCTCTAGTAACATAGCAACTCATCCTTCCCATCTGCAAGTGTCTATGTTCAATCTTCAAGCACTTGCATTCCCATTTGTACTGTCTTTGTGCTTTCCTGAGAAGCATCCCATTAAACTTCCCTCAAACTCCCTCTGGATCCTCTTTCAAATTCTTCCTTAACTGTTTCCTTTGCTGGGCTGTCTACAGCCTCATTGTCAATAATAGAACATTCAAAGTGCTGAGACCACAATTGTCCTTGTTGACTGGTTTCGTTTGATTGCTTCTTTGTATTTCCTATCTATACCCAGTTATTGCTTGTATTAGATTGTGAGCACCTGCAGGCAGGCCCTTCTTTGAATTCTGTGGGAATTCCAATACCCAGCACAACAGGGCTGTTGTGCAATCTGAGCAGCCAGGGTCTGTGATGGTAGAAGCAAATACCATGTAATAATAATAATAAAATAATGAAAATCTAGAATGTGGCATCATGTGCAATATGATCTCCTCTCCTTTCTTTCCCCTCTTCCTTCAGATTTGCAATATTTCATTTTTTTATGCAACAGAAGACAGTAAATGAGGTTTCAGGATAAAGTGTAGTAGCTGATGTTTCCTTTCGGCTGCTGAAATGTTTCCTTGTGATCCACTCAGTAATGATGACATTTCCAGCAGTTTTAGCAGGGAAGCTTCTGTGGGCACCCCAGTATGCCTCCCCAAGGTAAGACCAACATGTGACAGACAGGCTAGGCTGAAGGAAGGTCACGGCCAAGGTTATGAACCTCTTCCATGCAAAAATAGAGGACTTAATCTCCCAGGCTTGCTGCCAGTGTATCACCTTCTAGTTTTGCTGAAGTGATCTTGAAAAAGCACCTAAAAGGGCTGAAGGGGCAAAAGGAGAATGTTGAAATGACATAGTTTCATCTTCTTGCATTTTAGTACTAATTTTGTCTTTTGTCTTTAAGCTGCCTTTTAAGTGCTACTTGTCTCTGTGGGAAGCAAACGGGTCATGTTGTTCTATGTTTCTACTGTAATATGCTGCCTATTTTTCTCTTAGATTATTTGTGTAATCTTTTTTGTGCAATCTGTTTGTTCTTGAGTCTTGCAAGCTTTGCCTTTGCTACTTCTTTCCCAATAAGCAGTGCAACTTGTTCTGTATTCACTCATGGGTATTCTGCACACAACAAACTGGGTTATTTCAGCTAGTGTGAAAATATTAAAATGGGGAACATGTGTGGGCACTGAATTGTGATGAGACCAACCACAAATACCTTCGCCATTGGTAACTGGCACACAGGAAAAGCAAACCTTTTTTGTTTTTAGCGGACACAGTGATAGATACATTGTTTTTAGTGGGTTTTTTCTCTGGTTTTCTAAGGAAATGAGGCTTCTGCAATTGCACAGCTTTGTGCGTGTGCCTGTCTGCATGTCAGTTCCTTCCTCAACAACAATTCTTGAAACTAATTGCCTATTTCAACCAAATTCAAGTGATGTGCTGGGAGAAGTGACCAGCTTTCACAGTTTTGTGAGTTCCCAGATTGCACCAAGGTCTGCAGAAGGTGGAGTCTTTAAGGGCTGCATCACTGTAAGTCAGATCGGTTGTGTATTTGCCCCCATGCCTTTGCATGGATCCAGCCATCTACAGTGGCTTACAGTTGTAAGCTCCCAAATTGCCATATTTTGGCTTACTTGCTTTTTTACCCTTCAGGCAAGTGAGTCAATTGGGGGTGTTGCTAGGCAGAGAGTTTGTGTTTCGATCCTCCCTGGAATGGCCATGTCTCATGAAAAACATGGTTTGCTCAAGGCCACAGTGTTATAATTTGCATATAAATATACAAAAAGAAAACTTTCTTTAAGCTTTCCTGTGCAAGAGTTTATAGGAACATTTCTGTCAGTGTACATAATAGCAGAATTTGGACTTCTCATAAATACACAGAAGTTAAGTCTGTTGCTGCCTAAATGGGCACCTTCTGTGGAAAAACCCAGAAAGAGGAACGGAAGCCTAAGGAAATACCACCTTCAAGGGGAGAAGTTGGCCAGGACTTCTGTTGTGCTGCTTTTTAGTTTGTACCTGGCCACCAGCAGTATAGTTGACCTCAAGGCCATGCAGGAATGTAGCCTAAGGGCATCTTTGGAACGCAGAGAAGTCTTTGCTCAAAGGTAGGGTAGAGGTACAAAGGTCCCAAGTGATTTGCCAGAGATTACAAGAGGACGTATTTGAGTTCAGAAACAGACCCGGGTCTCCTGCCACAACTACAGCCAGAAATACAGTCTACATATAGATAGCTTATCCACAAAAATTGAGAGATGCCTTGGTCAAAGAGGAAGATAAATGTTGAAGTATATAAAAGCTGGCTAAATTATGAATGTGAGAAAAGGAGGAGGGGAAGAAAAGATTCCCACATGTTCTTCTCACATGTTAACAAAGAAAGCTGAGAAGTGTTTGCATAGACACTACATTATTCTGTGTCCAAATGCCTCATAAAAATAATACCGGATGATCACAGAATAGCACACCAGGGAAAATAAATTCTTCAGTGGAATATTCCCTCTGGAAAAACACTGTGTAAAGTAATACACTAATGGCTTTCATTTTCATGTTTTATATATAGAGATATTAACTGCTCCCCAGACGTCTCTTCATATTACAGCCCGGCTACATGAGCAGTTTGGAGAAGACCCTGGAGCATGCTCAGTCTTATCCACATACAGGGCTGATCAGTACTCTCCTGTTGTACATGAAATATACAGTCTACAGTAGGTTTCTTCTGACTCCTTCCCAAAGCAGTACTGCTCTCTTACTGCTTCTCTCCAGTGGGTTGGTTGTTTTCTTCCTAATCCTCATGTTTTTTTTCCATTCTTCCCCCATGCTCTATAGCCTCACCACCATGCTGGGAGCCCTGCATTCCTTCTCTACTCATAAAAAAAATCCTCACAAGAAGCGTTTCAGTCGAATTATTAAAGAGCAATATTGTCAATCACAATGCTAATAACAAATGCTAAAGAAAGTTGAGTTTAAATACAACATTATTCATTCCTTTGGGGGGTTGCCAGGCTCGTGTGGATTTATCTGGTGATTTCTCTCTTCACATTGCTCAGACTGGGAACTGTTTGAGTCAGGAACTGTCTGTCCTGTATAATACCAACTCCGGTTATGCCATTCTAGCAAATCATAATGATCTGGGTTCTTTTCCAAGCTTTCCTAATATATCTCAAATGTGTATATATATCATCCTGCCACATCCTGAGGGATCCAAAAGTAGCTTATATGCTTTGTTGCCTGAATGTAGCCTATTGGAGTCTGGGACAGGCAGGGAAGAAATCGTGAGTGGAGGGACATCAATGGTACACTGCTCAAGGACAGCAGCCCTGCTGTTGAGATGACAAGACATATCCAAGTCCTCTTAGGAAGTTTTGAAGTATTTGACAAGACCAATAAACACAGACCATGATATTGCAAGAGCATCATATTGTTGCTGGATTATTTAATTATTATGTGTATATCCATTTATAAGTAATTCTTATTTTGAACTCAGTCTGCCTTCCTGCTTGCAGGAAGGAAGCTCTCACTTCCCTTCCTTCCCACCCTTAGTGACCACACCACTCCACCCACAGAACCTGGAAAAAGAAGTGCCAGGTCCCAAGACTTTGGGCAGCCCAATTATTCTCAAACTGCAGAATACCATTTTGAGTGTGACAAAGACCCAGACTGTGATTGCTCTGTTACCTTCAGTGGGACTCTCCTGCATAGAGTGGTTGAGGTTGTCCTAAATACACCCCATGACTCTGCATGAATTATTTTAATCACTGATTGCTGGGTATGGGCTATCTCCATTTTCTAGAACTCGAATGGCACGGGAAAATGGCAAAGGTGTGCCTTCCACCCACCCTCTTCCGTCATGTCTGCACCACAGTCTTCCCTGAGAAAATGTCTTTTCCATGATCTAAGAAACCATCTTTCTCTGAAATCCTGTCTTCACTTTAAATCTATCTGCCATATAACATCTTCAACAACAATCTGAGCAAGGCAGCAAGCCTTTTGTATGTCTTGTGTGCATGCAGATTTTTTTGTGTCTTAAATATTTGTGTGCGGCATTAAGGACCTTTTTCAAAAACAGGCAGAGATCTTGTGGCTTGTCTTTACTTAGAGTCCTTACTAGTATCTTCGATACACCTTTCTTGAAGGATGATAAGAATAAAGTAGCCACAAATTAGTTTCTTGAGAAATAGCTTCTGTGCTTTAAATAGGCAAAATATCTTAATCCATATTAATCTTCAAACAGAAAAAAAAGGTGATTAGCTCCATTGAGAGAATTGGTTTAAGCTGTACAAGCAAAAAGTATTATTTAAATGGTAACAATTGCACTGCCACCAGACAGCTTTATGAGGCATCCTACCACAGAATCCTTTCATGTTGGGGCAAGGCTTTAGGCACAGGTTTATCTCATCTGAGGAGCTGAGGATGACTAGATAGCTTGGTTAGATGATGGCTGAATGGTTTGCATTTGTGGCTCAGACTTCATATGATGATCACTGGCTAGCAGCAGCAGTAGAACTGGTATCAATGCAGGCTTGGGAGCCAGTTTCAAGCCTTTCTAGATCTTTTCATGTGGTCCAGCACCAGAGTGACCTTCAGTAGCACTGGATCTTTGCCAGCAGTGGTACAAATTGCTCTTCTATTGACTGAGCTTCTGTGTCCCACTTACCAGTTGGGTGCACAGGCATGTGGGAGTACCTTCTCTGCAGCTGAGACCAGGAGCTTGTTTTGACTTATGTCCTTTCCCTTTGGTGACAGGCCGTTGTGCCCGCTGTGGGGAGAATGTTGTTGGAGAAGGGACTGGCTGCACAGCTATGGACAGGGTCTTCCATGTGGAGTGCTTCACTTGCATGAAGTGCAACAGCAAGCTGAGGGGTCAGCCTTTCTATGCAGTGGAGAAGAAAGCCTACTGTGAACCCTGCTATATTGTAAGTATCCATTCTTGTTTGCACCATGATTTTAACACACAGATATTGGAAACATTGATTTCTTTTACTGCCATACAGTTGCCTTACCATTAAAACCTGACAATCCCATGGCAGTACCATTGGCATTAGTTTTTCCATGCTCTTCAGAAGAACACTGGTCTTTTCAGTTTCATGGGTGAATTTTGTTTCCTGGTCTAACCTATCTCAGAAATGAAGTGTCCAAAGCCAGGGAAAAAGGTGCTTTTTGTAATTATTTGAGCTCTGTACTAAGGAACAGACTACATAGTGATCTTAAGCACACGTGTTGCTTTCAGAAGCTTTCTGTATTGAGAAACCTGAAACAAAAATGCTTACAGACTGTGGTGCCTACTAATATTAAGGAGGTGAGATACTAGATAGCATTGAAACTTCTAAAAATCAAGACTTTTCCATTGTTTGATGGAAGTCTTTCTGCTGAACTAAGGGTCTTTGGATTGGATATATTTTCACACTTACCTTACCCTCAAATTTCATTTCATGCCTTTGACAAGCTTTTAAAGCGAACAATTAACAGTTGCTCTGAGGAGCTGCACCTTTTAAGAGGCTCCCATAAGAGCTAGTTGAAACCAGTCACAGAGTTGCAAATTAAAGAAACATCACATAACATGCCTGAGGCCTTACCTTGGTGTGACCTTAACATACAGTATATAGAGATAATAATTGTAATTTAGAATAAGAAAAGCACTGAAACATTCTTAAAGTGTTGATATCTCTCTCTCTAAATCTCCAATTCACAGTTCTTTTTATAAACACTGGGCCTGAGACAGTTCCAGCATTGGATTTGCACTTCTGAAAGTAAAAATTGCTGCCTTTTTTGACTTTTCTGTCATTCTGATAGTAGCTAAAGCAGTAATAGGTATGTCTGAAAATGCCACCAATATCCCATTATTCCTTCTGTTTCTGCAGAGCCTTTGATGAAATATGTACAATGGCAGTGATACATGTGCTTTGTTAATTGGCTTTTAAAAACTAAATGATCTTTTGATGGAATATGTACCTTTTAAACCAGTTCCATTTTTGTTTGCACTAAAATGATTGCACTATAAAAAATTTAAGATTAATTTCATAGCAAGTTGGACCATGTGCAAAGCACTGCAGACTTCAGGAAGGTGTATTCGTAGTATGATTGGAGCAACTTTATATAACTGGAATTAAACATTTCACTGACTTGAGGCTGGAATTGTGTTCATCTGCTTGCAGATTGATAGTGTCTTTTCCTCTTTTTCTAAATTAAGCACACATTCTTCAGCACTCATCTGCTTTAGTTTCGGCAAACATCTGCATTAGCCACTATACTAATGGTTTAAGATTATTTAATCCCATTACTTATACACTTCATTAGCCTGAGTGAGTTGTTGGCAAGGGTTCAGTAAACTTCCTACGCTGAAAGATAAAAGGATACAAAAAGGAAAGGGAGAAGGATTCTGTTCCTTGTTTTCTTTCAAATTTATCTTCTACCTATTTAAGGGATAAAGGAATGGTAATTGCCTGGTTGAATGCACGTTTGTACATTCTGTGATACGTCTTTGCAGCTCTTAAGTACAGAGGAAAGAGTAAATGTTTAATAGCTTTCTTTTTACATAACCAGAAGGGGCCTTTAAATGTTTATCCATGCAGTCCACAGAAAAACTTACAGTTATGGACTTAACCCAAAACATGTCTGGATCCATCTGCTGCTGCACATGCAAGGGAAAGGATGGCAGTGCTGATGGGGCTACGCGTGTGTAGCTGGACAGCTGGTACTGTGAAGGGGATATGGAGAGCAGGAATCTGGCAGTCTCGTGCAGAAAAGGGAGGGAAAAAAACCCCAACAAAATACCAAAACCACCACCCAAGCACACATTAAACTCTTAAATCTGGAAGAAACAAGCACTGGGATCCTAAGTCTCAATACCCTTCAGAAGGCTCAGGATCTCTGCTGTGCCAAAAGCTAGATCTACAAGTGATCTGGGCATCTGCCATGCTATTGGCTTTAGGCCTGAGGAATTTGTGTCATAGAGCATATGTCTTATTGATTTTTCGATGAAATGAGGTCTGCATTAGCTTCAGTAGGATGATAAAAGCCTAAGTGTGCTGAGGGCCTGAACTAGGCTTGCAAGTTTTTCTTGCAAATGGATTGGGAGCCCTTAAATTGCTGAGGCACAATAAGAATGCTTTTGCCTTTAGATGTGTGATGCTGTCATACTGAAGTCAATGAGAGTTAATGACCTGTTTAAAATTGAGCCTGTGCTTAAGGATTTTGCTGAATTGTGGCCTCTGAATTTATTTTTTGAGCTTCCTCAAATCCCATTATCAGAAAGTGACTTGGACTTGAAACCCTAGTTCTGTAAGAAATCAACGGGATTGAAGAATCCAGACATAGATTGCTGTGGACCTGAATTCCCATGAAAGGTGGAGTCTGTGTTACTAGACCAAGATTGCATAGCTAATCCGTGGCTGTGGCCAGCTGAGAAAACAGAATTGTCAGCTGGTATAAGTCTGAGTATTTTAATTAAGCTTGTTTACTGGTCTACCTAATTCACACTGATTTCTAGCACAGATCCCCATTTCCCCGAGTCCCAAAATCTTGACCTATTATGCAAGCCATTAGGGCAAGCTGCTTCCTTTTTATAAGGAAAATTAACTATAATATTTGCCTGGTCATGACATAAATTCATACATAAATTCATTAATACTTTGATTTATTTATTTTTTTATGATTCCTTTGTGTGACTTGTGGTCTTATGCACAGAAAAACTATGCACAAAAATAAAAATACATATTTTTCAACAGTTAGAATTGGCTAATCTTCTCAGTTTATTATGTGGCTCTTCTTAGTTGTGGTGGAGTGAAGTCATAATTAAGATTACTGCAAAGAGCTGTATTTAATTACTGGTTAGTCAATAGCAAGCCTAAATAGCCTGCAGAAGGGTTGTTTGCTTTTTTTTTTTTTTTGCTTTTTTGTTTGTTTACTTCTGGTTTTATTTATCAATAACCCAGCTAAGATGAAATTCTCCAAAAGTCTGAATTAACATTTAAGGAGATCAGTCACTGGATAAATATACATATATATTTCATATATATATATATATATATATTTCCTAATGGGAATTTGAGTACCAGAGTTAATTTCTTTCACACAAAGTTCCCCCCACCCAAGAGCTAGTCACTATCATTTCCTGTTACATCGTATGAATGCAGTGAGTTCTGTTGCCAGTGTGTTTGCTGGTTTTTCTCTGCATCCAAGGATTCTTTCATTATTGATGTTATTTTTAAAAGAGTACCAGTATTCTCCATTAAGACACTTCTGCTGAACTAAAAGCAACTGTAAAAAATAAAGTGTTAATAGGATACAGATGTCTCTTAGTCATTACGACAGTCAAGTAACATCTGAAATAAATATGATAGGGTTTCCAGTGTAACCAGTGTACTGCTGTACACGTGATGAATGCTGTGTCTGCAGTATGTTAGCAGTATACTTTTCCCCTTCCTTACAGGGCAAATTACTGACAAGAAAACATTTGATTTGCTTCCTCTAAGTAGCCAAAGAGATTTTAGTGCTGGACTCTGTGCAGAGAAAAGGTTAAGAGTAATATCTGTAGAACCGTTGTTATAAAAGACTGAAGAGCAAGATGTTAGAGCAGTGCCAGCTGTCTGCTTTCCAAATACTGTATTATCATAAGGACTGAACACAAGGCTAACCAGACACACCAGTCTGGCAAGAATGATGCTGCTGTTTTGTGAATGGGATGTTCTTTGATGTCCAGATGACTTTCTCTGGGATATGGAAATTTTCCTCCATTCTTTATCCCCTTTCCTGGCAGTCTGGTGGTTGGCAGTTGGAGATAAACTCCCTTAGCTGAGGGCTGATAGGTGCCTAGTATCAGCAGTTAATGCAGAAAGCAGCAAGATCCTGGCCTCTGAGGGTTTCTTCTGTCATGTTCAAATTGGTGTGACCCACCTTTGGGCCTGATGGTGTGACAGGGAAGGGGATGAGAAAGCAGAAATAACTAACCAAGCAAAGCAGAAATAGCCAGGGACAGATAAAAGGCAGTTGGGAGAAGTGGTGGGCTAGAAGTGATGAGCAATTGAAGGAAAGAAGCACTCATGTCTGTCTGTCTAGCTAGAGTGGGGGAAGATACTGGGTATGATCTGCAGTGCCCTATGGAGACCCAGGAATTGAGGTTTCCTTTTTCTGCTGCACACTGCAAGATACAGAGAACATGAACCCAAAGATTACTCACAAAGATTTTGCAGGATAAGGTTCATTTTTCCATAGTAATAAAGCTGTGGAAGTGCTTGAAGGGGGAAGAATTGTGCCGTGATCACTGCTGTTCCCCAGATTTAAATTTGGGGTCATAGTGCCCCATATTTTTCCCTCTGATTATTTGTTTTGTGAGAAAAAAAAACCAACAAACAGATCTTCAAGGTTTCTCTCTTTGACTAGCTTCTCTGGCCTATCAGAGGCTGTAGTTCTATAGGAGAAGATAAATCAGATCAGAACACAAGAGAAAGGCTGGTGTTTTAGGAGATGGTGTGACTACAGCCGTTGGTACCATGGTGCACCCTCGGAAAGCTTAAATCTCATAATCATTCTGAAATGTTGGTGTTAATTTGTTCTCATTGAAATCTCTGGTAAAACTGCTATCAGCTTCATTGAAACTGGTACTGTAAACCTCACCCTATGTGCACATGGTTGTTTGAAAGCTGTGCAAGAGCAGCTACCTCCAGCATGTATGGTTTAAAGTGCAAGGTTGATCCCTGAAGTAAAATTACTTCTATTTTTAAAAATAATTCCGCAATTTGTAAGCAGAGATTACAGCACTAATTTAGCAACCATGTAACAACTTAAATTGGACCAGAAAAGAGAAACTATAATTTAAAGATTTTTTTTTTATGATACAAGTTTTCTTCTTTTTAAAGTAAAAAGCCCTTTATTCTTGTTTTTGTCAAGCAACGTATTGAATTTGAGAGTAATTTATGGAAAGTGCTGCCAGCATGGTATTGTGAGTGTTCCACAATTTGAATTTAAACTGCTCAATGGGATCATTAAGACTATTATGCCTCCTTTCCAAAGAGTTTGAATTCAAAATGACAACTGGAACAAAAATATAAAATAAACTAAAGAGAAGTCACGCACTCTTTATGTGGTGGAATTTTTCTGCCCTCGAAATATTTCATTGAGATCAATGCTCTTCCTCAGTGCTCTCCTAGAAAAAAAGCTGGTGTTGCTAGTTTTAGTTTGGCGCTCCTGCATGAGTCATCAGCAGCAGGGAGCTGAACCTGTGTGACCCATGGATCTAAAAGTACTGAGTCTCTGCTGCCATAGTGGAGAGATGCAGCAGCAGGCTCCTACCCTGGATATTTCTTACCTACAACAAAAAGTGTCTGTGGGCACAGCAAACACAAAACAGGTCCAGAATTTTGGTTTGATAAATGCATGTTTTAATCCTGTTCATTACTAGCTGTGATAATTTTGCTGGTCTAGGAAACTTCAGGAAAAAAAATCATGGCAAAAAGCCTGTCATTCCTGGTAAACTAATGAAAAAAATTAATAAATCCCTTAAGAGTGTAACAGCCCTTTCTATTAATACCACCCAGCAACCGTTGATACAAAAAATACAGATGCAAGCTGGAGGAGGAGTGGTAGCCATAAGCTCAGCATTACTGCTTTGAGTGATAAATGGTCTTGTGCAATCAGGGGATAAAACAGAGGAGGATGGGATGCTATTACATAAGCTGCACCTGGAACTTCCAGGAGCCCAATTCTAGGACGTAAAAAAACGTGTGTCTTAGAATATGTCAATGAAGCAGCTTCTGTCAGAACTGGGATGAATGCTGAACTCAGCTGACCCTCTTGAAGCCTGCATCTTTTTTCTTCAGTGACCTACCAACTGTTATAGGGGATGGGTCATGCCTCTGATTTTGTCACTAGACAGGAGGAAAAGGTTCCTTTGCAGGGGAACTGGGGTCAATAACCTCCTTTCTATATACCAGAATTATAAAGAAAGGCGAGAAACTACGCTATATTGGAACTCCTCTGTGGCGACTCAGGGGCTTGTATCAAAAGAGGACAAGGCCAATTCATCTTGCTGTCCAGTGAGGACAGGTCAAGAAGTCTACAAACCAAAGAACTGGATTTTTTTCCCTTACAGCTTTGAAGACATGAAAGCGTGAGCCCTGCCAAGAGTTGCACTGGACTCACCTTAACAGAGGATTCTTTGAGGCCACACACACACATCTGCTCAGGGGGACTTAAGAGTATGAAATTATGCTTTTCTCAGCACAGCAGCATGTGCTTGGTTAACTGGCACAAGTCGATGGGATTAAAAGTGTAGGGCACCGTGTTTTCAATCTACAGAAGCTGTTGGCCTTCTTGATGTTGACTGTTGTGAATGCAGCAGATTTATGTTGAAATAGATAGGCAGAGCATCAAGCCACAGTGTAACTGACTTTCTGGAAAGCTGAGCAGTGTTGCTTCACAGGAAGACCAGCTATGGATTGTGGAAGTAAAGCATCTTGGTGCTGCAATGATAGCAGTATTATGAGGGAGATGTTTTTGGAAAAGTTGCTATAGTGTTGGGCAGCATCTTAATAGGTATTTCTGTGTTGGAAAATTGGGCATGAAGTGCTGATTAGCTAGTTCAGGGATGTCTTGGTGCTTGGAAATTTTGCTTGGAGGGATCATTTCTCACTTCTCTCTAGTGTCCATATCTAAGAATGTGTCCTTATTAAATGAAGACTCCTTCTCCACACCTGGACATGCACAAGGTTTTTGTGATGGCTTGCTAGAATCCAGATTTTTCATCCTGCATGTGTTGGCAGCCATGACAAGTTGAATTGTCTTGTCTCTTCCTTGCACTTTTATAATTAGATGCATTTTTCATATTTGATTATATGAAGCATTGATTTGACATGTATAATCTAGAAAAACTGTACAATGGGAACCTTTGTGGGGAGAATTCTTTGTGTAACACAAATAAGATGGTATTGTGAAGGATCAGCTGAATTTCTTGCCTCAGATGGTGAATTCCACTGACCAACTGTATATTCTTGGGTAGAAAATAGTCTCCCTTTCTGCAGGACCAGTGGGATTTTAGCTACGATTTTATGGGCCCTGGCTATGCATCTGTTTATGCATCACACCACAGTAGAGGGCATGATGAAGTCATTTAGCAGTGACATCAATCTGTGCATTAAGATTTTCCTTTAGAAGGTAGCCCAGCTCTTGTCTGCCCCTTAAAAACTAGCAGAAACAGATTGCAAGGAAAGAATGAAGACTTATGCACCAGCATCTTTGTAGCAGCTGGAAAGTTTTCATCATTTGTGGTCAAGTATAGATGGGTATTAGATGCTAAGCTACATCTAGTGTTTGTAGCCATTCATCTCTGCTCTTCTTTCAATTGTACTTCACCACCCTCTCAGCAAACTATTTGCTGCTTTCACCCTTTGCTACCTGAGTAGCATCTAGAGATCCTACTGTAATAAACTCTTATTGTGGTGTGTCAGTGAATGACAGGCAATAGCCTCTGCCTCTAAAACCTTCCTCGTGAATGGCAGCAAGTAGAGGAGAAAGGAAGTGGCATTGCCTCCATATACTGCAGATAGAGAACTGACTCCAGTATGATTAAATGCAGTTTTAGGGCATGGATTTCCATTGCTGGAAGCCTCCAAGGGCAGGTGGAGCAAACATCTGTGATCTAGTCAAGCCTTCTGTAAGCAAGGGCAGAGCATTTACAGGGATCTTTTCCAGTCCTGCATTCTCCTCTTCTGAGCTCAAGTGACCTGCCTAGGACCACAAACATAGCCTGCAGTGTACAGCTCAAGTTTTCCATGTCCCAGTATTCTGTGTAGTTGCAGTTTAGCCTGCAAAGATGTTCAGTGAAGGGGCTACTTTACTTTTCTTTCCCTCCTTGAACCACTTCTGTTTAGGGACTGGGTATGAATATGTAGAGCACCTGAAAGCTGAGGACTTTTGGATATCCTGGGAAGGCGGGAGGTACAATGAGTGTTCCCTTCCATGAAGGGAAGATGCTTGCATGTTAACCCTGCATAGTTATTTGTCAATTCAAACTGCTGAAGACCATTATTTTAGGAAGGCTGTCATTTATCTGAAATGGGGCCTGTAATTTAGGTGTGTGTTTCTGCCAGATCCATGTATTATTGAGTTTTCTCTGTCCTTTGTAATGCAGTGATGTTAAAGTGCTGCACAGTGTCCAGAGGTGCAAAAATCAGACCTCTTAGCAAATCCTTTTGATTACTTTGCACCACTGTTCCTATGCTAGAAGAACTGCTGGTAAAGCATAGGCTTTGTAGCCAAGCTATGATACAGGCCAGTAACAGAGTTGAATCTGTCCTGGAAGGGGTGTGTTTGGATTTAGCAGGTATCATTTGCGCCTTAGCAGCCTTTCAGAGAACAGAAAATCTTGTCTCACTTGCCCTGTGATTCCAGATGCCCTCTTACTTTCGTTCGGGCAGCAGTTAGCAAGCCCAAGTGCCAGGGAGCTTTTGCAGCATGCCACTTCAGCTGTCTCCTTGGTGAAGCCATACTCCAAGGAATTTGATCTGGCAAAAGCTCAGTTTGTGAGTCGATCCTCCCTCTAGCGTCCTGTCTCTGTTTCTTCATTCCAGGACAGCCGTTTGCGTGCAGCGCTTGTTTGCAGTAGAGGAAACTGTTTAGCTTGCCACCACACACACACACGAACCTCACTAGGCTTGGTTGATTTCTGGTCCGGAAAAAAAACCAACAAAATCATGCCAGTTTAGGGAAAGCACAACAGGCATGAATGATGACAGGAGAAAACGTTTATTGATTCTAAGAGTATGGTGAGTGTTTGGTGCTCATGGAGGGTCAAAGCAAATTGCAAGTATGTTGTTTTTTCTCAGCTGTGTTGATTATAAAGCTGTGAGCCAAGTAAAATATTGACAGAAAATGTAAATCATTCACTGGGGTATTCTGGGCAGAAGGAAAACCAGATTATAGCTCAACTCTGGTACTGTAGCATTTGCTGGGAACAAGAAATTATTGTGCTCCGGTAGCTAGCAGCTTTCACAGGAACAGAGAGTGTGTTGGTTAATGTTGCCAGCAAGACCTGTGGTCTTTGTGTTTGCACCCATCCCTGAGGACCATCCATATCAGTTGAGGCAGCGATGGCACCATGCACATTGGTGAGCTTAGAGCTGGAGGGATGTCTGCATTGTTTAACATAAGTGATGAGATTTGCACAGCATTGCCCTGGCTTTTCCCTGGCTGCTGTTTCCTGACAATTGTTTGACGTAGAAGCACCATGTGGGTTTCTCACAGCAATCTGATGCTGTAACTCTCAAAGCAGATTTACCATGCAACTCTCTGAGGCAGTGCACTGAGTGCAGGGAATCAGAAACTGCTGGCAATCTTTGTGCTGCATGCCCATATATCCAAAGGCTTTTGTTGTAAAAAATGGAGCTTTAGGGGGAGGGAGGGTTGGGGAACAAACCAAGAGCCTTTATGACATCTTTGATTTCAGGTGTAAAGCAGGAATTCAGTAGGCTTCTTCAGGCACTGTAGGAATCTGCTTCTGCAGATGGTGAGGACTGGGAAGGATCTTTATATTGTTTTGATTTTTATTGTCTTGCTGAAGTTAATCTGCTAACATGTGACAGTTTAATGCTGTGGCTCATTGTATTTACATCCTTGCTTTTGAGTCTAGCACTAAGTGGCCTTCTGTTGTTTTCAGATGCTCATGTTACCTAATGCTCTTCATTTAGCTATTTTTTCAGATTACTCTGAAAACCTAAACAAATAATGGATATAGTGCCCAAAACCCTAAAAGTTGCTACTGTCCAAACCTGGATTTTTTCCCTTGCTTGTGAAGGGTAATGTAGATAGGGGGAGGGGGAGGGAAACAGTGTTGAAATGTAAATTACCTTCCAGAGATATTATCAAGGATTGGGATTTTAAGTATGAATATTCCATTAGCTCCTGACAACGTAGTTTTTTGTTTAAGGATGTGTTTGAACCAATACACCATCTTGGCGTTCCACCAAGAGAGGTATCTGTGTAAATGCAGTCTGTGTTAAAGCCAGACAACACTTTTAGAAATTTATTTAATATTTCCTACAGCAAGCCATCTGTGACTGGTCATATTTTAGGAAGCAAATGAACATTATAGCAATGTTCTCCACTCTGTTTGAGTAACTTCTAGACTTTTTAAATTAAATGTGCTGCCAAATATTTATGTTCTGTTGTGAAAAGAAAAATATTTGTTTGACATGCTAGTCTCCCTGGCAATTCACAGTTGGTTGCTCCTCTTAGGAGCTGTGCTTTTCTCATGGGATGCGTAAGGCAAAAGAGGGATATAGGCATCCCTGCAGCTGCCTTTTGGGCTCACTTCTTAGCAGCAAGTGGGACTTTGTGGGGAGGGAGAGAGGCTGAGCCCTGGGTCCTTGCATGGAGGATGTAGTGTGTGACCGGGGCAGGTTGGGGGCAAGGTTGTCCCTGCTGGTGGCATTGGTGGGTTGGAGGGTCATGGAGTAGCTACTGTGGCAACTGCAACACTCCTGCCAACGCACAAAAAGCTCAAGAGTTCCTGGAAAAGCCAAACCACTCTGCAAGATGTCTTCCAGTGCATCTGCCACAGGCACTGAAGCCATCACTAAGGCAACCAAGTTACCAGCATTTAGCAGCAGCAAGGCAGAAGGAAAAATTAGTGATGGCCTAAGTCATGACTGGAAATGCTACTGAGCTTAAACTGTCCTGATGGAGCTGAGCTCTGCTCTAAATAATATATGGTCTGCTTTTAGCAATAGTTTTCACAGAAGTATTTTATCCTCTTCCACAGATTTATGGCTTAGTCACTATAAGGTAGTGAAATGCATTTGTTCAAGGGCTCAGAAATCGTTGTGATTCTCTTATTACAGAAAGGCATTCATAAACAACTAAAATATCTGAAATGGTCCTGAAATAGTTAATTCCATTTTGGAAAGGTTGAAATGTTCTCGAGTCCCTGGTGCATAGCACCAATTTTTGCTCAGTACTCATTAGGAATAGTCCATGTAACTTGCCTGTATTTACGATC
Organism: Melopsittacus undulatus; assembly: GCF_012275295.1. NCBI lineage: Eukaryota > Metazoa > Chordata > Aves > Psittaciformes > Psittaculidae > Melopsittacus > Melopsittacus undulatus. The sequence goes on from NC_047532.1 coordinate 48,223,364, forward strand.
TTGGTGTTATCACAGCCAGCAGAAGTCCACGTGAATCACCAGCACATAATCTGTACACATGTGTCTGTTATCTATAGTATCAAAACCATACACAGAATGTACATATTCTGAGTTCTATGCTGGAAAGAGCCCCTTGCAACATAGAAAGAAGAGGAAGCAGTCCTGATTTCCTCTAGTGCTTCTGACAGGTTTACTTTCACTTTGGCATGGCAATAAGATTAAAGTTTTATAGCAATATCACCTCCATCCAGACAATAAAAAAAAAAATAAAAAATCATAAAACCTCTTCTTTGTGCTACTTAGATTTCAAACGCTTTTATAGAGCTTCTGCATCTCTTAATAAAATCCTTAATTCATTTTGAACATTTTATTGTCACTTTGGATAAAAGTTTAATCAGATAGAATTATTGCCCTTCTAATATTCCCTTAACCTTTGCATTTTAGACTTCAACCATATCAGTTAAATTTTAAAATCACTTTTTTTATAGACTTGAATGCCCCCATCTCTGGTTTAGAGGGTAGTTTTGTACAGAAATGCTGTAGTCTGTCTTGAGGTCATATGAAAACTTAAAAGGCTCTAATGTGAGCACTGCTCACTTTCCACTGAAATCTTGCATGCCCTATTAATTACTTTAATGATGACATGCTGCTTTAAGGGAGTTCTTTATTAATACCACTAAATCTTTTTTTATTGTTGTTTAAACACTTTTTCTTTCCTTTATGTAGATGTATTTAATCCCTTCTGTCTTTAAAATAAATGAGTGCATACGTCCACATGAGGTGTTTGACATTTCCAGTTTGTCTTCTCAGGAGGGCTAGAGGAGTATTTTACTCCCTTGCCTGTAATGTCCATATCCCAGCTGAGAAGTGCACATCTGTACTTGTGTCTGTAATCATGTGTTAAATTACTGGGAGGGAAGCAGTTTTTGAAACCTGGTATCTATCTTTCCAGGAATAATATGTAGTGAACTTGCTTTTACTCTTTTAGGATGTTGAGATTTTAGAGGTCAGTTTAGCTTTCTTACTGGAAAGTGAAGCCCTCCCAGTTCAAGAGAGGACTTGCTTATGTTTGAGCCTTTTCCTAACAAGTAGAACATATTGATTTTCTCTCCTCAATCTGAACTCTCTAAGTAGTAGTATTCTGATGTATAGCATTGACTATACCAGTTTATTTATAGAATAGCCGTTTTACTGCACTAGCTACCTGGTCAAGTATTGACAGCCATGCCTGCAGTTGGATTTTAGCCTAGGAAATTTTGGGTTATGTTTGTGTTTGTGTTGGGGTTTTTTTGGGATTTTACAAAGTATGTATCTTTGATCCATATTAATTGCAGATTTTCTTGGTCTGGGGAAGGGAAACAAGGTATATATCATATCCCTTATTTATATAACAAGGTATATATGTATACACACACACACACACACGTTGTTTATATAACATATTGAATATAATATATGATATACAGACTATATCATATATTATATTTACAGAGTATATCATATATTATATTCAGGACCTGAATAAACATTTTTGAAAGTGCATGACTGAGAAATTTGATGATTTTTGGGTTGCTAACCCACCCTTGACAATGAGACTTATTACTAAGTAATCTTATTCTTTAGTCACTCTTGAAAGTTGCCTCTCCAGTAGCCATTGATGGTGCTTTCTCCATGGGCCTTTCACACTTTTGATATTTGTAAATAAATTTCTCTTTCTCCTAAAGAAAATCACCATGGATTGTTGAAAAGTTAACTGTCAAGAGGTTTTACCAATAACAGCTAGTCTTTTCTTTGGTAAAGAAGCTGTGGTTTTGTTTTCTTTTTCTTTTGTATGGGAGAAGTATGAAAATGTGTGTTATGCTGTGGGATCTGTCTCTTGACCTCTCCTCTCACAGATGGCTTCTGGCTCCTAAAAGCATGGTTTCTGTGCAGCCTTCCAAGCCAAATGTGTATCTGTACATACACACAGACTTCCACTGGAAGAATCTGGAAGCCTGAGTTTGGTCTAAAATGATTTGACATTTGCCTGGGAAAGGTATTTCTTCCTTTCATGGACCTTTCCTCTGGTTTGTCCAAATTGCTCTGGAGTTACCAGTACCACACTTTGCAGTTAAGTGGGCAAAGCCTTTTGCTTGCAAATACTATTTTGATTTTGGGAGCAGGCAGTATACTCATGCACTTACGTGGTACTGAATTCTGCATTTTTCATTTGCAATTTTTGTAAATGGCACCCTTTGTGTTTTAGAATAAGTAGCTAATTAAATAGCAAGGCTAAGTGCTATTTGGTGGGCCACAGGTGTAGAGTCCCTCTAGATTAGCCAAGGAATCTGATCCTGTAAATCAAATTAGTCTAACCTATGGGGCTGCTCTAACTGATCCTGATTTGAATGTTTTCTGTGATATTAATGGGAGCTCAGTCAGACTTCTGGTACCCAAGACAATGTGGCTAATGAAAGTGTAAGAAGCATAGACTCCATCTCATAAAGTGATCCTCCTGATTATGTGAGGAATCTAGGCTGGCTTCATTAAAAGAGTTTTCATGTATTTTAAAGCAGAAGATAAGTAAGGAGGATTCAAGTGAATTTGAGTGGAAATTCCGTAAGATAAACTGAAAAGCTAAACCTGTGCTTTTTTCCTACCCTTTAAGCTTGTGTTTCCTTCACTTTTCTCTTGTGGATACCTTGTTTATTTTTTAAATAAATAATCATATTTTAAAGCAGTGTAAATAAATTGCAAAGTGTGCTCCAATGGGGTGGATAAATATATTCCATCTGCTGGGGAGTGATTATTGAATAATTCACCAGTGGCAATCCTAGGAGTGGTTATCCATTTTCCCCTCATTCATGGGGAATTTTTTCTACTTCCCGTAGGAGCTCATTATGTTTTCTCTGTACATAATGTTTAATAATTTTTAAAATCTGGCACTAACCCTTCCACCTACAGATTCTTATTTTTTTCCAAAATATTTATGCATGTGGATGCTTGTATGTGGTGGCAGAGGAAGATATTTGTTTCCTTTCTTCCTTCTTTCTTTTTTTTTTCCTTTGTGCTGAGGGAAGGTGAGCATTGGTGTATGAAGTGAGGCAGGGAGCTGGGAAAAAATATTCTTGTGTGCAAGGGAGTTTGTTCCTGCACAAATGGTGGATATTATTCCTGCTCTCACCCTTGTACTAGACTCAGCCTGACTTCCAGGTCTGTGACAGCAGTCAAGGTTTAGCTCATACTTCAACATTCTTAAACAAAGGAGTAAGAAGCAAGGAGGAAGACTAGGACATGCATTTGGAGAACCCTGTCTTCTTTTTCTCAATGTTAGGAAGAATTTCTTGTCTTCTAAGGGACCAAGAGTAAGCCCAGTGAGCCTGGCCTGTGGAGAAGCAGCAAACAGTTAACTGATAAAAGCTAGAGCCATATCCCCTCACTGGAAAAATTGTCACAGATATGTGGATTGGTGGGGTTTGAGTCTGACTCTGAGGGAAAATCTCAGTTTCTCCTGGTAGCTAGCAGACCCAAAGGCCTCCTGTGTGGGCTTTAAGCTTGCAGGGAGAGTGGCTAAGAGGAGGACTGGATGGGGCTGGCACATAGCAGGCAGCTGTGCATTCAGCAGCTGGCACCTCCTGATGAATCATGAATGTTCATGCTCCTTAACTGCATTTGCATCACAGGGACCACCACTGTGTCCCATCACCACTGCCTGATGCCACTGCCCAAGGTCCTCTGGTCAGAGCTGGGCTCTACCCCAAGGCTGAAAGCAAATGTTTGCAGTTAGAGGACAATCTCTACCTTGGTGTTAAAATGTGTAATGAGCCACAGGAAATTCTTTCTTCAGCTGATGAAGATGGGAAGGTAAAAGTGTCCCTTAATGCTTTCACTGTTTTTCTGGTGAGTTGAGCAAATCTGACTGCCCTCACAGCAGGGAACAACATTTCTGTTCCCAATCAGGTAATGCTCTCTGCTGTTCTCTTGCACATGTCCAAAGGGGCATGCTGTTAGCCAGAGAGAAACAAAACTCTGTCACTGAGAGGCAGGGAGCTGTTTTTCTTCTCTCTCCCTCTTTTTCACATTCCCTGTAGGCATGTGCAGACTGGATTTCTGCAAGACAAGAGGCTCTGTACTAAGCAGCAGCAAGCAGCATTTCCCTGGGATAAAGAGCAGCCCCTAACAGTTTGGTTTTGGCTGTAATTCCTGAATGATTCTTGACTGGGAAACTCTTCCTTTTGTAACTCAGTTTTGTCGGGTTTTTTGGTGTTTGTTTTTTTTTTGTTTGTTTGTTTTTGTTTGTTTGTTTGTTTTTGTGGGGGGAGTAGGGGAATAATAATTGGATGTGAATTAGCAGAACCTTGAAGATGTTGCTTGTTTGTGAAGAAACGCTCTTCTTTCCTTTGCAAAACATTTCCCAAGCTCATATGCTTCATAGTTCCACCATAGTCAAAACTATGGTCAGAAAAACGCTTCTTTTGACTGGTTCCTGTGCAAAAATGAGTTTTGCTGCTCTCAGTCTAGGATTGAAGACTTACCACACTGAGGCTGGTACTGACTCTTGGCTCCCTTCTCCATTTCATTTCCTGGTCCAGACGGTTGGTAATTTTCACTCCTAGTAATGATCCTCCAGGATGGAAGAGTGCAGGGAACCTGATATTCAGACAAAAAAACTGTGGCAAGTGACCAGATTGAATGTGAAGTCCTAGAGCAAATGAGTAGTGTGTTCAGCACTAAAGACATACAAAACAGGAGGTTATACCTTGCAGAGCAAGGGCTGTGAAGGTAAGGTGAGGTGGACTGGACAGCAGACCAGCTGCAGGAAAGGTTGTGTGAACTCAGGATTTGCTGGCCTGCTCTAACTTAAATTTCAAAAAACTGGAGAAAAAAATGGCTGAGGACTGGAAGGGTGTTTGAAGGATATTGGCTGGAGCTGGAGAGTACAAAATTACTGCCATGCTGACTCTTCCATGCCCAAGGTTCATCCTTACATTAGCAGTTCTCCAGCCATACATGATGGGGGTTACCTATGTTCTGCTTGCAGACCTCGACTGCTGGCAGCTGGGGATGCCATTTAATTCTGTGCTTGTTGATGTGCTTGGGCAGTCCTCAGTCCAGAACTGAATATTGTCGCTTGAAAGTAGCAGGGACAGCAAGCTTAGTTCTCTAGAAACCTGAGCTCAGGATGTAGATAGAGATATTTCCATCACATCCTTTTTTCTTCTTATGCACGTGTTGTCTCTCCCCCTGGACCTTGCTGTCTTCAGGTCTCTGGGTTCTTCTTTTTGCATGCATTTCCTATTGCTGTGATCCAATTACTGTGTTTGCCATCTCTGTCAAGCACATTCAGAGTGAGAGGAGAAGTGGCTGGATGAAATGACAGTTTTAAGTCCAAAGGCAGAGCTGGGAAGATGGCTAGGCTTCCCTGCACCCTATACCACACAACCTAAGAACCATTTAATGCTGCTTTTTCTGTAGCAGCAATGCTGGCAGCATCTCTGCCTAAATGCACAGTGAAAGCCTTGCACAGAAAACTCCCACCACAGGATACATGCTCTTGGTACCGACACAAAGCCTGTCTGCTGAGCCGTAATGCAGTGTAGCATGTATTACAGTGTGCATTTAAGAAACTGTAGTTGCCAAATGTTTCTGCTTTTACATAAAGCTATTCCGCTGAGATTGTTATCTGATTTTTCTTTGGTACTAAGAAGAGTGGTTGAATCAGACAAGAGACCTTGTGGGTGGAATACATTATGTCCAAAAATCAATCACAAGGTAAGGTAGGAATAGAATTGAGTTTATTTACAGTCTGTTGGCTTTTATAGTTAGCACCATTTATTAGAGAAGATGAAACAGAAGAAGAAAATTAAGCAGAGGGCAGGGAAATGTTTCTTTGTGATATTTTTGTGCCTGGCAATGAAAAGAGATGTGTGTACGAGCTGACAATTTATCTTCTGCCCTGAAGAGAAATTACTTGTTCTCAAATGGGCATGAAATGAAATAGTGCAGAACACGATAGGAACTTTTCTGAGTAAATGGGTCAATTTCCTGTCATTCTCTCAATAATTGTATGTAGAGCACACTACGCTCCAAACACTGGCAAATGTGTTGTGGGTTTCTACATTTTTTTTTTCCTCCTGTTATTTTACTCCTCTTGTAAATGGGTGGAAAACATATTCCAGTGCTGGCACTATTATAATCAGCTTTTGCCGGTGGCTAATAGCAGTCCATTTTCAGTGAATGCTTATTACCTCCAAGCAGTCCAAGACAGTGCATAATAACCCAGCACTGTGTAGACTGGTACTGCTAGGAACAAGATGTAGTTATAGGGACTCTATTGCAAATGCCCCATCACAGCAGGAAATTCACTTGTCCCTTATCTTCTCTTTCCTAATTGCAAAAGAAGCCCCAGTGCTGTAGCTGGAGGAGTCTTGTTTGCCTTCTGAAACTTTCTGGTATAGTTAGGGGCTTTCAGACTTGTTATCCCTTAGCAGATGGATGCATTTTCCTCTGCTTACAGCAGACCTTGCTGTTACTGAGGGGGCATGGATTCAAGTCAGACTCACTGAGGACTGAGCTGGTAATTTTACTTTGGCTGTTAATTAAAAAGAAAAGCAGTGCTGTAACAGGGGTTCAGTGGGTGATGATTAGGGCCTCTGTGGCAGACCAGGTAAATCTCATTGCTACAAATTAATGGTGAGGGAGCTTCATGGGTGCTTTTGAACCTCAGTCTTAGGAAAAGAGGGAAAATGTTATAGGGTTGGCTTCAAGGAGCTGGATTATGGCTGTGGGAACGTCTGTATAAATCCCAAACACTTTAGTAACTGTCGTCCCTCATAACTCCAAGCTAAGCAAGACCTAGACTTGTCCAGCCCACTACATCATACATAGCATTATGCTTTTACTTGGAGGTTGTAGGAAAGATAAAAACACAATCACAGCCTGATGAAGATTGCAGATACCTGAGCTGTGATGCATTGTATGATGGGACAACACAGCCCCATGAGAGCTAAAACCCATCACTACCTCTCCAGTGACTTAGAGACATGTACTCAGTTGTACAAGAAATGGATTTCAGCTGAAGATGGTTGGAAATTTCTGTTTTCATCCCAGTTATCCCCCAAAAGGAAAATCTTAATCACATTTTGAACGATGGAAACTAAAAGCCTTGAAAGGAAACCCCAAGAACAGATTTTTCTTTTTTTTCCCTCACTTATAGAAAGCTGCTTCTCAAAATGTGTGAGGATTAGATATTTCCCATGGAAACTTTCCCTTAGGAAGGGAAGTCAGGGGCATTTCTGAAATTTTAAACAAAATATTTTTTTACCAGCCCTAACTACAACTTCTCAGAGAATGACCCAGAGTCAGTGTGCCCTTCATTCCGTGTATGTGGGACAGGTTTCACTCCAGTGCAGATTGGATTGAGTCACAGCTTTAAAAAGCCCATTGAAAGTTCCTTCCCCCCAACACTAGAGTAGGAAAATGGGAGCTTCTAGTAGGTGCCTAGGAATGGAGAGATCTATTTGTCTTTTATGTATACTCTTGATGCAAATGGACTGGAAATAAGGATACTCACAGGGCAGATCTTCAATAACTTCTGCTATGAGGAGAAGCGGGGAATTCATGTAGCAAGCCCACTCCATGAATCAGCAGTTGCTAAAGTATGTTTACAACTGCAGGATGGCATTGGCCCTGCTTGGCTTATGTGGAAAGCTTCAGACCCTACAAGTCATGAGGAACTGGAAGTAGATGATCTCTGACCTCTGTCAGCAAGGAGCATGGAGGAATGTGTGCTGTTTATTCCACCTGTCTTTGGAAATGTGCAGCTCTGAAAGACTGATTCAGAAGACAGTTATGCTCAGTAAATCTGGAATAACTCAGCTGGAGGGGATAGGGTCAGCCCACTGTAAAAGCCACTGGGAGAATCGGGTCAGAATTCGGCCGTGCTGCTGCTTTGACCAGAAAATAAGATCTAGTGACTCTTTCTTGGAGCAAAATACAAAAAGATCAAGGACAGAATTAGTAATTTTCCCCATGTTACATAACAATATTTTAGCAAACATTCTCTCCCTGAATGTTTAAATGCATTGCTCGAATAATCACAGAAGACAATGTAGTAATAATATGTTCCTTATGTGTTGGAAGCAAAGCACTTATTCTGATTTTACTTTTGCAAAATGTATTAAACTACCTAGTTTTTGTTGATGTTTACACACAGGGTATTGGGGGAGTGGGGGTGATTTGTTTTTCACTGCTATTTCTCTAAGGGAGCACTTGGGGGGGGATCTGATTTGGTGACAACTGGATTTCTGTTAAGTGTGTCTAATGCTTGTGGTGGAATTCATCCCAGATAACTTTATCTAAGCCACATGCCATGTTCTTGGTCTGACGTGCATGTCTCTTGGGAGTAATGGTGGAGACTTGTTGGTACCTCTCAGGGAAGAATATTTTAACTAGCCCTACCTACCACTCTCTTGCAATCACCTTAGTGTCGGTGTCACTTTTAGTCAATGTATTTAAGGCAAGCCACATCTGAGTACCTAGAAAGTAGGTTTTCCTCCACCTGTGGCTCCTGCATGGCTTGATTGTTTAGTCATGCTCTAATTCACTCTCGTTCAGGGCTGGCTCCACCAGAAAAGACGGTTCTGACTGTTTACTTTGACACAGCCAGGAAAAGAAAGTGGAGGTGCAGTATGCCCAGACTGTTTTATGAAATGTATGTGGTTAGGAAATGGGCCCTGAGGACAAGTGACCCAGGGCTCTGAAAGCTCTTCAACTGGAGGGCAAAACTGCCCTCTTCTTGAGGTGCAGGGGAGACGTGAGTGGAGAGGCTGCTTTGCGTGAGGTCCACCTCCAATTAAGACCAGCATGCAGAAAATACCCTGGGATGTGCAGGGCCAGAGAAGGGCATGAAGTGCTCATTAGGAAAGTGTGGGTCAGGATTGTGCCTGTCCTCTCATCACAGGCTCCCAGCCTGCTCCAACTCCCCACTTGGATAAGCACAGGGTTAATGCTAACTGCAAAAAGGGGGTGGAAAAGGGTCTTGCTCCATGGGGGATGTGTGGTGGGCACCACAATGGGCATGGCAGTGCTGTAGGGGTGCAGCTGTATGGGCTGCAGGGGAAAAAGTGGGTTAAGGTGTGGCATGATTTATTTGGCTGGCTGGCCAGGAGAGGTTCTTATTGTCAGAAATGGATTTTACTGGGCTTGAAACTTGGATTGAAAAAATAAGAGTCTATGTTAGCTCCAGACAGAGATGCATCCTGGAATCTTGGCAACTGTTTCACTGCTGGCTTTGGGAGGAAATTTTGGCTTTCTAAGTTACAACATGACTGATATGTTCTGTTTGTTTTTTGAGAATTTTTATTTTTTTTTTCATACTCCCATGACTCAAATCCATTTGAATTTTTCCCTTCAAACCATGTGTTTGTAAGCTCTGGCTTGCATAGCATTGCATTTGATATTCTGGGATTGGGCAGTGGAGGACAGAAGAGTGTTTTTCCACTGCTACCACAGCAGTCTTTAGCTCAGTGTTGCAAAACACAACTTTTAGCACAATTCACCACACTCAGTTAGACTCTGACAGTTCCCAGGAGGAGCAGGCACAGGGGTTTTGATCCACCAAGACCAGCATTACTGAATAGAAACACTACCAATTGAGGTATAGGCCTTGCCTCTTGTACTGTGGCATCTGTTTCTGGCCTAAAAAAAAGTATCACCTGCATGAGTTTTGCTCCTCTTCTGTGGTTAACCGGGGTCTGTCCTTTAATAACATACAGGGGGGATTCTTCTTCACCCACCTTCAGGCCCTTCACACAGTCCCACTGATCAGAGCACTGGCCTGAGAGGTAGGATATTTAGGGCTGATTTTGAAGTGTGAGTTGGAAGGCAGCTCCTAGTCTTCCCCCCTGCACTGCAGGGTGCAGATGTTTGGTGTAAGCATCCCTTGCTTTCTCCTAGGCCAGCATTTCTTCTTTGCACAGGTAAATATTTGCTGGGCAAGAGGGAAACGGGTGAAGGAATTGATGCTATCACTGTAAGGTCAAGCTGTTTGCTGGAGAGAGGACACCAGCTCCAGGCATGCTCTAATACACACTGCAGATCCAGCTCTGCAAACAAGATGTACATGTCTCATTTGTGACTTGCCACCAGCCCTGATTCTCCAGCCAGCATTGAACAATGACTGCATAAATGGATGTGTGAATGCCTGGTGATGAAAAATGGAGGTGCCTCAGGGACTTTTTTTGAAAACCTGCATATTTTCCCTTCCTGCCATCTGCACCAACTCCAAGAGCTGAGTCTGCAAGATTATTTGCTCCCTTCCATGCTGTTAGGGCAATTGGGCAGACCTAGTGAGGCTCCCCAGGACATCCTCCCAACATGAGGGTCATCCCCACCAGGGTGCTGCCATGGTGCTGGTGCCTGACAGGAACACAGCCAACACATCTCCTGATGCCCCAGAAGGAACTGGAGTCCACCTAGCTTTCTGGGAGCTGGGTTGCTGAAGGGCTAAAAGGGGTAAAAAATTATTTTTGGTTGCTGCTGTCAGCTGACCTGGCTCTGCTGCACTCATATAAGTGGGCAGCATTTTCTCATCCATGCTGTTTCTTTAACATATCAAACAGCTGATATTTTTGCAAGGCTTCCCTAGCTCTTCCCTCCCTCCCCTTTTCTTCTGTCTCCAGAAAATAATACTGCTATAATCCAGTTTGACTCAGCAGGATCCCTTTCACGCTGGCTAATCCCCATATATAGGCATCAGTCCAGGGAGGTGCACCAGAATGCTGCAATATTTTCCCTAACATTTTGTTTAACCAGGATGACATTATTCAGACAAATTAATTCCTCCAAGACGTAAACTTGTTCTGACTGAGTGCTGCAGAAGGCTCCCTGAGAGCAACAAACCATGATCTGACATCTTAACAGCTCTCCACACAGTCAGGGGGAGTCTTACATAAAAGATCTTCAGCTATGCTTATCTTCAAGGTGCAACTGCCCCTTTCTGTTGATAGATTTCTCTTCCAGCAGGTTTTGGTAAAAAATACCTTTTTTTTTTTTTTAAAGAATTGAATAGGATCTAAAGCACCAGCCATTTTGGGAAATATACTGGTATATGAAAACAGAGGGTAGAGAGTGTCCTATCCTCTGGAATCCTTGCCAAAGATTTAGAAAATCGGGGTCTACGTGTGTCATTGTTCTTTAATTATTCAGTGGGTTCATCTTGCATGTCTGAACTAGCATGTACTTAAACAGGATTTACAAAGTTCAGATGCACATGTAGCTGATATGTCAGCTGTGCGTGCGCCAAATGGCAGCACCTGTCAGAAGGGGAGAGGAAAATGTAACCAACCATTCACATATCTGCCAGAAAGAGGGAACTCCTGGTGTTTCACGGGGAGGAGAGTCCCATCATGGGGAAGTGGCCTTGTGGTGCTTTTGCCCCATATAGGATATGTAGGAGTAGCTATGCCCCTCTGTGACATCATCTATTTGGGGTGGCATGGTTAGGCTGCTAGAGTTGCATTCAGCCCTAAGGTTTTCTGTCTACATGCTCCCAAGATGTTTTCCTGGTGCTTGAGTTACTTGTATTCTGTAATTCCTGGGCTCTGGGACCCAGCTGGGAAATTACTTTTTCCTCCTCTTACCCAGAGCATTATTATGTCTGTGTGGGTGCCTTCCTTCCCCTTGGTGCTTTCCTTAGCTCCTAGATCCATAATCCAGTAGGTCTGTGTGCTGGCCTCAAATGTGTCAAAACTACTGAGAATGCCTTAAAGCAGGAGGAAGAAAATGAGAAATCTGGTTAACCTAAAGTAGCTGGGGCTAAGCTATCTGAACACTGTCGTGTGTCCACTTCTCACAGCCCTTCCTCCTATTCTGAATTCTTCTGCTGCCTTATGTCTATTTTTGTTTTGCTCAGCCTAAGTTGCTTCACAATGCCTCTGTGCCCTCAGAAGTGGGTTGATGATTGTTCACTGAGACTTCCATGGAGTGACTTCAGAGGGCTTAGCTGACTGGATGGACACAGTCCTGGGGTGCTGGGAGCTTATCCTAGCTGGATTTCTCTTCTACACCTTACCATCCCCTAGACTAGCCAGAGCAGCTTGGGAAAAACACGTTTTCTTCTCTACAGAGGTGTACTGTTGACAGAGGGAATTGTTAGAGGCTCTTGGTATTCCATTTTACCTTAATGTAGTATCTTCACCATTGATTGAGACTGGGATTTCAGACTGATTACAAGTAAGTGTAACATCCAAAAGACACTGAATAATTAAGAAGGTTTATAAAGTCACAGCATACAGAAATTGAGTCAGATGCATAAAACTCCCTTAAATTAATTTCAGAGGTTCCCCTCACTCTGCATCAGCTATTCCAGCCCAGTTTCTTCTTACATCTTTCTCCTGGTTCTGTTTGTGAAAGGTCTGGCATTGGGAATGTACTTCCTTTTATACTGCAATTTTCTCTCCTGGGGGATTGTCGGTCTTAAAGCTCTCTCTACGCTTCCAGTTCTAGGATCATCTCTGGTGACTTTTGTGCTCTTTCCTTGTTGCAGAAGTTGGCTTGACCAGTAGCTTTGAAAGTGTTCTCAGTCAGACATGCCTAAATGCAACTGTTGCCTACACAATAATAACCAGAATCCGGTTGTTGCTTTCCAGGGGCTTGTCAGAGTGCTCAGCAATTTTTTTTTCTGTGTGTAGAAAGATAAAATACTTTTTCCTCCTGTTGAAGCAATTTTTAAGTCTTTCTGGAAAACCTTTTATACACTGAAGTGTTTATTTCATATAGCTATATGGGGTAACTACCATATATTATACAAACCCTGAAATGCCATTAAATCAAACAGCTTGTTAATGGCTTTTGCTTAAGACTCTCTGTGATGGTAACCAGGTAGCCTGGGATAGGCCATCTGTCCCTCAACCACATCTTTGGGACTAGTGAAACTGTCCCTATAGGAGAAACCAGGTCAAACAGCATGGCTGGAATGGATTTCTAGTGTGGTACTGCCGAGCTGTTATGTGCAAGAGTATTTGATGCTTATCTGTAATGTGTTATTAGTAACAAAGGAAACAATAACTGCTGATAAAATTAGTGGATTGGTAAGATGAAGATGCTGGACTCATATGAACAAAAATTACTTAGTACACCCAACTGTAAGGCCATCTATCTGTCCAGGAACAAGGCCATCATCTTCTGGAACACCAGCTCTACAGCTGAAGGCTCACCCTGCAAAGTGACATCCTTAGGAAGGAGCAGAGCTTTCAGCACAGTCAGCTAAGGAAGCCTTCCAGTGTTGTGGTAAAAAGGGTTGATACTAGCCCTTGCAAAAGATCTCTTTGTAAAGACTGGGGAAGACTTAGGTTGAAGACTGTTCGAAGACTTATCAGTCCAGTGTTGGTGAGAGAGTAGAATCCCCTGTCTAGTCTGCTAGTCTCCATCTATTCTCCATTCCTACAAGGACACTGAAAGACCTGAAGAACTAGGAGGAAAGAGCCAGAGGTGAGAGAAAAATACTTTAAAATGAGTTTGGACAGTTTAGCTTCTTGAAGATGGTGTAATGTGATGTATAAGGTGATATACTGGCTAATAACAAACTTATATAGTGGCGAAAGGCAGAACAATGGTGGAAACAGTAGCCAAGCACTTACAATAGAAATGAGACAAACAGTTTGACAGTATGACTGGTTACTACTGGAACAAAAGACTAGTAAGCATAAAGTCTGCATCTCTTGATGCCTTCAGATGATGCCTGGACACTGTCATGGAAGTCTTGATTTAGTCAAACCTGTAAAATACTAAAAATGATAAGTGAATCAGTTGCCAGGGATTCTGCACAGAAACAATGCTGTGATAGTGCCAACGACCTCACAAACTGGATTTGGGATAGAAGGAATGGTGCCTTGTTTTGGTTTTTGTCACGTTCCTAAAAGAGAATGAGAGTCCAGGCATGGGAGGGATGAAGGGAAGCATGCATATCATATGCTGGCAAGGTCCCTGTGTCCCATGCATGACACTGGCTAACATGTTCCTCCTGTTAGGCCCCTGCCATGGTAGGTCCAGGTGTTAGTAAACCTAGTTGGTACCACTGAAGAATGATGATTTAGGGCTGCTGGAGATTTGTCTGTCTTTCTTCAAGGAGCAGAAGAAAAACATTTCGTAGTGGTGCTTGGGATGGTCAGCCATCTAGGTCAGAAGAGGTAAAGGCTGGTGTTTTCAAAACTTGGACTCCTTTTTAGCCATCCTGTGGTTTGTCCTCTCTGTGAGAGACTGTGGGCTCCTTTGTTTTTGTTTTTCCAAGATGCAGAACGTACCCCAACTCAAGCTGCAGGCATGGAGTGTCTTTAAGAAAAGGCGGCGTGAATTAACCACCCTAAAATATAGAATACCCCATCCCTGAGGACGCTTTGCACTGTGTCTGTAAGCAACTCATAGTTTAAAGGAGGGCTGTACCCACAGTGAATTAATTCACACACGAGGCACTCAGAAGATCAGCTCTGCACGCAGTTCTAGTGTGAGGAATGCCAGACAAAGAGTGGAGTTGCATGGAAGCAGGACAATTAAATTGGAAAGACAGGTCTTTGGTATCCAGGCAGTATTTTCTCACTAGCAGATCTCAAAGCGTTTTCCGAAGCCTGGTAAGAGCAAGGATATGTGGGGTCAGATGAACCCTGGGGTGAGTGCCTGGTTTTTAGTCACGCATTCCAGATCTCAGCTCAAATATTTTTGTGTTGGGTTTCTTTCAGAAAAGTACAGAAAGACCCTGGAGCCAGAAATACTGTATAAAACACGCAGGATAATTAGTAACCTCCTGGAAACATGTGCAACTTTAATAAAATTTAAACTCAAGTTCCTTCCCACAGGTGGAGTCCAGCAGTACTGTAGGCAATATACACAATTAAGCTATTTTTATGCCTCTTCATCTAGAAATGTGAGTGTTAAAACATATGTAGGTAAAGCAAATGGAGCACTTAAACTTCCCTGTGTGCTATGCTCATTTGAGCTTGCTGCATTAGCTCTGCAAAAAGCCTGAATTGTTGCCAAACCGTGTACTCCAGCAAAGATTTTGCGAAGAGAAATGTGTTCACCTACAAACCTGTCTTCTTAAAAAGCTCTATGACTTTGCAGCTCCAGAAGTTATTGACTTTCCCTGCCAACCACAAAGGGGAATAAATGACTCGGGAAGGGCTCAAGTAATTATACAAAGTGCCTGGATCAACTTTTCCGTGGGGATCCTGTAGCTACTGGTCTGATGGCTTAATAATGTGCTTCTGAAATGGCTGCTTTCCACTGCTGTTTCTCTCTGGGGCCAGATTTCCAGCAAGACTCCTTAGCTGCCCTTGCAGAACTGGCAGGAGGATGCTCTCTGGACTTGCATTGCATGTGAAAGAGCCAACATTAACTTTTCCATAGGAAAACTTACAGGTAGGGTAGAGTCGGCCCAGCAGCAAACCCGGAAAAAAAGACTCAGACTCAGAAAGTCCTAGATTTTTTCCTCATTTCCCACCCTTCATTGCCCCTCCCTGTTCCTCTGTCCTTCTCCCTTGTCTCTTTGGAAGCTGGTGTAGCAGCGTGTGTGGGGAGGGACCACTTTGCACAGTGGGGTGGTATGGTGCCAGCAACAAAATCTGTTTCTTTCATTGGGAGACCACCAGCATTTGTCCATATTGCCTGCATTAACTTGATCATCAGGTACATGAGCCATGTGCTACTACCACACTGTCTTGTCCTTTTGCACCTGGATCTAGTCCATAGAGCTGATGAAGAATGGTCCTTCTTTCCATTGTTCCTAGTAGGTCCATTAAGTCAGCTTGGAGAAATGTGGCTCATACCAGTTACTTTGTGTGAGCTGCTTGGCAAAAGGTGGGGGTCAGATTACTTTGGGTGTTCAGATGTTCTTGCTGGGGAAATGGCAATTTCTGGCCTTCAGAGAGGAAAGTTGGAAGTAACTTATATTAGGATGGAGATGAGCAATTCAGTAGTTACTTTAATGAGAAACAAGCAGTGGTACAGGTGATCTCAGACCTTTTAAAATACTGTATGAAGCATCAGAGCATGGTCTTTTCCACTGCTATAGAAAGAAAATCCCCATGCAGAATGGAACAGTTACAGAACAGAATGGTCCTGGAATAATGTTATTTTTCCTCTGTATTCCGTAACCACTATGATGTCAGTCTGAGAGTCCATACACTTACAGGATGTTATTCTCCAGTGGAGAACGGACGTGTTATTTAATACCTATTATACATTCAGTGTGTTTATATAAATGCACATTTTATATGTATCTTTGTTACTAGAAACACAAGCAAGTGAGGTTAGACGAGCTGGTTTCTCCTTCTGTTGCTACTCCACTTTGCTTGTTGAATCTCAAGTGCTGTCACAAGACTGGAGTTTGTGTTACTGCTGTGTGTGCCCAAGTGAATCTCTTCTTTTCAAAAGCTCCATTCACATTTGGGTTTTACTGTTTTTTCTCAACTGTTCTTTCTGGTTTTTAAATGTAATATTTGGCTGAAAGCCTTTGGTGTTGCTTTCACAAACTCTGGAGTAATCTGGTTACTATATGTTAGGGACTGACAGTTGACTAGCAGAGTGTTCAGTGCCTGTGCTTTTCATCTTTTAATAACATCTAGGGCAGCCTTCTCAAGTGATGTAAAAGACCTGGTAAAGAAATGCCAACTGTCAGCTTGATTTTCAGTCTGCTCAGCTCTGACATAAACCTTCCCGACAGCAGAGGCCAGTGTCCTTCGTATTCCAAATTAATACAGAATTTCTTGTGGTGATGAAAGGGAAAGAAATTACTTTAGAGTACAGGTTTACTGCTCTGAACATCCTTGACTAACCCTGCTGACATCAGAGAATTACTACCTACTTGGACATGCTCGTTTTATTTGCATTCCCATGGTTTTGCCATCAAGATCTCTGTTTCCAAGTCTCCATGTTGTCTGTCCAAAATAAGAAAACTCTTTTTTTTTTTTTAAAGGACCCTTACTTTTTTTTTTCTATTTTAAGAGCAAAATGACAGTGCCAAGAGGTTTAGATTAACTAGGTAGGCAATTATGTTAAAAGGAGCCTCCAGCCCAACAGTCCCACCACAGTATCTTCAACAGAAGAGCAGGCCAAAGCTTCTCATCTACCTTTCATACATCATTCCAGGAAAGATCTGATCTATTGTGTAGGTATCAGTTTGTAAGGTTAGAAGGAAGTATGTATCATCCTTTTTTTCCCAGCTCTGTTGAGCTGAGTTATAGCAGAAGCACCATCAGAGATGGGCTAGAGGTGCAGAGGGGCTGATGTAAATCATCTTCTCTGTCTTTTCTGTGGATGAGATCATCTCACTGTGAAGAAAGGAAGGCAGTGGATTGGTTTGCAGGCTGGAACATTAGTCTTCAGCTAAAAAGCAGATGTATTTTCACTCTTCTTATATCTCACTTGACTTCCCAAAGAAGTTCCTTATCTGTGCCATGCCTTGTCTGAATTCTACTTCTACAGCTGTCTGCATTTTCCCTTTTTGTATTGCTTCTTTCTTTGTCACTCTTATCTCAGCAGGTGGCTCAGACTCAGTTGTGCAGACCAGGGACTGAAGCAAACATGCAGGTCATCTGAATGAAAAGAATAGGGATGTCATTACATCTAAAAATAATCCCAATATCTGCTAGGTATGATATAGCTGGCCTGGATTTACTCACCAGTCTGCATTTATTTCCAGTTAGAGTCTGACTCTAGGTAGGAATATGGATGTTGCTCCAGGGGATAACTCAGTTCAAGTCTCTGAAGAAATCCTGGCTCCAAAAAAAAAAAAAATTCCAGGTCTTAGTGCAGGGGGGGAAAGAGTATAGAAACACAGTTCTTGCCTTACGCTGACGTGATAAATCCTGCTTTCTGTTATTGTTGACAGTGCTGGTTACCTGTGGTGCCTGCCCAGTACTCTTCCAAAGTCTTTAAAAATATGCATTTCACTCATGAGGGTTTCTTTGGGAAATAAGAAACTGCCTTTTCCCTTCCCTTGGGAAGGACCTTAGAGCATCCATGAACTGTTGATCCCTTATATTCCAGGCACAGATAAGACTCCCATTGCCCTAAAGGCTCCAACATATTCTCTTTGAATCAGGGACTTACTTTTGGCAACTCTTTAACAAACACATCAGGGATTTAGGAAAATCTTATTTTCACTGTCAGTTCAGGTAGCAGCAGAATCCAAGTACTATGAGAGTTGGGTTTTTTTTCCAAAGCATTCTACTGGATTATGTTATCTATTAAAATCAGCTATTTTTTTTTTGCTGAACTATTGCCATGACCTGTGTTTCACAACTTGCACGTATACATTGGAAAATTATTATCTTGCACTAAAAAAGTGTTTCAATGAAAGCTCTATGAAATTCTGTGCAAAATCTCATTAGCTTCTTGGATTTTGCTTTGGTTTGATCTGGAGAGTTGGTTATTTTTTGGTAGTAGTACATGCCAACTTTGGTGTTCATAATAGGGACATGACTTCTTTCAGAGCATCATAGGCTTCCCAAAAATTTACTAAACTGACTCCACAGATAATCTGAAGCACAGAAGTGGAAAATAATGAAATGAGACTCTCAGAGACACTGGTGAATTCAAGGACAGAACCCAAGCACCCTTAGTTTCCAGTGCTTTGTCCCTGCCACTGAAAACTACAACTTTCTCTTGTAACTTGTGTGAGAGATTCGGGAGGAGCTTTGCATTCTCTTTGCTTGAGCAATTTACTTGGAAAGGAGAGCTGTTAAACTGATATTCATCTGAAATATTTAACCTTCGGTAGCTATTAGAAGCAACTTAGAGATGCCCCTAACTATGACTTGAAATAACCAGAGGGAAATGGATAGTGTGCTCTTCCTTGTGACATAGAGAGATGTGTGGTTTTATTCTGAAGGAGCGAAGGGGAAGGATTCTGCCTTTGTTGCTGTACAGACTTCAGACGTACCTGGGCTCTCAACTAGTAGCCCTGTCTTTTCCCTTAGTTTCTCCAGAATAACTCTCTTGGAGAGCACAGGAAGCATAAAATGCCAGCTTTAAACAGGTTGTAGTTAAAAGGCTGGTGGTGTTCAATCTGTAACAAAAAAAAATAAAGCTCAGCTTTGCTGGATGCTAGTTTACTGACAAAGTTCACAACTAAAACATGGTTTCCATGTTGATAACAAGATTCCATTTTCTTGATGGTTTTTGTCACAAATTACTGCACTGCTCAGAGAGTCCTTCAGGAAAAAGTGAGAATTCATTTCTAACATAAAAATACCAAGAAAGAGGAGGGTGAGGGGAACTATAAATAACCACCAAGATGTCACAGAGTCAGTAATTTTTTCCTCCACAAGTCAGCTTTAGCAGTTAAGGTCAAGATAACATTTCCATGTCAATAGTCAGTTGCATCAAAGTTCTAAAACAGGAAGATTGAATGGAATTTTGGATTTTTTTTATTTTTTTTTCTTGTATTGTGCCCAGATTTCACCAATTTATGGTCTCTTTCGTCTGTCAGCTATGAGTTCCAGTGTTATTTTGGTTAAGCTCTTTGCCAGGGTGGCAAGCTTGGATTGGAGCATCAGGTTTATTAAAGGCTATGAAATTAAATTCTATACCAAAGAAAAGAAAGCAAGCCCACTTCTTGTCGATAGTCACTTCTTTGTGTTTCCTTTGATGTGGTTCAGTTTGACTTGAATTGTAACCTAATGATTTGCTACACAATTTTGTTTTGTTTTCACAAAGTTCTAATCAGTTTAGACTGCAAGCAGTTTGAAATGTCTCTCCAACAGCTTCCTCAGCATTGCTAATTAAGCTTGAAATCTGTGTTGTCCACAATTGTATCTAAACAAGGAGCAGGGTGTATCTGCTCGCTGTTTGCCACATCTCCCAGCTGCATGTAATTCTGCTGCCTGTGCAGAAAGTAATTGCAACAGGACAAATTCTTCGGTCTTTATTTAGGCAAAACTCCCAGTGTGGCATACAAGGTCAGGCACACCATGTTTTGAGGGAAGAGATGGATTTGATGAAGAGAACATATAAGGCAAGCAGTGCTACATCTGTAGCAGGAAGACTGGAAGTGCTTGGGCATAGGGAACAGCTTTGTTTTATTCTGCAAAGCACTTTGTATCACAGAACCTTGAGTTATGATGATGGTTTGTAGGTACTCTTACCTGATGTGTGGGTGTTAATAATAAGTAAAAGTACAGGCTATCAAAACCTGCAATGTATTCCCCCTGCCCCTCAGGAGCAAAGCTAATAGAATATCATAGATTTTAAAGCTACCAAAGTTCACTCCAGTGGAAAAAAAAAGAGTCCTAACAAATCCTTGAACCCATTGGCAAAGCCAGCATGTTATTTCTCTCTAGGTAATGACCCCAGTGGTATGAAGCAATGCTAATATCATGAGGTATGGCTGCTGTTGTGTGACAGAGTCCAGGGGTTTCAGTGGCAGCTGTGTGCCAGTTCACTTGAGCTGCAGAAGCCTTGAACAAACTGTTTACCTTTGGCATTCTAGGAGGGATTTTGAGGGATTTCCTTCAAGTTACAGATCTTTGAAAATCAGCATCTTGCGCCAGGCACTGTATTATGCAATGGTTTGGAATGAGGGCCAAAGGTCTGGTTGTGAGTTCAGGATCAACTTGGATT
The DNA here is from genome assembly GCF_012275295.1 of Melopsittacus undulatus. Classification (NCBI taxonomy): domain Eukaryota; kingdom Metazoa; phylum Chordata; class Aves; order Psittaciformes; family Psittaculidae; genus Melopsittacus; species Melopsittacus undulatus. The sequence goes on from NC_047532.1 coordinate 48,243,959, forward strand.
GAATAAATCAGAGATGGAAACTGCCTTATCAGATCATCCCTCCCTGCCAAGGCAGGCTTGTCTCCTGTGCTCTGCTAGTGCTGCTGTGCTTTATGGATGCTCATCTCTCCAGCCCTCCAAAATCCTGACCCAGCTTAATGGTTAAATGTTTTGTGGTCCGTATGCAGTCCTGGTATAATGACTAACTTCATGTCATTACACTGGGGTTCACACCTAACCCTAGTCAGCTGTGCTAGCAGCAAACATGAGCTGTGCTCACCAACATACACAATTCCCTGTTTCAGTTTTGTGAGTAATGTGCAGCTTCTCTGGTGGCAGTAGACAAGATGGGAGAAGGTTTGGAAATGCATCTTCACTCAACTGAAAATTGCTGAAGGAACAGGAGCTGATTACCAAGATACGTAACAAAGTTCTTTTACATTATAGTTGCTTTCAGTTGCTTGTCTTACTATACTGCATGCAAGTGTAATTATTGTTGTTAAAGAAATTTCATAAGCACAGGCTTTTTATTCTCCATGGTTGTTTTTTAAGGTCAACTGTGAGTTAGAAACATGTCCTCAGTATTTAAATACTTTACTCTTGCAAATTGTTGTAGTCACATTGGAGTACTCTGAGTAACATTTCAGATGCTGTTCCCCAGTACTATGCCTCCCCAAGTCAGCCCTGGTTGACTTTTGAGATAGGTGCAAAGGTTTTGCTGTTAAGAATAGTTTGTTTCCATCAAGTAACCATTTTGGCACACAAACTACTTGACAAGTATTTATCAAACACAACAGCATCCAATTTCTCACCGGAATATGCGATGTCTACAGCCATTTTATTTACAGGCCAACTGAGGATCAGAGTATGGGAGTGCTTTGCCTTTGACAGTTATTTGGTTGAAAAGTCTGACTCAAAATACAGGCATTTTGTCTTCCAGCCCACCAGTTTAGAGAACTATTCTCTCATTTGTTACATTCGTAAGCATTGCTGTTCTAAAGTGACAAAGATCTCTGTGTTGTCAGAAGATGGGTAACTTTGAATGCCAGAAAGTAGTTAAGTAATTTCCAACATCAGGCTTCTTGTGGATTTTTAGCTGGAAGGAGTCAGTGTAATTGTGGTTGGATGTTGAGCCTAATGCAGAGCAGATCATTTAACCCTTATGTTCCTTCATCACTCTCAACTAGGTGGTACTAAGGACATATATGGCTCTTGTCTAAACTGGCACTGAGCAACAGCGAAGTCAACCTGCCACTGCCTGTGCTGTTCCAAACATTAGTTATGTTAAGCACTGAAAATATGTACCTTTCTTCAGATAGTATGGCCAGCTTGTGTGCCTGCCAGATCCAGCAGCCTTCTCCAAGTTTCCTGTCAGGCTCTGATATGCTCAGACAATGGCAAATCCATTGCTTTTATTGATAAGATAGTTATCTTGAGGAGGAAATGGAGCTCCTTCCTCTTCTCACCATAGAGCATATTTTGACATCTGCACATCATTTGAGAAGCATTTCTCAAGCCCTGATCCATTTTCCTCATGGCCCTTATGTTACTGCACACTTGTGGACTCAATTGTATGTCATCGTCATTTTTGCTACTAACATAATCAATAAAATACATCTAGTTTTTCTCTAATAGTTACGGGGCAAGGGGAAGGGATTCCTTCACCCTGTATGCTGAGAGGACTTTCTGCGAGATTCACCTCCAGCTGCTCTGAGTCCAGAAATACAAAGCTGAATTCAGTTTTCCTGACAAGAAATGCAAATTCCAGCAGAGGGGAAGCATGCCAGCTGTGGTATTGCTACTGTGCTGGGAAAGCCACTAAAAGCTGAGCCGAATGGAAGAGCTCTTTGAAGGCCGCCGAATACAAAACCTTTAGGGCCTGAGTCTACACTATGCAACTGGTAGCTGTATGTGCAGCTCAGGCCTATATTATGCTGGTAAAGTTGTAGAGTTGCCAATGTAATTTATTCCAGTATCGACCTTCTTCTTTCCCAGCAAAACAAGCTATATCAGCTAAAGAGCATCCTCAGTGTTTACCACTGTGTCTGAATTAGGAGATTTTGCTAGGGCATTTTGGGCTGTCAGGGGTCACATCTCTTGCCCTCAACACACTGGTGCAACTATGGCAATGTGGTCTAAACAACAGAGAATCAGCCAAGATGTTATGCAGGGCTCTCCCTTGCTGGACCTAGCCCGCTGGGAGCAGCAGAAAGGGAAGGAGTGTCACCCACTGTTAATAATGTGTCTAGCTGGTCAAGCTAAGTGAGGAAGATTAACTCACACATGCCCAAATTCTCTTTTCAAATATGGAGGAAGGAATTTCATGCTGGCCATGAGTGAATTAAATGTTGTGTTTTCCAAGATTTACCCGTCTATGGAGATAGCAGTTGGGGATGGCTGGAGATCTGGGGGGGAAATCAGGTCTTGCATTTTCTTTTGCTAGAAATAATGCCAAAAAAAAAAAAAAGAAAAAAAAAAGTTTTGGAAGTGTTAAAAATACATCTTGACACTGAAACCCTCCACCAATGTCTGTTTTATATTTAATTTATAATCCAACTATATTTGCAGACCCAAAACCTAAATGAAACCATTTAAAATTATTTGAAGTGCAGTGTTTCAATTGACCTGATCAAATTTGGGATTTATAAATTCACCAGACTTCTTGAGATTGAAGTGTTCTGTCTTAAGTATGGAAACATTTTCAAGCCTCAAAAATTATCCCACAGTGGGGAAAATGTCTGCTGCACTGCTCTCCTCAGTTTGAGAAAATGAACGACGGAGTCACAAGATTTAAAGCAATACACTTACCACACTTTACTAAGTTACAGTTCAGCTACAGTAGTTGACCATGTGCCTGGTTTTAGCACAACAGTCACTTTTGATTCCGCAGCTAATACCATCTCCTCTGTGCAGTTACTCCAAAAAATTTCTTCTGCGGTGCTTGCAGAAAGTGAGTTCATGTCCCTGTGCATGAGTCGCCAGTGTAATTTCTTCCTTTGCTGATAGAATCATAGAACAGTTAGGGTTGGAAAGGACCTTAAGATCATCTAGTTCCAACCCCCCTGCCATGGGCAGGGACACCTCACACTAAACCATGCTACCTAAGGCTCTGTCCAACCTGGCCTTGAACACCACCAGGGATGGAGCATTTACAGCTTCCCTGGGAAACCCATTCCAGTACCTCACCACCCTTACAGTAAAGAATTTCTTCCTTATATCCAATCTAAACTTCCCCTGTTCAAGTTTTAACCCATTACTCCTTGTCCTGTCACTAACCCACTAATTTTGTGAGGAGGCAATTGTTCTAGCTTGGGCTGGAGAGAGCGGAGATGCAGGTCTTGCTGGTATAAGTGTTATATATGAGCTCCTCCGAGCCTCAACACTGATGGTCTGGAAGATTGCTCCTCAGGAATGAAATAACACGTCTTTGCAAATGGTACTTGACATGATGTCAGATGGCTGAACAGAAATTCAGGTGACCTAGGGATACCTGCAGAGGGCTCTTCATGAGGAGAATTAATTGGTTTAAATGGAGTAAAGCTTCAGTCTCTTAAGGGTGAATAAAGTGATTCAGCAACAAGAACAGCCATATAGATAGAACCACAGAATAGTTAGGGTTGGAAAGCACCTTAAGATCACCTAGTTCCACCCCCCCTGCCATGGGCAAGGACACCTCACACTAAACCATGTCACCCAAGGCTCTGTCCAACCTGGCCTTGAACACCACCAGGGATGGAGCATTCACAGCTTCCCTGGGCAACCCATTCCAGTACCTCACCACCCTTACAGTAAAGAATTTCTTCCTTGTATCCAATCTAAACTTCCCCTGTTCAAGTTTTAACCCATTACCCCTTGTCCTGTCACTACAGTCCCTAATGAATAGTCCCTCCCCAGCATCCCTGTAGGCCCCCTTCAGATACTGGAAGGCTGCTCTGAGGTCTCCACGCAGCCTTCTCTTCTCCAGGCTGAACAGCCCAAACGTTCTCAGCCTGTCTTCATATGGGAGGTGCTCCAGTCCCCTAATCATCCTCGTGGCCCTCCTCTGGACTTGTTCCAACAGTTCCATGGCCTTTTTATGTTGAGGACACCAAAACTGCACACAATACTCCAGGTGAGGTCTCACAAGAGCAGAGTAGAGGGGCAGGATCACCTCCTTCGACTTGCTGGTCACACAGCTTCCCTCCCCTCTTCCAGCAAAATACACAATGCCATGCTCATGTCCCCATGCATGAGCTTGGTCTGTTCAGAGTGCAGGAGAGATTACTTATGTTCTTTAGATCTCTGGATGAATTGTCAGGACAGAAGAAGGAATGACTGATCTCTGTATGGCTTCTGCATTAATCATAGAATCAGGTTGGTTAGAAAAGACCTTTAAGATCATCAAGTCAAACTGTTACCCAGGACTGCCAAGTCTACCACTTCAGTTGTTTATCATTGTGTAAACTGCATCTCAGATGCCATCATTTTTCTTTCACCCATTTTGCACAGTGCAGATACTATTGCTCGGTCATTGTGGAAGGGTCCTTGTGCTGCACCATACTGTGAGTTACTGCTGTCACCTAAAATTTGGTTATCAGAAGTTATGATCCGCAGCATTAGGAAGGGAGGATGAGATGCAGCCTGCAGGCTGTCACTGCAGCTTTGCTCTTCAAAGCCATTTGCCAGCTTCCCATCTGGATAGTGAAGTTACAGAAGGGAATTCAGAGACTTCCCACTTACAGTTTTCAATGGCTCTTGCATCCGAGAAGTCTTTTCCAGCAGTTTGGATTTTCACTTTATGGCCCATGTTTAAACCTAACATCTGCAGAGCAACTCCCTTTGGCTTTCTGCAGTTTCTGAAGGGCCAAGTATTGCTGTAGGGAGGTCCTCAAACAACTCCCACCACCAAATTGGTGCCAGATACTTTTTCTCAAGGGGCTTGTTCCCACTTTGCTGCTGATAGTGCTGTACACATTTGTGTTTCTTAGTTTTCACTTGCAAGCTGATGCTTGATGTCCTAGTCATTTCAGTTATTTGCTTGTGTTTTAGTGTGTCTTTGCTTGGGGTTATTTTTCTTACTGGTATTAGGGTGTATTATTCTGCCTAGGCAAGATTCTTTTTCTTTGCCATGGATAATCAGTTCTGCCCTCAAGAGAAAGGGGCTCAGACAGCCTTTAACATTGGGCCTACCTTCCATTTAGAAATGGATGGTTGCTTCCTCATTCTTTTCAAACCTCAAAAAGTAGTTGGATTTGGGGATACAAGTGTGTCCAAAAGAGAAGAGTATTCCCTGCCTCTTAGGCAAAAAATAAGAGAAAGGGATGGTGAACTTTCTCATGTGCCTATGCTGGATTTGTGGTCCTTATTCTTGTGACATGAATTTGACCATAGCCCATTGGTCTAATGTTTTCTAACTGGTTCTTATCTTTCTTCTCTGTGCCTTGCTTTGGTCCTCTAAGTAACTCATCGGATGCACTCAGCTCTACCTGTTGATTACACAAAGGGTTGGCAGTGGCACTTAGGAGAAAAGAATTAAAATAGGGCTGTTAGGTTTTTTTCCTTCATCTTGTTCAGTTTTGTGAAGGTCTGAAAGATCCAGGAGGTGCTAGGAGTGTTAGCTAAATGTGAAAGAGAGCAAAATCAAGAAGACAAACTTATAATCCTACAGGGATGCTATTCCCACAATGTGTAGAAATACCTTTGTGCAGGTTGTTAGCTGCTGGGGCAGCACTTAGGCATGTGGGATAACCTGATTAGAGTATCAAAGAAAACCCTGTTAGCTCCACAGGCCAAATCCTGCCTTAGAGCAACCTGATGTCAAATGGGTGTGAATCAAAGAAGCTTTCCCTCTGGCATCTTCTGGTAACACCTTGAAGGGTCTGAGCCAGGACTCTAACAGGGGAAGAGGCTTAAGCAAATATCCTCCCAGACAGGGAGTGAACTGAAGTCTGAAGCTAATGACTTTGTTTTTCTTCACTGGTACAGTCTTAGAAGGATGAAAAGAATAAATTTCTTAGGTCTGATTTTCTGGTTGTTTGGAAGGCTTAATCAGTAGTTGGTTAATTTAAAATGCTTGTCTCGGCTGCAGGAATGTCAAACAGTACAGCTGAGCTGAGATTTGGGAGCAGAAGACATATGTTTTCTGAAGGCATAATCCAGAAGCATGATTACCTGCTCTCCTGGTCATGGCAAAACTCCCACCAAAGTCAGTGTTAACACAACAAATCAGACAAGATGATTGTCGTGATTCCTTGCAGCCCTAAACTGTGTGTCTGAAATGTGTGAGTAGGAGTTGTATCAAATCCTTTGCAGGGTAGATTACAGCTGCAGGTCTCTGCTGTGTTCATGGCACCAGGTAGACTGTGCTCAGCATTGCTGTCTGCGGTGCTGTTACATGGGCTGCAGTAGCAGGGGGTACCTGCTTAGCAGATCAGCCCCAACATGCAGGTAAGCCATGAAACTCATGGCCATGTTGAGCATGCTCAATGTTTATTCGAATTCAAAAAGCAAGTGAGAAAGTTCATGGGAGAAACATTTATTTGAGGCTAAGTATGGAGAAGCCAAGTTCTGGCTCAGGAAGTCCGTAAGCCAGAAATTGCTGGAGGCTGGAAGCATATCCTCAGGAATTACGGTGTTTTGCTTACCCTGTTCTCATAGTTTGGCCTCTGTTGTTGGCAACTGTTGGAAACAAAGCAAGCAGTGACTTGGTGAGGCAAATGCTCCATACCTACACATATTCAGAAGATGTCAATAGCAAATGCCTTACACCATCTTCTGTCAGTATCTGCCAGTATGCTGCATTTCTTCCTTGGCAATATAGAAAACAGCATGGATGCAGACTGAGAAGATGCGATCTGCTTATGCAAAGCAAAATGGTAAATTTGCTAGGTTATTTCTCCAAGGAGAAAATTATTGACCTTGCTTTTCCTGGCATACCAGCTACTGTTATAATGATGATGATGGTGACGGCAACCAGACAGAAAGGCCAGCAATAATTCTTTCCTGCCCATTATTACAAGGCATAAAGCAAAATCCAGTCTGAAACCAATGCTAGTCTATCTGTGCTCTCTTTCCAAATCTGTCAGGCAGTTCTTAAATGGGTTGATTTTAGGACTTTTCATACGGACTTTTCCAAAAAAAGTCCTTTTGATCTTCTGATATGAACCTATGTATTTTATGTTTGTATCTTACTAGTGATTTGCAGCCTAGAGATAATGTCTGATAGAAAATATGTGAGTGTAGAAGTAACCTCTCTGAGGTCCTGGTGACTCATCTCCTGACAATACATTCTGGCTGCACATGTAAGTCCTGGATCTTGCCCCTGAGAATATTGGCTCAAAGAAGCAATAACAATGCGGTCAGTCAAAGCACTACTTTCCCTGGGAATTTTGTTGCATGAGGAAGCAGAAGAACTTTAGCCTCCTGTGTTTGTCAACATGAGCTGCCTTCCAGCAGCTTTTTATATTTCTGCCCCATTAGATTTTTTTCCTTTCCTTCCCTCCCCCCTCCTTATTTCCGTCTATCTTAATCGTAATCAATATTGTTATCATGGACTTTCTATCTCATCAAAGATTCAAGCAGTGGTTGATAACTATTTGATAACTTCAGATGCATGAAGCAGGAGTAGTAGGTGAAGTTTGCTTTCCTAAAGTCCAGTGAAATGACTGAAATCATGGCCACAGATTTATTGTTTGCATCTATGTGGGTTGCACCCTCCATTCATTTAATGTGGCTTTAAGGTGCTTTGTTTGAAAGGGTAGATTGCACAGTTGGTGTCAGAAGGGCTGGTGTGGCTCACAGACAACCATCTGAAGCAAAATTATCTTGGAGTTTCTGTAACTAACTGCAAGGGTGAGTGAGGCTTGAAATTGTATGATTCATTCAGTGGATCCCACTTGAAAGGCGTGGGGTTTTTTGGCTTTAGCAGGCCAGTGTGTAAAACCTGTGCAGCAAAGATCATGGCCTTAGAGCTGGCATTTCACAGCCATTACCTGAAACATAGTGGTCTAGAGATAAATTAACAGTTTAAGTCATCCTGAACTCCTGTCCTTGTGATGCTTTCATTGCAGAAACTTCTTTGTTCTCTCCTCAGACTCAACAGTAGTCTCTGTGGTGGGAGAGGAAGATCAAGATTTTCTTACAAGGCAGATAAGGATCCTTTATGGGAGCTGTATTGGCAGAGCTGTTAGGGGGTCTCTGCATAGCCCCAGGAGTTTGGCAGCTTTGCACTGTGGAGGTTGTCTCTAATCAACTCAGCTGCAAAAGGTCATTCAGACTGCGCAGTCCTGAGGCAAAAACCCAGGAGTGCCTGCTGCATAACTCCTTCAGGTTCTCTTGGCTACAGAAGCTGCAATGGCTTACATACACATACTTAATGGGTCATCTCCGATCGGTTACTAGAGCTGCTGAGAGAAGGCTCTGGTTTCTGTTCTCACACTGTTCTTAAGGTTTGACCCAGGCACCATAGTGCTGACTATACTACACTAATTTAAAAATGAAAAGAAAGGACTTAAAGCTTCCAGGTAGGCCAGCAGCAACCTCCAGCTGACCTTTGTAAATGTCATGCTTAGGTGGTGTTCACATCTGCTGTGTATATTTTGTTTTCAGAACACACTGGAGCAATGCAGCGTCTGCGCAAAGCCCATCATGGAAAGGATTCTCCGAGCCACTGGGAAGGCCTACCATCCCCACTGCTTCACCTGTGTGATGTGCCATCGCAGCCTGGATGGGATTCCCTTCACTGTGGATGCCGGTGGGAACATCCATTGCATTGAGGATTTCCATAAGTATGGCTTATTCTTTCTCTCCCTAAAAATCCTCCTTTTTTTAGTCTGAGTGTCCAAAAAGATCTAAACTCTCTGCCACTTCATCCCAAGGCTCTTAAGTAGTAGGCAGAGCTTTATTCCAAGCAGGCACACAATGGCATACAAGATTAATTGGTTAGGGTTAGGGATGCTGCTCAATCTCTGTTTTGCTAAGGTCTAAATTTATGGATAACTTCTGTGTTCCTTCATTTCAACTGCTCTGCATTCCCCCTACCATCTCATGCCCTTAGCATGTGCACATTACTCCTCACTGCCTGTACCTGCATTACCACATTGGCGTCTTCCTGCGTCTTCCACCAAGCAATTAAAAGAGGTCCTGGGCTGTTGCACTCTGCAGGTGTTTGCTTATTGGCTAGAGGGATCTAGGTGGCCACAGGATGCTCACAGCTCCTTTTCTTTCCAGTTGTTAATTAGCTTTTTTAAGCTGCTAAAAATACAGCCTGGTAATAATTTATAGTGAAAATTCTATTTAAAGTAAGTTGAAAGGTATAGTTGCAAGTAGTTTTTGTCACTGCCATGCTACCACCCCCATCATCACGACTAATCTAGGGAAGACAGGTAGATATAATCAGCACAAATGTTTCCCCTGTATGGAAAAGACAGACACATTACACCCCTCAATTAAAAAAGGAAATCAATACTGACAAATGTGAGTTTACATCTCAACCATTTATCTCTTAATTTCTAAGGGGGTAGATTTAATTAGAGCCTTATGACATCAATATGTGGGCCTGAAAGCTCAAAGAAGCAGGCTGACTTGACAGAAAGGGAAGCAGAGACAATCAAGTGGCATGTTAAAATCCAACATGAGGATGTTCCCTGCAGCTCACATAAGCTGGGCTAATTGGCAGTTGCTGTGTTGCCTTCTTTTCTGTGCCAGCAGTTGTGTATAAGGTAAAATTTGGTCCTGAGCACAGGCCCAACAGAAGGTTTACACGCCACTCAAGCTCCTGGTCCCTCACACCCTCTTCAAACTGGGAGACTGCTCCTTCCCCAAGTCCCACAGGCGAAGGGCTTACATGCAGATTGGAAGCAGTTGAAGTCTTCTGGCAGTGACTGGATGTGGACCTCAGAGCTCTGAGAATGGGAAGTAGGAGGCTGTCAATCCAAGGAAAGAGCACAGAATCATTGAGTGAAAGACTATGGGAAGATATGGGAATAGCACAAGACCTAATGTGACACTCAGAATGTCTTTGGCCAGCCAAGTGTTTAGCGGCATTTCATCCAGCCCAGTTTCAATTAATTAGGAATGACACATCCTCCTGGTCTGGAGGTTGGGTGCTGTACATCTTGTACATCTTCTTGATAACATAACTATAGCTGATGCTTACACTGTCACTTAGCTGAGCTAAGGCCCCTCAGTAGCACATCCACATCTCCTGATATCAGTAGGAGTCATCTGTGGGTCCTTGGAATTAATATTTGGCTCATCATTACCCACAGTGGCCTGGACAAAGAAATGTTGAAGCATTTTTAAGCACCATATTTGAGCTAAATGGCAGAAGGAAGCGCCTGCATGAAGCAGCATATAATTAACTGCGATTACAGCTCCAGTCATATATCCATTTAAGTTATTTTTCAGAGTGCTCGCTATAGCCACTGTTTAATTCATTTTTTCGTTAGATCGCAGCTACCCAGACATCTTTCATCTGCTGCCAGGGAAATTAATATTTTTCTTTATTCCTAGTACAGTTAGATTTTTTTTTTCTTTTTCTTTTCTAAGCTAGTTAATTCTGAGATGGTTCATGTGACAGGCTGGGTGGCAGAGTCAATCTTGCCTAGGCATTTCAAAAGAGAAGGGCCTTTGATCTCCTTCTGTTCTGATTTTTGCCATAAGCACTGCCCTCTGTTGCTCCATAGCCCATGACCCCAGCACTCATTACATGGCAGCAGATTCTGTAGGTATGCAGTTCCTCTTTTGTGAGCAGAATTTGCAGCCAGGAGTTCCGTACCCTTAGGTCTTGAGCAAGATAATAATTTGCCACAGGCTAAATGTTCGCAAGCACCCCCACCTGCCTAGTAGCAGAGATGACCACTTCTCATGGGCAACCGGGGGAAGATCGAAACCACAGCTGATATAGAACATATTCGAATTGCACAGAAGGCCAAATGGTGGGCAGTATAAGAGGGAAAAGTCTGTGCTCCCATTGATCTCTGAGTTGACCCCAATTCAAGGCAGTCCCTTCACACAGTGAGTGAGTTTCACTATACAACTCTGACTCAGGCTGACTGTGGAGGAGAGAGTGTTGGTGTCTCTGCACCCAGACCTACTCCCTTTAAAGCCCAAGCAACCCACTAATGGATATCTGAGAGTTGGTTTTATCTAGAAAACACACCTAGTCAGAATCACCCTGGTGCTTTTTGTTTGAGGGTGAGCACAGCCACGAGTGTGCTGCTGGGTGCATAAGTGGGTAAGAAGAGTCCTTCCTATCTTCTTTCCAAATAGGCAGCTGTGCAAAGTTACAAACTGTGACGTATGTTTATACATGTGTGTGTGTTTCTACAAATGCACATGTTTCTGGCTTGCTGATTCAGTTAAGAAAAACTTCTGCTTTGAGTCTGAGGATGACTGTGACTTATCTTCTTTCTTCAGGAAATTTGCACCGAGATGTTCAGTGTGTAAGGAGCCCATCATGCCAGCCCCAGGACAAGAGGAAACTGTACGCATTGTTGCCTTGGATCGTGACTTCCATGTCCAGTGCTACCGATGTGAGGTTAGTATTCTAATCACGTGAAGGACAGAAAGCAAAGGTTGGCTTAATTTCATCACTGCCTCATATTATACACACAACAGGCATACCCTATTGTAACACTGGCTCTACAATCAAATTACTTCATTGACTTCAGCATGCAAGGAATTTTTCCTCATTTATATCAGCACAAATGAGAAGAAAATCAGGTCCCTTGTTTATAGCAGGTTCATTAGGAGAGCAAGAGAATGTGACTCAGGTAATTAGGGCTTAATATTAGAGAACTTCATAAATTATAGCTTGGACACAAACATTGCTCTTGTTTAAGTTCTTAAAATGAAAGCTAATGCATGTTAGAATTTGAGCAAGATTGTACAGGATCAACATATGGCTCTGGCTTGAAGAATTTTATGAAGAATTTTAATGGACACATAAACATGATCATTCTTGTTTTGTGCAATGCTTCTTGTGCTACTTTCCTGTTCAGTTTCATTATGCACTTCATATAATTTTGATGGTAAGAATCTGAAGACTGAGAATAAAAATCACCTTCAAGCAATTAACATGTGGGAACAGCTGTGTTAGGGAACCTTCAAGAATTCTTCAATGCAAGTATTATTTGTTGGATAATACATCAGCCAGATGGTAGGCTGAGGAAATGAGACCAAATGTATTTCTTATGACAGTTGCAGGTTTTAATAACTAACTAGAAAGAATGACAGACCAAGGCTTAAAAGTTCAGGGTGAAACTTAAGGCATCTGGTTCACTTCTTAGTCTGACCTTGGCTATATGACAGCCCCTTACTTAGGACCAGTTTTTTAATGGTGCTAGGGCATTCATACACTGAATTTTGTAGAGCTTAATTCATGATATACCATGTGTGTATGCTGGGTGCTGAGATACCTAGGCTTCATGCAAGTGAATGTCAGAAGTAAATTCACTGGAGAGCACAGGGTACACTCACTTGGTCTTGATCTCCACGTGCCTCAGCTATCTCAAAAGGAATAATGATGCCATTTTCACCACTTGCTTGCCAGGTGTATTTACAAACACAGGTTTATGATGAAAAAGTGTGGCCTCTAAGCAAGCCATAATCCTGTCACCACAGCTCTGTCAGCAGTCTTGGGTCAAGTGATTGCCTGATCACACAGTGAGGGATATTTCCCAGCTTTCCTTGCAGCTATACTTAGACTTATGTACTTAGGGGCTGAGGTCTCTGGAGCAGCTTTTGGGCCTTTTAGCAGGGTTTCCATGTCGCTGTCTCAGTGACATCTTTCAGGCACAATCTTTTGGGACAATTGCAATACAAACACAGGTGACACTTCTGGTAGGGAGACAGGCAGGGAGCTTGCTTAGCTGTCACACCTGGAATAGAGGCTATAGCTTTATGACATTAACTCTTGCAGGGGAGATTACCTGCAGTCAGGTGCTGGTACAGAACTTCGTTCCCAGAGATGCTTCTTTTTATCTTTTTTTGCATTAATAAACATGTGCTTAAATTTTATGTTTTCTCCAATGCTAAAGACTTTTCCTCCGTCACCAATGTGAAGGGAATAATCTCCTTTTATTTTCAATGGGATTAAATTCAGAAGAGACCTTGGGAACCCATCTTCTCTGCAGCATTCTTTCTTTTCACTGAATGGTTTAATCATGAAAGACATCACGTACCTCAGCTTCACGCTTTACGCTGATGCAGGCTAGATACTCTTACAAGGTGGAGAGTGAGAAGAGACTTTCTTTGACTAATAGATTCCTTGCTTAATGTTGTTCTTACTTATTTACTTTGCTTATTTTACTTTGTTTGCTTATGTCCTAGGACTGCGGTGGCCTTCTGTCTGAAGGGGACAATCAGGGCTGTTATCCTCTGGATGGGCACATCCTTTGCAAGACCTGCAACTCTGCTCGGATCCAGGCTCTGACGGCCAAGGCCAGCACTGATCTCTGAGTATCAACTGTGACCCTCCCCCAGGATGCCTGTTAGGGGATATTGCACAAGCTTTGCATGATTTCTTTCCAGCCTAGGGTCTCAATCTCTGTTTAAAAAAAAAAAAAATTAAAAAAAAGTAAAACTGGAAGGCTTTGGAACAAGAGGGCAGTTTGTGAGCTCATGTTCAGACTGCCCATGACAGGCACATAACAGACGTGACTTTTCAGGAGTGAGTTAGAGCACCTGCTGTCTCTGCAGCTGAGGGAGATAGGTGGTCACAGCACCTAAGTTGTCTGCCTGTAGGAGGCCTGAACATGGTCCTATCTTTATTTCTGTATTTGATTCCTGTGTCTTAAGTATGTGAAGGCAGAAAGTGAAAAATGACTGAGCTAATTCTTTCTTCCAAGTTATTTGAGAACCTGACTAGCTGTCATTGAAGTCACGGGTTGACTTTAATAGGATCTGGGTCACTAGTGAAGTAGCTCCCATGCCCTGGAAGATGTGAGAGCAAACTTGGCACTCCTCTCATCACAACACAATGTAACTTCAACTGTACTGCACCTAAGAGTGTAGGTGTGACCTTGTATCCTTTGGACACAGATTTGTTACCTATATCTGTTTTCCAAAGCCCTTACTTGTCTCCATTTCCTTCCAGTTTGATAGGATTTTTTCTTTTTCTTATGAAATTATATTTTACTATTGCATAAAATTATCCAGTAATGATGCTTCCAATTCATTATGTATGAGCAATCACAGAAAGAAGTGAGCTTGCACACACTACACACCACACACTACACACACACCACACACACCCCCCCATGTGGTTTTAATTTACCAGAGGTGGAAGGCAGTCGTGTCTGTTAAGAAGGTGTTTTAAGGATGTGGAGTTGGAAACACATTTTTAAATTCCCAGTGGTTTAAAAAAAAAAAAAAAAACACAACCCCCCCCACCAAAAGACTACATAGAACTGCAGTGCAAAGGCTTGCTCAAGAAAATCTTAAGCCACTCTCACACCCCATTCTAGTGGGGCCACTGGTGGTGTTGGTTTCTAGATAGACATTTAAGCAACAGAATCTTATTCCATCTCCTGTTCATTGCAATGGGAAGATTTTCCTTCAGCTGTAGCAGGTATTGAATCAGGCCTTGGGATATACATTTCTCCGATGTTAACACAGATGATCTAGAGTTCTTATAAAAAAATAAGAATCTAATTTTAAAAACAACAAAAAGATTCTCCTAGATACATGCTGTTGTTTGTTTTTTATATTACAAAGGCTAAAGAAGGTATTAAACCCTTCTCTATGCCATTCCAAAAAGCAAGCTTTTTTTTAACTTCTTTCATTTTCATCCCAGCCACTTGTAACTTCTCTCTGGTGAGATGTCATTGCATTAGTGTGCTGGGCCAGCAGCAGCATTTTCATCTTCAGAATTAATACATAGGTCAAGGTAAAGCTGGGCACACATAATCTTTTTTTCTCATGTTGGGTTGGTGGTGGTTTTGGTGTGGTTGTTTTTTTGGGGTTGTTTTTTTAATTAAAAAAATTAGAAATCCACAGCACTCTGAGCAGCTATAATACTCTTGTTCATGAAACCCATAATAACTAAGGTGCAAATTACATAGTGAGGGAGTAATTTTCATATCACTGAATTGACATTAATATCTTATTTGGAGATGTAATCAAAGAAAATACCTTTCTTTGCACTTAACAAATCAAGAAGCAGAACTGAAACAGTTTCAGGCTGATTGACCATATAGGTGACAAACTGTCACTTTTTTCAAGAGTAAGTTATAAGTTTTTTCATGCATCCACTGAAAAACAAGAATGTGGTGCTTTTATCTTTATTGT
Organism: Melopsittacus undulatus; assembly: GCF_012275295.1. Classification (NCBI taxonomy): domain Eukaryota; kingdom Metazoa; phylum Chordata; class Aves; order Psittaciformes; family Psittaculidae; genus Melopsittacus; species Melopsittacus undulatus. Next base: position 48,259,208 of record NC_047532.1, read on the forward strand.
CTATAACAGAAGCCTTATGCAATTATACCCACCAATGCTGAAAAGAAAAGTTAGATGAGCCAGACCGATTGGAAACAAAGGGAAAAATCCAGGTACTCACTGCAGCTCATGCAAATGGTGCATTTCCTTTCAGTTTAGTACTAACCTTTATGGAAGAGCACTGTGAAGTTTAATAGCTTTAGCTGTATACAGTAAATTCAAATACAGAAATACCAGTCTGAATCCTCTGCTCCTTACATGGTTTATACGTTGTCAGACTCCACCAGTGTCAGGGAAGTTTCCCAAAATTCCCAGCTCAGAATGTATCCTTCTTTGTAGAAGGGTGGCATCATTAAGAAAAAGAAATCATTCTCCAACACAGTGGCTGTGCTGGAGCAGTTTTGCCTTTTTATACTACATTTCTACGTGGCCTTCAACAATTTTACTGCCTCAGACGTAAACAAATTTTTTTGCACCATGACTCCTGCCAGGTTCCATCTGGGCTCCTGCTCCCTGAACCATGGCATGTAAGGTACTTATGAGCTCACTTCTTTCGTTATGTGCAGTCTGCATCACCACCCATCAAAAAAGCTTCACAGCTATACAAAACCATGGGAGGTCAGAGATGGGATTGCTAACACCATTATATATCCTTGTGGAGAATTTTACATCTCTGCAAGCACAGGGGATGATGTGATGCTCTTTGGTGCAGAATAAGTCATTCATCAGGCAGCAAATGTAGATCTGATCTTCCTTACTCTCGTTAGTGTTAAATCAAGTGGCTGATGAGACTCTCCTGAGTAACACTGGGGTAGTTGATGGAAACAAGCTATTGTGCCTTCCTGCAGAATGTGGTTGAGACTAAGGAAGACCAAAGTCCAGAGCCTCAGGGCTCTTTATGGACCTGCCTTAGGAGGAGCAAGTCATATAGCTTCTTGTCTTCTGCCCTCTGCATGAGAGGGCTTATTTCCAACTTCCCAGGGATGTTATGGGAATTAATCACAGATTGGCCCAAACTACTGATTTTTTGGAGTTCTGTCTTCTCTTTCCAGAAAAGTTGCTGGTATGTAGGTTTGGGATTCCAGCCCATTTCAAAACTAAGGGCTAGCCAGGAGATCTAGATCTTAATCCTCTATGTTATTAGGGTGCTGAGGTGAGTTGGGCTGGCATGCAGGGAGGTGAGAGCCAGATTTTTCAAGCATTAAATATTTCATGGATGGAAGATGCTTGACAAAGATTGAGCAGTGTTGATATTTGAGGTACTGCAGCTAATTTCTAGACCTGATGGATCTGGGCAAAGTTATAATCGTGCTTTTGTTTTCACTCCTGAAACACCAAAGCCATCTGCCTATTGGATGGAGGGAGCGTCCAAAACATTCCTTTTATTTTCTGTAGTGCCTGTGGTTTTGGCTTTTAAAATTGCTATGAATATATTTGGAAGATATTGTATAAATGTATATACATCACAGAGGCTCTCATCACCCACATGTGTATGGAAAACTCCCCTCTGATGCTTCAGGATTTAATTAGGAAATGTTGGTGGACTTATCTCAATTGCACTGCAATTAAGAACCACTGGGATATTGCTTCATCACAACATTTATCATATATTTATAATATATCCTGTTTTATCTTTTCCAAAGAAGGAGTCTTTTTGCCAAAGAGACCTTACTTCACTAAGGTGAACTTCTTAGCCATGATAAAAATTCTCATCATCTGTGGCTGTAGTAATGTCTGAAGTGTTCCTTTCAGAAAGAATTGGAAGATCACACAGACATTTCTATTCAAGTCTGCAGTTTTTGCTCATGCTGCTTTGACTTTGTCTACCATTTACTGGCAAGTAAAGCCTGATCCCATGATTTGTGTGCCCAGACGGGCCCCAGAAGTGTCCAGGATCAGGTTCTAATTTAGCAAAGTATTTAAGTCCCTGGCACTTGTTTAAGCACAGGTTTAAAGCCATTGCGTGGTGTGACAAGCCATGGGTCTACAGCCATTAATACCAGACTGATTCTGTATCACCCAGTCAGACATATTTGACCTGGGTAGGATGTGGGCACAGTCAAATTTCTGTCAAATTACCCAGAATGCATGAAATGGCATCTGTGTCACTCTTATGCCAACTTCAGGAGGACACGTGGTAGCTGATCCAGCATAACATCTGGACAACAGGAGTTATTACAAGATCAATGCTTTGTGTTTGGTGGCTGTGGCACTTTCCAGATGTCGCAAGTAGCCCTACAGCCAGATTTACTGGATCTTTGAACCATGGCTTTAAAACTGTCTACTTAAACTTTCTTCAGAAGATTGGGTTGCCTTGGTTACAGCCCAATCCTTAAGCATATCCCCAAGGCTAATACTAATATTTTGTGAATATGATGGTTTTATTGTCACTTAGTTTAATCATAGCCTGAATGTTGCTTTTAGAAACAGAAAGCCACACTCACTGCCTTAGTCTATCAGATAATGAACCTTTAATTCTGTTTTGGTGGGTTTTTTTTTTTAATATTTTAATTCTTAGATTTTTATCATGGCTGTGAAACATTTGGGTAATGACTTAATCATAGAGGTGTGGGAGTACTGAAGTATTTATCATAGTGAACTCTATATAATACAGTTCATCCTGACAGCAGGAGTGAAACTTTCATGAGACACAGGCCTTAAGTTCATTTTCTGCCTATCAGTAAAATGTGCCTGATAAGAATAAGAAAAAAAGTGTCTTTTAGAGAAATGGAGATTGTTGAAGAGAGTATGCAACAAGCCATACTGAAAGCTCTTTGGGCCTGTTGCGGTTGCTGCCTGGCCATGATCATCCAAGTCTGCTATAGGTTTGATAAATGCTAGTTCCTTTTGATTTTGAGAAAGTCCAGCAAACAAGCGATAACAGGACCCAAGAGATGGTCCTTGAGAGAAATCCTGTCTTTGCTTTCCTTCAGCATCAGAGATAAATGCTAGACACCTGATGCTTTAGCTGAATGGCTCGGAAAGGATTTGAGTTTATAATTGTTTCCTTTTGATATCTAGTTCTTGCAGTTGATTCATCATGTTGATTTGCTATTTGTTCACTGAGTTAGGTTGACTACACCTTGTATAAACTTCAGTACTGTAAGTCAGGGCTGTCAGAGAGATGTGCTGAAAAGACTCACTGTGCTGCAATACCCATGAGAAAACGCTAGTGACGGTAATTGTGGGCTTGTTGTCAAAAGATAGCAGGAATACTTAGTACTGTCTACAGGTTAGTACAGTGCAAACTAAGAGTGAGCTGTGAGAACACTATTTCCAGATAGAGCTGGTTACAATTTTTACACTAAATTTTGTGATGTTGGAAGGGACATTTTTTTTAATAAGAAATTCTCTCATTTTGCAATGTTATTCAAAACAAGTTTTGGTTTGGTTTGGGGGAAGGAAGGGGTTACTATTACAATTAAAACCATATTGAATTTTTATCTAAATAAATTTCAGAATTGTTAACAAATATTTTCATTTCTCAAAAAAACATGTCGTCTTTCTCAGCTTTATTTTGTAGTTCTTCGGTTTCTTCTGCTGGTAAATTAAAGTTCCTGTGACAATTTTGAAAACTTTGGATAAAATTTCTATTTAAAAACAACCACATGTATTCTTGGGAAATGGTTCAATATTGGACCTAGCGAAATAAAAAAAAAACAACACAACAACCTTGAAGCTTTTAACAAAATATTTTTCCCTATTTTCAATGAGTTTTGATGATTTTGAAGGCAGTGGGTTTTTTTTGTTAGAAAAATCTGAATAATATGAGTCTTCTGAAAATAACAGTGTTATTTCTATTGGGTTGAGTTTTCTTTCCCACCTTAAAGCTGAGTGGAAATACAGGCTGTGATATTGAGCACTGCTGTGTATACCTCACTGGGCTTCATTCCTTCTCCCTTTGGCTTCATGATACATGTGGAAGCAATGGGGTTGATCACTGGTATCAAGAGTATTCAGTTCACACTTGTGTTTTAATTTTGCTGTTTGTCCACATTTCTCATCACATTGAGATACTTTAGAAAATGAGGAAGGAAACAGAAGCCCCAGGTGGTGGCATTACCTTTACTTTTCCAGGGGTTAGAGTCCCCCATGAGGAACGTGGCACTTGGGGTGCCTCTACTTTTTTGCCTCTGCCTCCTTTTGTCTGCAACTAGCTCTTGTTCCCCCTTTTTCCATTTGCTCAACATACAATCAGTCATCTTTGCACTGAAGATGGTATGTTCCTTACTTAACAGAGGTATTGTGAATCTCAGCCAGGAGCTGGAAAAACTTTTCCAGGTCTTTAATCAAGTAGTTTCATACATCCATGGTATCAGTGGCCTGCCACATGGATAGCAAAGAAAATGATTGTAATTATTGCTTTTAAAATGATTATGAAATTATGCCTTACTTTTTCAGTCATATTTAACCATGTAATTTAGAACCACATGATTGCAGGGATTTATCATGAAGAAATTGGTTTGAAGGATAGTTTGTTTGTTTTTAAGTATTTTTATTTCTCCAAAACAAAATTTATTAGTTTTACCCCTTTTTTTTTTCCCCTCCAGTTTTATTCCTTTAATATGTTTGTGTAAAAGGGCAGCCAGAATTTGCATTCGTGAGAGACAGACGATCTTATTTGGTCTTGTATGTGGAGCTTTCATTTTCTTTTATGTTCCTTCAGGAAAATTCTTCTCTGCCCAATTGCTCATACTTAGATGTCTTTAAATGCAGGCTGACCAGTATGGGTTTTTGGTTGTTTAATTTAGTGTGTTGCTTGCTTTAGTGGTTGTTGTTGTGTTGTTTTTTTTTAATTAACCAGATACTGGGTACTGTGGCAGCATTTCACATTAATGCAGAATGTTAATGCTAATTTTCATAGAAAAGACAAAATTAGAGTCTTTCCCTGTCTCCAGTGCAGTTTTGTTACTGTTCTGTGTACACCACTAACATTAAGCCAGACTGAAAAGGCAAAATACTCAGTGACCTACTTCCATTCACCAGCAAGAATCCTTTGTCAGCTGACTCCTGTTTGTTTGTTCGTTTTTAAATGTCGGATTAGAGAACAAGCATCTCCTAAAGATGAAAGAAAACAGTGTTTTCATGTGCAGGAAATTCGGGGTTGCAGTAACAGAATATTTTCTTTGTGAGTTTGGATGTCATGGTGTTTTAAGCTCCTGCCTGGAGCCTAAATCAATTTGGCCTCTCATCCAGTTCATCTTACTGGTGCTGCTAAAAGGCTGCAGCCCTGCAAAAGCTCATGCAGCATTTTTGGCTTCCCTCCCTTGCTCCCATTTGGTACATATTTGCACAATTTAACTGAGCTTTTATTTCTGCTGAAGGTCAGATGCAAGCGATACGAAACACTAAACTTTATAAACAAGCAAAGCCATTTCAACCACAGCATTTTGGACTAGAATGGATTTTTAGGTGGCACACTGTCTGCTGGCCTTTGGAGCGGGGATCCTGAGACTACATTGGACTGGAACAGGATGCAAAGCCACAAGCCATGGGTTTTTTTAATAAACTACTTACTGTAATCCAGCTACACAGTTTCAGCCTCACACTTCAGAAGCTTCCAGCAGCAATGCATGTACAGGCACTTTCTCTCTTACAGAAAGTGAAACTTTCCCAACCAGAGTAAATGTAACCTATTGCATAAGATGCTGGAAGTTTTTTTTCCTTGGGATTCTCACTGTAACCTCTATGTGTACAGGATTAATAGGTTTTCTTTCCTCCCCTCCTCCCATCTTTTTTTTTTGGACAAGATTAGATGTTGCATATTGATGAGCTAGCATTTCAAAGGTCCATGGGGCTTTGGAACATATTAAGAATCTCTGAAGTTTAATATTCACCATGTTTTAAATATTCAGAAGGAAAAATCTGCATAAATGGCTTTTGATAAATACATTCTTAAGGATTCTTTCTTTGTATCTTATGCAACCGTTATGGGGATTGTGGCTGTGCCAGTTTTGTTCCAAAGTGTCCTTTGTTTCTGCGTTTCAGGACCATTTTGATCCCATTTGTATGCCCAGTGCTTGTCCTGAAGTCTTTTATAGCTTCTGCTGGAACTATATAGCAAGCAGATGGATGTGACCAAGGCAGAGGCACAGCTGAGCATCATTAACTCCCAAATGTCTGCTTGATTGTTCCCCCTTTTATGGCAGCTGGGGATGTCCAGCCTCTCTGTGCTGTAGTTTGGGATCACCCCAGTGGTCAGGTCTGGCTGAGATCTTTCTGCAAAGACTCTCCACACCAGTGGGGATGTAAGAATGGAAAGGACAAGATCCTGGGTACAGGAGCAAAGCAATGCGACCTTTAGTGCATCTCAGATCTCACAGTGCAGTTTTCCCTTCCTTGGGTGTCCCTTTTCAGTAAGAGTCTCAGCAGTAAGAGAAGTGTTATTAGGAAAGCCCTTGCTTGGGTATCTCCTGTTACCCATGCTGTTGAAAATCTGACAGAGGCTTTAAATAAAGAGGATCAGTTATGGGCTGCAAACACATAGCTATTTTACTGTAACATTAGCTCTCTTGTTTGCCTTACCCTTGATGTCCCATAGTACACACAATGGTGCGCAGGACAGCTTCTTTGTTCCTGCTCACACACAGCCTTGACTTTGTCATGCCAGTCCCTGTTGGATCAGCACCTGGTGCTTGTTCTCAGGACTCCTCTGGCTTGGGCCAGGCACATCTCATGCTCCTGTGCAAAAGGTGATGCTTTCAGGTTTTGGCTTACAAATAATGCAGCCCTTTCAAACCCACCTTTCCTCTCTCATGGATTCCTGACAGAAGCAGGATTTTAAATATTTCATAGCATTCTTCTCTCTTCTTCCTTTTTGCCAGATGCCTTGAAAACATTGTCAGATTACGATCTGAGTGGGAGTTTTCAGGATCGATTTCCTCTCCTTCTTGATTGCATGGTGTAGATTTGCAATGAGGGTTTTATCTTTTTTTTCTTTTTTTTTTCTTTTTTTTCAGTCTTACAGAACAGATGCCTTCAGTTTATGCGGAGAAAGATTGTCTGTGATTAGCGCTAATCCAGGATGGCAGGATTGGACCCCCACAGTGAAAGCTAGAAAAGTGATTGCAAAAGTATTCTGTTTCTCCTTTATTAATTACACAGGAAGTTTCCACTGAAGGCTCATGTAGCCCAACTAGCCTATGTAATAAGTAGCAGGGCCTGTAATTACAGTCTGTCTTCTGATCCTATCTGTGCTCTGACTTTCTAGGCACCACAGTTCTGTTTACATCTGTGTCTTTGTCATCTTTTAAATTTTTGATTGGTCACTAAGGGAAGTAGAGCACAAGGCATAAGCCCTGCAGAGGTACAGCGAGTCTAAATGAGGGATTCCTTCTCCTTCTCAGGTATCCACCTGATTTGGGACACGGAACAGAGCACAAGGAACATAGGGGGGTTTACCAGCTGTGCAGTGGAGAGAGCAGGCTGCATGCCAGCTGGGTATCTTTCAAGATCTTGCAGCCTTTGTAGGACTGGAAATTTGAACCTTTTACAGGTCTTAACTAATGTACTATCCTGTGAGGGAGTTTATGTATCAGCATTTCTTTGTTCAGAGCAGTTTCACCAGGATTTGATTTTTCTTTTCTGTAAGATTCAGCAGTTTATGGTTGCAAAGAGATCCTTCCATGTGCGGCATGAGGAGGGAGATGGCTTTTGGCATCATGCAGAGAAGCTGAGCTAGAAATCCTAGTACTGGTTTGTAAAGCAAGGCTAACTTGAGTGGAAAGGGGAAGGCAGTGATTTACATGTGGTTCAGTACCAGGTTCACCAGCTCTGCACACCAGAAAGCACAACCTTAAGCAGATTGTCTCACCAGGGTGTCAATCTTGAGACCTGGTAATAAGTAAATGGTGACCTTGTGAAAGTGTTTGGTGCTGGTCACCTTGACAATTATCTCTTGTCTCTTTGGAAATATGTGCTAAAGTTAGGGTGAAAGTACAGAATGGTGCCCCTGGTCTTTTTCTTCAAGGTGTACTCCCAGTGCTATGTTTGATCAAGAGAAACAAAAGCCATTGTGCAAATACTATACTCTATGCAATGAAATACTAACAATCCATTATGTATATTTCTAATATCCATTAAACTGTTATGCAGATTGTCCCTTTTCTGCATCTTGCACTGTTATTTAATTATTTTTTGTCTGACTTCTCAAAAAAACAAAACCCTCAATTATTTTTTAATTTTTTTTCTAACTATACTTCTAAGAAAGTTGATTCTTTAAAGGAAGAAAACCCTTAGTTTCAAGCATGTTTTTTTCAGGCTTCGAAATTAATAATTTCTACACCTGACCCAGTTCCTGCAGCTGCCAAAAAAGAAAAGAGAAAGCTATTTAAATTTCTCATAGAACCATTTATCTCTTAAAATATGCCAAGGCAATTTGAGGTGGGGGTGGAGACTTAGCTATTTATCTCAGCAGCTTGATTTTTCTCTTTATGTTTCTAACTGTCAGGGGGAAAAAAATGGTAGGAAGCTATTCTTGGGCTATTATTGATGTATTGTGTACCATTATGCAGGATGTCTGCTTTGCTATATACGGAAGGACATTAATAATAGCCATCTCCCCTGCCCCCACCCTCAGTTCCTCTTTGGGAAGATATGGCTTAAACTGGAGCATCTGCCGTGTTCAAATTGCTGCTCCCTCCTCCCCTTCCCCCAATTCATTCCCAAACTAGTTTTGGGAACAGGGTAAGGGAATAAGGAGACAGGTTATATTTGCATGCTACTGTGGTTGCTCCAGGCAAGACATTTCCATGCCGTGTACATGTCTACCCTCTTCCTTCCCGTGTATTGCCCCTCCTTTCATTTTAAGTTAATCAGTGCAAAGAAAAACCAGCAACCCCTTTCTCACTTTTTCTCACAGGGACTGGCTGGCAGAACGGGCTCAGCAACAGACCTCTCATTTGTTATTACCCAGCATTTCATATCCAGATACATGGGTTTCATTATTTACCATAAGCAGGAAAATGTATTTGTGTTCCCATCCCTCCTACCCCAGGTTTAAAACATTGTTATGAAACTTTAAAGGGTCTGTCCGCTTGTTTAAAGACTCAGATGCTTTTTTATTTTTGGAAGCAGAGTGTACAGTGAACAGGAATAGTTTGATGTTTAAAAAATAGCCCCACTTCAGCATTCCCTTGAAGTGCGGGAAGTCCTGTCTCCACAGGTCTGTGCCAGGAGTGTGACAGCCCAGAGAGCAAAGCCTACTTGAATAGGGGAAAGAACTGGCCTGCCCCACTCCATCTATGAGAACAGAGAGGTGAAAATAGTAAAGGGAAAAAAATAAAGGACATAATTGCTCTGATTTTTTTTTTAATTACTGTTCCTATGTCTCATGCTAATTTAGTTTCACAGAACCTTTGCTTATTCAGCATTTCTGGTAATCAGGACCATGTGCTTTTTATGGTGTCATTATTTTTACTCACCTTTTGTTGTGTCCTAGTCTTGGTTTGGTCCCTATGTGGTATGGAGCCATTTAAGTCTGAGCACTGAATTAAAATAATATTGGGAGCTCTGTCTAGGAAAGATCACCTAGACTTTAGAACCAGAAAATGCAATCAGAATATTTTCCAGTTCTGGTATAGAGAGGTTTTCCAAATACAAATTCTAGATGGGAGGAATACTTTTGTTTGGTAAAGTGCTCAGATTTCAAAACAAATTCTGAAATCTTTGAATCTGAAATTTGAATTTTTGAATGGCCATTCAATATAGTTTCTTGCTGCTTTTATTGTCTTCCTTGGTGGTGGCCAAGGAGAAAAAATGCTACCCTCTGAAGTGTTGCCTTAGCTAGAACCAGAGCCCAGCATCTCCTCTGCAAATATTTGCTCCATATGCAGCTTGCCACATGGCTGTGGCATGGGAGCAAGGAAGGCCTGCTAATGAAGCAGGGTCGAATTCATCCTCTCCATAGTGAGAGCTGTTCCCTGTGGTGAGTTTGTGTCCAGACTAGGGTTTGATCCTCTCTTCTTAGTTCAAGTATTTTGCCAGAAACAAGTGTTTTCTTTTTGCCATTAGCTATGGGATTGTGTGCAATGATTAGGATTTGCAGGGAGGGAGGAGAAGATCCAATTAGGCTACCTTTGTGCTAATGTTTCATTCAGGGCTGTATGATATAAGAGCAGTTCACACTAGAATGCACAGCTGGAGGTTGTGGTTTTCGTTTCAACTATGTTGAGATGGTACCCATTGAAAATACAGAACCGGGGCACTTTTCTTAATCTGGCACTGCTTTACTGACAGCTCTGTATGGGTTGGAAACCCATTTTGGTTTGGCAAATGGACATTTTCTGCCTTGTTACCTGAACCTGATTTGTTCTTTGCTTTATCCACCTAAAAAGTAGTATTTCTAATGTGCCTAATGCCTAACTAGCTAAGCACCTGATAAGCATCTCAGCAGAACAGCCAGCTAGGTGAAGAGTAGGCTATTAACTGCCTTTATAGAAGTTGTATTCCACTTTCTTCACTATGTGCCTTTTCAGAGATCTGCGGTGCTCCTTTATGGGCAGCAAAGAAATAGCGTTAGTGCCGAGCAGTGGTGGAAACTATGAGAATGATGTAGAAGAGAAGCAAGAGGTTAATTTTAAGCATCTGTTCTCCACTGAGATAAAAAGCAATGGCTTATCCCATCAGCACTGCTTGTCATCTCGCTTAACCCACCTCATTGTCTGGTAGGCATCTGCTCAGTAGTGGAGGTACTTGGGTATATCTCCTCAAGTGTCTATCTTACCAGAACTACAGAGTGATTCATATATGAAAATTTTATTCACTTAATATTATTTCTTATAAGTTCTGTTACTCATTTTTTATATTAAAGTTAGAAGAGAAAATTTGAAGGTGAACCAAAGCCTGGGTGTTTCATTGGTGCTACTATGTTAAAAAGGCTGATGTGCTCTCACGTTCAGTCCTCAAAATCATGTTTTAGGAAACTTCTTCCTGCTGTGGTCAGAGAGGAAATGCAAGATTTATTGGAAATGCAGCAAAGGTAGAGGTTTGATTTGATATTAAGTACTGCACCACTGTGACCTCTGCTGTTACCTCTGGAGAGTAAGGACTGGGTATTGGCAGAGGTATGGGCAGAACAAAGGTATGCTTGGACTTTCTCATTATCTTGATAGACAGGATCTGCCTTGATGAGACTTCAGTTTCCATCAGGGTCCTAGTTTCCTATGCCATGGCTTGTGTTTTGAACTGTCAGAGACACTGCAGGGCTTCCTCCAGTGCCTTCCCTCCAGTTAGTCAAATGATAGACTAGGAGCTCTTATTCTGCAGTTTCGGTAAGGGCACTTTCCCACTCAGAACAAAGAGCAGAAGTTTGTTGTGCTTTAGAGCTTAATCTCTAACACTAGCTTTACTTGTGGGCTGATGTAATGGGGTCTGAATCACACATGGGTCATTCCATAATGATTCCTATTGGCTAAATGCCCATGGTGAACCCCCCTGGGACTGGGAGATTGGCTTAGCTCTTTGGAACTCCAAGGAGGGAGTGCCCCCAAGAATGTATTTGTCCTATGTAGCTGCTATGCTTTGGCCTATCCCTGCCAGCTGTCTGCTTTGGGTTCACCGGTGATGATGTTTCTTGGATGTGCAGTAATTCATAGTGGATGACTAGGCCAGGTTTGAGGTGGTATTTTAGTTTTATGGTAGTTGTTGATTTAGCCCTTGAAATAAGAGAAGGTTTCCATTGTTGCCTTTGTTGCAGTTGGGAGGGAGAATGACTGTCCATGCTTCTTGCCCTGCACCAGCAGACAGAGGCTCTCAGTAACATGGGAAGCCTCTTCCTTTTAAATGTGAATCACTTGCCTAGGTATCTGGGCAAGAAAGGGGCACAAGGAGGCATTCCTTACATGAGGCATGCCTTCTGCTGCACAATCCATGCCCTCAGATCCTAATGAAGTAACATTACTTGAGCTTTTAGTACTGGTCTCCTATCTGTCAGAGCTTGGAGATACCAGAGTTTTATCCCTTGCTGAGCATAAGAACTACCCAGGTCTGTGAGGGGCCCAATCCTGCTGCCAATGGATTTTTCCCAAATCCTGCGAGTTGCTGAATGCACCTCTGGTCAGCTGCTGAATAGCCTGGCTTGTCACTGAGCCCATCAGGCCACTTGTCTCCATACTGACTACTTCTATCGGGCTTTGAGGGCACTCAGGAAATGCAATCAGCACCTTACAGGATCGGTCCGCTGAGTAAAATATGAAGTTTTTTTCCTCTGGTAACTTGTGTGCATGAATTGAAAACCTTTTATTCCAGTTTATTCTGAGGACAGATGCAGCATATACACATTTTCTATATTTATAAATATATATAGATATATATATTTTGTTCTCAGCTAGTTACCTCTTCTAAACTACAATTTTCAGAGCAACCGGCATATATTTTTTATTCAACACATAAAATTACTTTTTACAGTAAGAGAATGAAAGCTGTTTTAAGCATGTGTTTTCTGTATTTTTATTACGCATTATCCAATTATATTGAGATGTATTTTCCTCTTTGCTCTACTCTTTCAGCTGTTATCCTTTTTCAGTTATGCTTTTCTAATGTTTTGTAAGGGAAAATAAATATGCAAAATCGCCAGATGCCTTTTTTCTTTGCAGAAGAAGTATCACAAATGCTTTTTTATTACATTTTACCAATCCAATAAACTCCATATAAATTTCATTTTTGTTTGCTAGCGTGTGAAATTATTTTTTTTAGTTGAATGGTATTTACTTTCTCCCAGCCTCCACCTGCAACTGTACTTCATATCCTCCATTTCTCTCTCCCAGGTTCAAAATTTCACTACACGGCTTCTCAACATATTTAATTCAAGAACCTCTTTCACTGTTGGGTGAAGCAAGGATGGTAGAAATATGGCCCAGGAGAGAGGATATGCCTGTTTGTACTGGCCATCTCTTCATGAATTTTGTGCTGTTCCTAAAAATGTGCGCCTTTGCAGTAGAGAGAGCTCCATCCTTAAGCCATGAGGTAATGTGCAGAGGTGGGTTGTACCCGGAGATTGCCCACAGGTATTCTCAAATTTGAGTTGTGAGCAGGTGACAGCAGAGCCAAGCACCTAGCTTTGCAGCTGAAAGGAGGAATGTTATTCCGACTATTATGGGGAGAGTACAGAGAAGTGTGGTTTGCAAAGCCCGTCTCTTCTAGGAAGTTGTTTTTAGGCTGCCATTGCAGTAAATAATCAGGATTGTTCCTGGTCAGTCCAGTCTGCTTCAAAAATACCACTGACCACCACACAGCCTGACCATCACCTCTCGAGTCAGAGAAGCTGGCACAGCACCAAACCCTCACCAAACACCTTCCCTGACTGAAAAGCTTCAAGTGGTGGGGAATCCAGTGTATCCTGGTAATCTTTTAGTGATACCATTTCTTACCTGCTAAATATCTGACCCTGCTTAATAGCCTGTTTTTCTACCCTCTCTATCGTTAGACCTTTTTATTAAAAGTCCTTTGCTATCAGAAATGTGTGCAGAGCTGCACAGGTTGTCTTCAAGATGGGATTCATCTCAATAAACTGAACAGCCTGGAAGACAGCTTTGTTGTCCAAGGTGGCCCTCTGGTTCTGTCATATTTAGGTGAGCATCTGAGACAGGCTTGTTTTGTTTAATTTGCCATGGTAAGTAGCTCCAGAGAGGATGCGTTCAACACTACAGCATTCATTCAGGAAACAGGGAGTTAGTAACAAAAAAACAAAACAAAAAAAAAAACACAAAAAAAGGAGGAAGAGAACAATTAAAAGCAAGGGGCTTCTTCCAAAATCTGACAACCCCACCCAGAACCACTTTGCAGCTTTGCAGGGGGCTAATGAGGAAACACAAACATTGCCAAATGGACATCCTGCTGATGCACCAGTAAAGAGGATCACTACTAGTGCTCCAGGAGAAAGTGGCAGGTCATAGTAGTAGGTGACTCTACTTTGAAAGGCACACAGGCACCCATCTGTCGGCCTGACCCAGTCTCGAGGGAGGTGTGTTGCCTACCAGGGGCTCAGATCAGGTATGTTGCTGAGAGGCTGCCTGGTCTAATAAGTCCCGCTAACTATTACGCGCTTCTTGTGGTCTGGGTGGGTGCTAGCAATACTCCCTGGCAGTGTCCAAGGCCAGGTTGGACGGAGTCTTGAGTGACATGGTGTAGTGGAAGGTGTCCCTGCCCGTGGCAGGGATGTTGGAACTAGATATCTTAAGGTCCTTTCCAACCCTAACTGTTCTATGATTCTATGTATTTTTAAGGGTTAAATGAGATGAACACTGTCCTCCATATAAGCAAAAGTAGTTTTCTTAAAACTGTTTTTCACAGATTTGTAGAAAGATTCTAAGGCATGCAGTACAGCTAAATCCATCCCCTATTTGTCACTACCAACAAAATTGGCTATAATGTCCCCTTGAAGACATCCTCAGAAGGAGATCCTACAACCTCCCTGGGCAGCACTGTCTTGATCGTTGGACGGTCTTTCCTACTGTCCAGACTAAATATTCTTGGCTACAAACTGAATCTTGTACTTCTTTTCCTACCTCCAGTAAACATGAAGGACTTCTTTAGTAGGTTATATATTGTCAGGGGGATGCTTTGATAGCCATGGAAAGAGGCATAAGCAGCAGCTTTACTCCCAGCTCCTCCCCTCTTTTCCCAGGGAATTTTAGGAAAGGCCTGTGTTCTCCCTCAGGAAAGCATGAACTCTGCAGCTTTTTCCTACAGGACACAGGAGTCTGACAGGTTTTGTCTTGGCAGTAAAGGGAGTGTGATGATGTAGGCTTTCAAGTCCATTCAAGCTGCTATATCATTTTCCAAACTCGATATTACTTCCTTTATAGCACAAGGTATTTTTTCCTAAACTTGTTACAATGGAAAAGTTCCAAGGATATGTTGTCCACCTGCACACCAAAATGCATTAGCAGGCTAGGGGCCAGAGGCGAGGGCCAAGGGTGTGGGAGCTATTAATTCAATAGTTTGGCGTTGCTTTTCTTGCAATTAAAGACAATGAGAATCCTCTGAAGACAATGAAAGCTTTGGGAGTGAGGTGTATCTAAACCCCAGGTGCCAAGGCTCTCTATACTGGTGGTTGAGGGCAGGATGGAGGCTGTGGAGGCTATTTGGCAGCCCCTCAGGTTGCTCTGTTGGTGGTGTTCTGGTCAAACGGAGAAGCAGTTGTACAGCTGTGTTCTGATGCAATGGTTATCTCCAACTGTGGCTACTGTAGATTTAACCACATGGCTTTAAACAAAGCTGGGGCTTATGAGTTTATTTTGAATGTACCTCGGCTAAGTTGCTGTATGACTATCTCTGCATCACAGATGGAGTTTTATTACACAGCAAGGACGACTTGCTTTCAAGTCAATTTTGAGAAGATTCTGGGGGCTTTGTAAGCTTCCTCTGGAGTTTTCAAAGCTGGAAAGAATCTTGGAAAACTGCAAAATCTGCCCCCAGTGCCTGTCTTAGCAGGCAGCATTGGTTTTCTGAGCAGGGTTCATCACTTCTGTTTCTAATAGTTTGGGAGAGAATAGTCCAATGTAAGCAAGCTGCAGGACTCCCTCTGTGAAAGATGGATATGTCCAAAGGGTCATTCCTCCAATGTCTTTTAGATGACTTTTTATGTCAGGATGAACTGTTTTCTAGAGATGCTTCTCTACCTCCATTATCCATCAGGGGACTCTGAAAGACCAGCACAGACCAGATCTCTTGCTTTCAGATGCCTTAAATTGTGAAGATAAATGTACACAATATGTGGGCTCTTTCACAGCTCTATTCCCCCCAAAATGGCAAATGGCTGCATAACACAGCACCACCTCTGCTTCAAAAACAAGCAGGGAAAGGGGAGAAGAGGAATAGGGCTGTCAGAATTGCTTCTGATGTCAGTGTCACCTGTCACAACCTACCACAGTTGTGGAAGACAAAAGTATGATTCCTCCACTGACACAGAAGAGCTCTTCCCCATGGCACTTTTGGAATGAAGGCTGGGACCTCTTTAGTCTGCTGCACCAGATCTAGGCACTTGTAAAAGTGAGTCACAGTGAGGGAAGCCTACATCTACCTTACTGCTGGGAGGTTCTGGGGACAGTGTTTTATTGATACTGAATACACTTAAAATACAGGTCAGTCCTGGAGAGGAGCAGAGACAAAGCAACCGCTTTCAACGTGCTGACTGTACCTCCAGTGAGGTGTCACTGGGAGATGACATTGTTTTCCACAAGGTAAGGAAAAATATGTATGTCCAAATCACTGCATAGCAGAATGGGCTGCTTTTTTATCTTGCAATATTGTTGATGTTGGACTGAATCTGCTGCCTTAAAGTATAAATATAAAGACGCTGCTAAATCATCGCTATTTCAGCAACTAATTAAGGGGTAATGCTCATGGTGCAGCAGCATATGAGGCAATAAACGGCTTTGGCGGCTGATTAAATGCTGGCACTGAGGCATTTAATTACAGCAAAAGCCAATTACCATGCACATATTCTGACACCATGGACATTACTCCTGTTCTATGACAGAACAAGGAAAGGCAATAAACCATGCTATAGAGGCGTATAGTACAAGACTCTAGCTATGCCAAAGCCAGAACCCTTCCTCTCTACTGGCTCTGAGATGGGGGGTCAGTCTCCACATGGAAAGCTCAAAACACAGTTCCAGCATAATAATTGTTTGCAATTTATAGGACTTATTTTAGATCTAGAAACAGAGCCAAATACTGCAGATCCTCCCTGTACTAAGGTGCTTTTAACTATTTGTAGAAAAGAATATTCCAACACTCAGGTTACAGGTGCATTTAAAGCCTCGCCTTAACACATTTAGCATCAATGGGCAAGTCAGTGGCACTTACGCATAGCCTTTTTTTTCTCTTTAGTTATTGCATTGCAGAAAGCATAATCAGTTACAAAACACCACATGCCGTTCTTCAGCTAATTGATTTAAAAGCTGAAGTCTGATTTTCACAGGTTTTCAGCTCTTGCACCATCCATTTGACTTAACCAGCTCCACACCTCTTCAAATTAAGCCCTCACTCTCTTTAACCAGAAGTGAATTTTTCTTTTTGAAGGAGTTTCCTAGAGAAATTCTCTCTTAGAAAATCTTTGGCACGAAACCTTAGCCAGCCTTGGCATGCAAACCTGCCTCACGCTGGCATTAACAAGCCTCTTATTTAAATGTTGATGAGCTCTTTGCTGCCAGTTAGCAACGGGAAATGCAGTCTGTGTGTTAAACGAGAGCTGGGAATGACTTCCAAATACCAAAATGTTTGTTAAACTCTCGGCCCACCTCTTCCCTCCGTGGGGGTGGGAAGCTTCCCAGCAAATTGGCTCAATTTTGCACAGAAACTGCCAGGCAGGATCAGACTAAGGATCCCTCTCGTTCCGTGCCCCGCCTGGTGCTGATGCCGGAAGGGTAACCCACTGTACTGCTGGTGTGGCAGCCTGCCCCAGGGGACCTCAAACCGACCCCCATTCATTGGAGATGGTCTCACAATTGAAGGCAGGCTTCCCCCAACATAGTGAGCTTTTGGATGTACTTGTTTGATTTTAACCTTTATTATTATACAGTGGGTATGGTGGCTGTTACATATACTGAGAGCTGATGAATCGCACCCCTAAACCTTTTTGGAGTCACTTGGTTCTCCACAGTGCTCTATAGAAATGTATCCCACATGCTGATTTTGATGACACCCACTAAAATTCCACCTGAGGCTATGGGAACAGTTTCTACTTGCTTGCCATCCCATGGAGATCAAATGCCTTGTTACCCCTAAACCAGGAATATCATATATAGGAGAGCTCTTCTGTCCTTCTGGGACTGCTGTCTTTCACAGCGAGTATGAGGTGAGTAAAATCATGAGATTCAAATACTAAATACCAGGCAAGGGAGTTTCCCTGTATCCTTGTGTTACCTTTGCTGCTTTCTGAAATCAACACATTCCTCAGCCAAGAAACATGTAAATTCTTTTGGCTATCACTCACTTTTGGATGAATCTCAGCTGCACATATACACAATAGTTGGTTTCTTCAGTGTTTGCATGAACCAGAAAGGCTTTATCTGCTAAAGATGGGAGCTTTCAATCCCATTTATGGTACATTATATCAGTCTGAAATAGCATCTGTGAGGCCCTTAAAATGAGCCACCACCAGATTTACAGCCACTGCAGAGGAGTTAGCAGGCTGGGTCCAAATGGCTATAAGCAGTAACCATATTCTCTCGAAATAAATGCTTTCTTGGCAAAGCTGACCTGAGGAAGAATGTGTTGCTCATCTGAAGATCTCAGCTTGTTCATTTATTCAGAGAATGTCTTCGCTTCAGAACTTAAAGAGATGAGCTTCAGAGCTGAGAGCCAAAGACATGCTTCTTGTCATTGCAGAGCTGGTGACAGCTACTCAGACAGGGAGTTTCCCATGTTATGTCCACACATCTGCAAGGTAAAATGAGGGGGATTTGAGTTGTTCAGCATCATGGAATGGGCAAGACAGTTCAACTATGCAAAATCTTTCATGCAAACCTCTGCCCAGAGGATGAGCGGGACCTCAATGGAAACTCAGCAGAGAACAGCAAAAACATGCATGTTCTCAGTTTTTAACCCCTCTGCTGCCTTGAAGAGCACTTGAAACATCTTGGCAAAGCTGTAACTGCAGGGTCAAAATAGGATGCACAAGAAGTATTCTCCGGGAGCCTATTCTCAGATCACTTCCAGTCTGTTGGTCACCTGTGCTCTCTAATGCCGGTGAAACTGAAGGGAGTTATCACACCATCCTCATCCTCAGCTGGGGGAATGGCTGTTTGTTGTCAGTTGTCCTGGGGAAGTGCAGGAAGCCAACTGAGATAGGGAAAGTTTTGCTTGATGCTGTGCAGACATGGCCAGTGACAGCCCAGTCTAAGTAGGCAGGACACATGAAGAGCGGGCAGTGCTGCCAATTCCAGCTGCCAGAGCCCTGTGTTTATGTGAAATTCTTGGCTTTCATTTAAAATAATAATAATCATAATAAAAAAAATCTGACCCGCTCAATTGGAAATATGATCCCTGAAGAGTCAGAAACCACAAGGACATTCAAAAGGCCCATAATTCATATGTGTATGCTTATAGCTCTTGATTTTTAAGCCAAAATCATGGTGTTTGGAGGCCTAGCTCAAGACTTATGAATTCCTAGAGGCTGACAGTACCAAGTGGGGAAAGGGCAAAATTAGCACATGGGAAAAAGGAGAGTTGCCAAAGGTATGACAGCAGGTCAGTGGGAGAGCCAGGCCTCCTGCCTTCTTGCCCCATGTACTAGCCACATTGCCTGGCCTCCTTCCCCAAAGGAAATTAAGAGTCCTTAAAGCAATCCTGGCTATTTTAGTCTTGTGTTTCCATTCTCCTTTTGATGCTCTTTATTTTCAGCAACACGCAAATATTGCAGCATCCTGCTGCTCCCAATGGGATATTATTCCATCTATGGGGCTCATGGCCATGGTACTGTGTGCTGATGACAGCTGTGGGAGTTTGCAAGTAACTTAACATTTGCATACCATGAATATGCGGCTGTGAGCATGGCCCAGTTCTCTGTGTAGCCAGCCTGTGCATGTCTGCCAGGGACAGCAGCATCCTGCATGAGTCTAGATCCCAAGAGACAGCAGTTCCTGGTGCCTTGGGTGATGTTTTTGTGTATGACTGGCTGTTTATAATCACAAACACCTGGATAAGCAGCTTTCTGTTCATCACCCTGGGAAAATTTGGCTTACTTTTAATCACAGCAAAAATCAGGGTCTTCCTGGTTGAGTAGCAATCATCCCTACCTGAGCCATTTCCAGGATCTGGTATCTGCCCACAAGCAGAGCATGGAAAACTCCTGGCACAGCATGCAGTACTGGCCAAGGGCAGAGCCTGCCAGCAGCTCCTCTCCCTGTCATACTGACTTCTAATTTCTGTTTACACCAGCACAATGTCAAACATTGCAGCAGCAGCTCTGGTGGAAGGTGAGTCTTTTAGGAAGGAGATGATGCTTCCTCTGCTGAGGCCTCTCCAATAATGCCAAGATGCTTTTCTAACTAATTAATTACAGGGCTTTGGCTGAGTCTCTTTAATGATTCCCATCTTCCTGCTGCTGCTGTGCAATCAGCACTACTTGCAGTGCTGTTCAGAGCAACACTGATGCCATCAAAGCAGACAGATGAATGATATAGTGAGGGGGGGATTGTTTTTTATTTTAAGCCAGTTTTACTGTGAGCTTCTTGAGTTTCTGTTCTCTGAGGTACTTTCCTGGAGAATAGGATAAAGGTATGGGAGGCAGGTAGCTCTAGCAGTTCTTTAGCCATGACCAGGATTACTGTCTCAAGGGGAAATCTTATGCAAAGTGCAAATAGTTCTTACCTTCTCATTAAAAAGCCATAAGGTCCTGAAGGCCAGCTTTTGTGTGCATCCAGTTGACTTGGTGGATTGGAAAACAAATTGAGGCTGCAGTCTGGAAACTTTGTTCCTGTACCCTCATTATTGAGACTAGGTGGAAGGGTCTGTCAGAGTCAGTGCTCCAGAGCCCAACTCTTATTTATGTTGTGATAGAACATAGTTGTAGTGCATAGCCTCTTATGCTTGTACAAAGAAGAAATACTTGTCCAAACACTTGTAGACTCAGTAGACAAAGACTACTGCACGACTTGACTAGGCTAGACTAGATTACATCTATTCTATTTATTATATTATAACATAATGGTGTGAAAGGGTGATTTTCAGCTGTCAAGCCATAGTAGCTGCTATTGCTACTCACTGGCCACTTCATTAACTATCTTTTCATGTTGCAGTATAAGCCACCTGCCCCAGTCTTGCCTAGTGCTTTACTGCAATGGCAACCACAATTCCTTACCTAAAAATATTATAAGCAGAGTAGAAAATGAAAGGCAGGAAGAGCAGGCAGCTGGGAGAGCAGCAAGTAAGCACAAAGGCAGCAATCTCAGGAAACCAGCTCTTGAATGGCTGTGGGTTATTGTAGAGCAAGATATCAGCAAGAAATCAAAGGCAGATGCTGGTGTCCTGTTAGGCCCGTTCCAGGAGATGCACAAAGATATATTATGGTATTTTTCTGAGATAGATACATGGGATAGAATAGGTATATTAAAATAAACTTTGAGTTGTTTTTCTGTAAGTTTCTGGGTTTGAGTTTGAGTTTGGTTTTTTTTTACTTTCTGTCCTAAGTACTCCCATTTCAACCCATGTGGCATGAGCCAAACAGAGGAGATACAATGAAGTTTTTTGAGTTCTATAATTAACAACTGGTCCCCTGAGCAGCAGAAGTGATTGAGCTGCTTTTCTACTGATCTGTGCCATATGTGGGTTCTTTGCTAAGAAGGAGCAAATTCAGCCTCCAGTACTTTACTTACAAAAGGCCTTACTGAGGTATGTCTCGCTGACAAAAATGGGATGGAATCTAGTACCTTTAAGACCTATCCACCTCATTCCTTTCCCTCTAGTTCAAGGCAGTGAAATTGGTGGGGGAATTCTGAAGTTATCAGAGGATGGGAAAGATGGCTGGTAGGGAAAACCTAGCAAACAGAAGAAAGCAGATAATGCAGATAAGAAAATCTTTGGAGTGGGGTGTATGTCTAAAAGGACACAAATTAAGGTCAGAGATTCATATTCCATTATTCCTTCCTGGGGCACTTATAACACCATATAGATGTCACAGTGGCCTCCAGCATACCAACTCACCAGCTGAAAATCCTGCTTCTGGTACAGCTCTTCCAAATACATTCCTGCTGCCCAACATCCCAAAAGCCACCCCATTGCAATAGCCTCTATCCTAAGAACATCCAATATGAAGCAAAAGTTCAACCACAAAGTGCTATGACCTCCTCTCAGTGTAATCGAAAAATATTAGCAGTGCCTTTGTACTCACTTGAAGATTGTGCTGAATTTGCATCTAATAAGAAGAGGCCTTTTAAGGAGCAAATAAATAAATAAATGGAGGAAACCTTCTCTTTGAGCTAATTTTAGGCACATCCATGCTGACAGCTGCTCTTCCCTGATATATCTCAGCCACATCCTGGAGAGACCGGGGGGACTAAGCTTCGTTCATGCCACTGCGACTGAGAAAAGGCCTTTGTTTTGCTTTTAAGGGACTGATGGTAGCTGGCTCTCCAGAGCCTCCATTCATCCTGGTTTCCATTACAGTGCAGGTGGGATCAGGGGAAAGGAGTCATGGTACTGTGTGTCCAAGACGTAGACAGGCCAGCAAGGGGTTGCATTTGCCCACCTTGAAGTATCAGGCTGAGGTTTGCACTCAGTGGCCTTTTCCCGTGTTTCTAGCTGGAGAAGAAATCCCAGAGTGCTCAGATGTGAACCCTGGCAATATCCCAAACATTCAGTAAACAAGTCTGGCACACAGGGTCACCTTGGGGGAGAGAAGCCCTGATGGACTACAGATGGGCAAGAAACAACTCCAAGGCGGAGAGCGAGGCAGGACTTGCTCGTGTGAACCTCATGCTCAGCTGTCAGTGACTTGACAGATCTGGCTGTACTTCTGGTGAGGCAGAGAGCTGTAGGGAAGGCTTCTTCCTCCTCTAAGCAAGAAGTAAGCCAAAACCTGCTCCCAGCATTGCTTTAGTCCCTGGACTACCCTTTTCATCTCTCCACGCTCAATCTCACAAGGCACTGGGTAGATGCATAAAGCCAAGATAGGAAGAGTTTCAGCCCATAGCTGCTTTGAGAGTGAGAGACAACATGGTATAGATACTGCTCTCTGGTCTTCACATGTAGTGTTGTTTTTTTCCCCTGCTCTAATTAGAAACTCAGGACTTGTCTATCCTGGATGATTGTTTCATTTCCTCTTTGAAAAGGTGATTACCCCTTTAGTTCTCATAATTACCTAATCAGCAAAAATCAAATCAATCAATGTTAATTTCAACCCTAATAAATATTCTCTGGTATTCTATACATTTATGTATATCTCAAAACTCATACAAATTTAAACAAAAATACGATTTCAGAAGTCAGACCAATTTGCTCAGCATCAGGTTCAGCAGAGTGCCATGTATCCTGTGAGCACATGGGAAGGGGATTGCATGTGATACAGGGAAGCTGAACAAACATGCCTTGAAACCAGGATGGGAATGGCAGATGCATAGCAAGAGGTCACCTGGTCCATACCCTGCCACAGGATGGGACCAGCTGGTCTCAAACTAGCCCAGGCAGATGTTTGCCTCTGTCCTGTTGTTGAAAGCATTTGAGTATACAGACATCCCAGCTCCCTAGGCAATCTTTTTACTGCTTAACAGTGCTTTTTAGTTGAGACATTTAGAAACCCTGACAAAGTTAAACCTTCCTTGATGCGTTTTAAGCTTATTGTCTCCTGCCCTGCCCACACTGGACAAATGAACAGTACTTGACTTGCATGACTTCTTCCTCTGGCAGGTGAATCTGGGGATGATGTTGAACAGTGAGAAACTGAGCCTGGACTGGCTGTAGTCATCGCACAAATACTGCCTGGCAGTCTCTGTGAGTTGATAAATTCAGGAGCCAGCTGTAATGGGAGTGAGGCCTTCACTAGCCCCCTAAAACCACAAAAACTCTCAGCTTTTAGGATGAGGTTCCCCACTCAGGACAAGTCACACAAGGGACCCAGCTGGTGCTTGCCTGGCTCAAGCTGTTCCATAAATAGGGCTGGAACATTTCTCTGTCTTTATACGTGTTGGCCTTGATGCTTGTTCACTGCCGTGGTTTCTACTCCAGCACAGATCTATGGGGAAAGAGAAGGGAGCAGGAACTCAGCAGTCACCCACCTGCTATTATTTATCCTCATAAGTGCTCAAATGCTTGTACCGGCATCGGTTGTAGCAGCAATACTTATATTGTAATTGTCCCAACTTAAGTATTCCAGATGCTGAGATGCCTTTGGCGATTTCTTCCCCATTTGCACGCCATCGTCATCTGTGCCCTCCCGCTGACTGAAAGTTGCTCCACTTGCAAACAGCTCTGCTGGGCAGCAAAATGGCAAGCGTGTTGGGCCAGGGCTCCCGTTTCATGCTGGGTCGTGCAACATCTAACACATTGAGCTGTGACGTGGGTTCATCTCCATAGCAAGGCACCTGCTGTGGAAGGATCTGAGCCAGACAAAGAGGGTAAGACTAACTTTGCTGGAAAACTGAGACTTCATGTATGCCTCCACACAGCTCGTCTTGTAAGGGTACTCCTGGGGAGGAGCTGCTGCTTCCTTCCTGCAACCTGTGCCTTCCTCCCAGCTGTCCTATATTGCAGGACTGTGTCTGGACCTTCTCATCCTTTGGAGGAGGCTGATGTGTGGCTTAGATGCCAATAGGGTTGCATGTTTGTAGTTTGCCTAGGCTTATGTTTTAGAGGATGCTTTGGCCCCTGATGACTCTCTGTGGGGCTGGCCTTGAGGACAGATGCTTAGCAGTGAAGTAGCACAGTGCCAGATTTTTAGATGCCAGCATTTACTGTGGTTTTTGAGGAAGTTCCTCTCCACAGAAACACACTTGGGTTTTTTTCAGGACATCCCTGAGCAACTCCTGGTGCAGGTAAACCCAACTCATCTCTTTCTCAGGCTGCAGCTGGTAACAGATCCTCCTAATGTCATGTCTGCCAAACACAGTGAGCAATTGTAGCCTCCCAGCACCCAGCCCCTGCATGGCAGATGGAGCTGAGCAAGAGGCAGTTTTGTGCTGTTTCATATCTTTCAAGGAAATAATTCCTGAAGAGAAGGGAGGGCTCTGCTCCCAAGAGATAAGCAGTCCCATTGACCAGCTGCAAGTGTGCTGGCAGCAGGAGCAGGAGAAGAGACCTCCCCACCTTGGTGCCCTACAACAGCAGGCTGTGCCCTGGAGAAGCCAGGCTGGAGCAGGAGAGGCAACATGGGAGCAGGCAGATATGGCACAAGTAGGACGAGAAAGGGAATGAGTTGAGATTGGGAACATGATGCAGAAGCATGGCTATATCTGAGATCAGCGGCAGAGGAGGAATGGCACTGAGTGAGCTGCTACACCAGTGTGGGGCTGGGGGAGAAGAGTCCAAGGCTGGAACATCTATGAGGAATATGCTGGGACCAAGTGGAGCTGACAGATATAGGAGGGTGGGAAGGAAGGAAGCCCAGGACTTGCAAGGATTAAGGCTGATAAATGGCATGACCATGTGCCAAGGACTGTGCCCCAAGCAGAGAAAGGCTGTGGCAGATCTTCAGGGCAGTGCAAGCAGCCCAGGGAGCTGCAGCTCTGGCTTGAAGCAGAGCAGCTGTGAGCAAGGTCCACAGCTGAACTAGCAGGAGATACTGCACATAGGTAGGATGGAAAAGCTGTAAGGGAGACGCCAGCCTGGGAGTGGAGAGGTTGCAAAAGTTCCTCTCAGGTCAGGACTCCAAACTTCCAACATGTGAGGGTCTCTGGTACAATGAACCACCTAGAAAGCAATGTGGTTTTTATGAGAAACATGGCACAGAATGCCTGGGAGGGAAGGTTTGTAACTGCCAAAGGCATCTCAGTGCATTTAATGGACAAGGGATCTCAGCAGAGCTGCTGAGGAAGACCCCTATGGCTCAGGAGAGGACACCAAACTGTTCAGTGTGCAAAGGCATTTGTGCACATGTGGAGTGTATGTTCCTGTTGGCCTCTAGCAATGGCAGTCACCTGCTACTAATAGCTTTGGTAGCCCAGCCACTCTGTGAGCTGCATGTTAACCCCTGCCGACAGAGCCTTTCCTGTGTTCTGACATTCCTCCCTTTACTGTGCAAGTGATCAGATCTGGAGCAGTCAAGCTTACCAAACACAGTGCATCTAAGCAGCCTCTTTTGCCTTGTGTGCAAAAAGATAAATAAAAAGCCAGGCAGGAACTTCATCCTCTTCTCTCCCCTCACTCCCAATTTTCCTGGCTTAACTCCTGTTCTTCTTGGGATATTGAACTCTCATTCAGAAAAGCCGTCCCAGTTCCCTAGCAGTATTTGTCCTGGGCACAAGGGCATCAGAAGCAGGAGCTTGACTGTTAGCGGATCCGGGAAGCGCAGGCCTGCACAGTCCCTAGGGGGGAATTATTTGCTGATTGCATCTGTTTCCCAGAAGCATCACTCCAATTTATCCTGGGATTCACTTTTTTATCCAGCAAATAAGCACCTTGGGAGCTTCATTTCCATCTCTAGTGTTAAATTTAGAAATGGTGCTTCCCCTTCTCCCACCCTCTCCCTGCCCCCTTCCCAACGGCTTCTGTATCTCCCCTCCAGCCCCCTCCCTCACCTCCAGCTCTCCCTCTTTGTCGCATTACATAGTAATCTGAGATGCATTGGCTGAGCTCCAGGGAACAGAATGTACTTGGCAGGGAGAAGGGTCTTGATGTCTGCAAAATGTCGGGAAATGCAGCCAAGAGCTGCTAACTGGGTCATTAACCTCTAGAAGAAGAGCAAGTTGTGGAGCTGTGCTCTGTCTCCCTTCATCTCACCAATAAAAACGTCCCGGCAACGAGCAAGGAAAGAAGAGGTTTACAGCTTGAAGTCCTAAGCAGTCAATGCAACCACCCCTCCCTGACCCCCATTCTCCTTACCCTCTCCCCTAGCACAGTATTAACGCTTATAAGTGGCCTTTTAAAAACCCAGGTCCCTGAGCAGCTGTCCCTTGGTGCTTGTAAAGAGGCTACTGGAGCAAACCAGTCACTTCCAGCAGTATGCTGCTCCTGTCATTCGTGCTTAGAAGGCTCAAAGGAAGCTCCTTTTTGCAGCATTGCAGCCCCCTGCAACCTTTGCACAAGTTGGAACTAGGTGCTGCTATTGCCCCACAGACCTATGTACCTCCCTTTGCCACCTCCAGCATAGCTGTAGATGATGTTCCTGGCCATCCCATCTCCCATGAATTGCCTTCCTGTGTTTGAAGCACTGGAAACAGGCAGAGTTGGCTGGTTCTCCTCTGTGGGAAGGGATGCAGTGCTGCAAACCAGCAACTGAGAGGCCAAGGAGGGTGGTGAGCTAAACGGTGCAGCCCATGTAACTTGGTGCAACTTGAAATAAAGCAAATCTGTTTGCCAGTGGCCGTGAAGGCTCTGCAGGCTGGGAGGGGCTAGGTCCTCCCAGATAGGGGTCCTGGCCAAAGGCAGCCAAGGGGCAGGCGGAGTGCACTGCATCTGCAAAAATCCCTGCCTCCCACAACCCTTGGCGGCTGTTCAGTGAGCAGATCACGGAGTGGAGGCTAGTGGAGGTAATGGGAGAGGGGAAGTAAGGTGTCACGTTGTTAGAGGTACTTTGTTTCCATCCCTCACCTCCTCTGGAGGAGATCCACCCTTAGAAGCCATATGATTTGGCTGGCCAAGGACCCAACTGGTTACTTCTGTGCCCGGCGCCTTTATATTGGGACCCCCATGAGATTTTTTACTAAACACACATTTCCTTTGCTCTTAATCCATTCCTCACTTTAAAAGAAGCAGTAGCACTTCTGGGATAGGGAGAAATAGGGGAGACCACTGCTTTCAGAAGCTGTGTCTCTCCAGGTGAGCCTTGTTGGACAATGTGGAAACAAGCTGCATCTCAGGAGCATACTGGTCAAAGGACAGTACCCTGCCCTGGTGTTTAGGACGTTTGGTGCAATCATGGTCAATCCATATGACACCAAGTCCTGGTAGCAATGCCCTCGGAAGGGGAGCCTGGAGAAAGAGTGGGGTGAACCTAGGAGGATGCATGGCTCCAGCAGCCCAGCTCTGGTTGATGGCAGCACCTTGAGCCGTACCTGCACGGCAGAAGCCGCAACCTTTCCCTCTCACAGACCAGGTATCCCGGCTGCCGGCGCCGCTGGTGGACCCCGGAGCGCACGGCCCCTTCTCTGCAGGACGGCTCCGCATCGCCACGCCCGCACCGCCGGGCCCTGGCCCTGGCCCTGGCCCTGGCCCTGGCCCTGGCAGGCCGCCCCTTCTCACGGCAATCCTTCTCCCCGAGTGCCCTCTGCTGACCAGCCCCGGCTGGCGCAGGCCGGCGGAGAGCAGCGGGCTGGTCCCGGAGCGGGCGCGGCATCGACCTGCCTGGGGAGCCGGAAACGTGGTGGGGAGCGATGGAGCAGGGGGCACGCTAGGCCGGGGTCGGGCGTGATGGGGTGGCGGCAGTGTTTTGGGGGATTGCCACCTCCTCAGGACATGATGGAGTGCTGCGCAGGTCTGTTTGGGGAGGTATCAGTCATTGAGGAACCCTACCTTTAGGAAATTTTCTGTACGTGGTTCGGTTTGGTTTAACTTAAAAGTTCTTTTAAGGTCAGGGAATATTAATTTCTTCCCTAGCAAGTGCGCAGATTAACACCTTATCCTTTACCCAGCAAGGATAACTTTGTTGCCTGCCAAAAAATCTTCTAAATTAGTGCAACCTCCCCTTCTCCAACACAGAAAGTTCCCCTAGCCCTTCAGTGTCAAAGGCAGCAGCAATAAAGCTATATTGTACATCAAGCTACATTCACTCCATTCTCCCTTTCCCACCCCATGCCATAATTGCCAGAGCAAGAGCTATTTCAGTTCCTCCTGACTTCCTCAAATGCTTCCTTGGGTTTGCTAGGTGCCTTACAAACTGCAGAACAAATGCCAAAAAACAAGAAGCTTTTGCTAGGGTCTGTCTTGCCTGCACTATCTGTGGAATGTCCAGCACCTCTACTGGGATTTGCTTAAGAGGAAGGCCAGGCAAAACCAGCTGCTTCTAAGGTAGAGTGACCTCAGGTCTCTACTGATTGCCTATGTAAGCCTCTTCAGAAGAAATACTCTCTTGTGTGAAGGCCCCTTTGAAATCACCGACCCAGCTGTAAGAAGCAGCTAGTGACATTCAAGCGCCCATGCCTATGCAGCAGCCACAGTGACACTGTCCTCCTTTCAGCAGCATTTCACTCAGAGGAAATGAAAGCATTGGAAAAGGAAACAGGGCTGAAAAGGCTTATATCCCCAGCGAGAAGGCCTTTGTTTTCCCATTGTGCTAGCCCAGCTGAGCCTATGTTGGAGCAGAGCCCTCCTGCAGCTGGACCCAAAAGCAGCAGCCAACAAGAAACCCCAGCAACCATCTGTGGCAGGAGGAGGAGGGATGTGCAGAGGCTGGAGCACTCATCTGTGCTGGGGAGAAGAGGTGAAGGGCTGGTGGCACCCACAGCCCACTTTGCAGTCCTGGCAGGTCAAGGCAGCTGCCCACCCTAGGGCAGTGGGACAATCTTGCCCATTTTGAGCAGAAATCACAGAGAATGAGCCTGTGGGAATATGA
The DNA here is from genome assembly GCF_012275295.1 of Melopsittacus undulatus. Classification (NCBI taxonomy): domain Eukaryota; kingdom Metazoa; phylum Chordata; class Aves; order Psittaciformes; family Psittaculidae; genus Melopsittacus; species Melopsittacus undulatus. The sequence goes on from NC_047532.1 coordinate 48,288,333, forward strand.
GGGGTCTTGGAGAGCAGGACAATAGCTTTCAGTTGTCCTTGGAACACAGCAGCATTGGCCAAGGATTGTAAGAGAGCCACCACTATGAGCTGATCTCCCAGGCCATGGCAGCTCTGGACAGCTGTTTGCCATGACCAACAACTCCATTGCCAGCCAGCCCAGATACATCCTAGGCCATACTCATGTTTTTTGGTATGCAGTGAGAACCTGCTTCTAGGCATCCCAAGGGGTGCTTGGACCAAGAGTGGCTTTTGAAAAACACCGCAACACATTGATGATACATGTGCTGAGTTTTACATGTGGGGCTGGTAGTAAATCTGACATGTCTGGCAAAATGTCTGGCTGTGCATGCTTCCCAGCCTCAACTAATCTCTCTCTGAGGAGACATCAGTGTAGACATTGGTCTTACCATGATTTGTCCCAGAATGACAAGGTACCTCCTGAAGGGAGGTCATTGCTCAGTGGATGAAAAATCAGTGCAGTGCCTGGTAGAGTCGAACAAGAGGACAAGACCTGGGAGCAGCTGGGTTTAAATACATGATCCTTTCCATCCGTGTCACTGGTAAACGTGTACCAAGCCATTCTTTGGAGGTGGCAAGGATTCCTTGTGGCTTTTCAGGCCTTTCTTAGACAGAAGAGATCTGCAGGAACAATTAAGCAGCTCTGTTCAAGCTGAAGGTGGGGCTGTCCTCAGCAGCCACCAGAGCCTCCTCAGCTGTCCAAGCTGCCCTCAGCCCAGCCAGCAAACCAGACGTGGCAGAAACCTTTTCCTCCTGTTTAGGTGAAGCTGGAGAATAACTTGAGAACTGTGCCTTGCAGCAACCCTGTTCAGTCTTTCTTGACCTAGCTCTGAAGAACACGGTATGACTTAAATAAGGCAGCTACAGACACAGAATTCAGGGTGACTTCTTCCTTCCCAGACATAGAATTTGTCTCTCCTGCATTCATACTTTAAGGAAGCTGTAATGGAAGGACTCTGCTACTTAACACCACTGCAGCTGCTAGTGACTCTAAGAGCAGAATGATGTTACTGGTGTCATTGCACTGTCATGTAAACGCCTGGCTGAGTAAGGGTCCCTGAGGTTTCCACTTAACTTTTTCACTCTCATAACATTTGGTGGCTTTTTAAAGCCCTTCTTCCTGGATTTGTGCTATTGCATGAATGTTTTTATTTATTTTTGGAGAAAGGGCTTTTAGGCTGCATAAAGAAAGGAGGGAAAAATAATACTTGATCCTTAAAGGCTCCCCAAAGTAAATAAATTGAAAGAACCAGCACTTGAAAATTTCTCTTTAAGCTAATGATAGGAGAGTCTGATGACTTGGGGCCTCTGAACTCCTGGAGTCAAAAAAAAAATATTGCTTCTGCTTCCTGAAATATCTTTTTCTTAAAGGACCTGCATGCTTTTACTCCAGCTGATTAAGGATCTACAATGTTTTATTCATGCACAACCAGGGATTATCAGCAGTGTTTTACATTTCAAACCAACTACTGCCAAGGCTTCTCCAGGTCAAGGAAGCTGCACTACCTGCAGCCTGAGGCTTTTCCTAGGGAAGGTATCACAGCTATTAATATTTGTTACCCTTATTTGTTAACCTCTGGGACAAACTGTTAATGCTTTTTCTCTGGTCCTGCCTTTGCCGGCTCATTTGCCTTTTTTCCTTTTTTTTTTTTATGCACCCAAAACACTATGGCAAGTGATCATCTTTGTATGAGTCAGTGCTGAACCAGTTGTTGCAGTGAAGTGTCAGATTTTATCCAAATAAGGAGCTACACTTGGGCACAGGGTAAAGCATTTCTTGGATACCTAGAATGAATATCTAGACAGCAATATTCAGACATCCACCACTAGCCAGGATGTCTAGCAGGTATCTCTGCCTGTCCAGGGACCACTTGGAGCTTCACAGTGACCACTTTCTTTTCCAAACCATTACCTCTTTTGTTGGAAATAGGATTCCCCTTTTGTTGTTAATCCTGCAGGGACTGAAACACACAATGATTTTTGATCACTAAAGAGAGGAATTGGTCTGTTGCGTTTGTAAATAAAAAAGGCCTAACTGCTGAATCTTACTGAAGACAAAGTGGTAGCAACAGCAAATAATTCAGCCATCTGAAGGAAATACATGGGGGAAACCCTGTGTCTCCTGCTGTATGGTTACTGCACACCAAAGAGGGTTATATATTAAAATTGTGAGACTGTTTAAGCACTCTGTAATTAACTGCTGTCTATTTAACCAGACAGCTAAAGCAAGTTAATTCAGTGTCAGTTAGGAGACTTATTAAGTGTCTGTATTTTTTTAACAATTTGCTGGTCCATCATTAACTACCCCTAGATTATCTTGTCAAATTGATAATTAAATGCCTCAAAAATTCATTACAGATTCAATATATTAATAGGAATATAATTAAGTAATGTTTGCTTATGTGATCTGCAGTTTATTACCTGCATGCTTATTTATCTCCAAGGCATTTACTAAACCTTAGCTGTAGCCTGTTCAGAATCAATACAGGCCCAGGAGTCAATAAATGTCGTATTAGATCCAAATGAGCTACTTAATTGGGAGAATGCATTGAAGTTGTCTTCTGATCTCTAGTAAATTTGATGAGGGGAGTGTGACCTTCCAAACACTGAGTGAAGAACCTGCTATTACTGGTTTATGGCTGGGTGAGAATCCCCCCACCTGAAGCAAAGTTTTTTGGTTTAATTCTGTTGAGTATTTGGTTTGAGTTTTGTAGTCCTTTAGAAACTCCCTAAATTGGTCTTACTGTGCTAGTCAGTTGGTGCAGTGATGAATCAGAAGCTCTATTTTGTGTAAAAAGTCAGAGTTAACTCCTTCTGTCCTGCATAAGGAAGATAGTCTAATGAGTTCCTAAAATTTGTAACCTTTGGACTTTTCATGTGATGTGGATTTTCCAGAAAATTTGCAAGTTACTTCATTAAGTTTGAATAATGGAAGACTTTCAATTTTTTTAATTATGAGGAAAAATAAAAGCTTCTTCTGCTCTTAATAACTATAAGGATGGAACAAAACAGCACCTGGGATTTGCTGTACTGCTGAAATTCAGAAAGGCCCTGTGCATGGCTGTGTTTAAAGACATCAGCTTGCTATTAAGGTATGTTATTACTGTTTACTGTCTGTTAGGATTAACCAGCCTGCAGACAGGCTGTTAATCTAGATGCATCTGTGGAGGGGCTACGACCATCCTTCCTCTTGCATCTGTGTGTGTGAAGTTATGTATGTTATGGTGTTGGTGACATGATGGAAGGAGGTGGACTGAGAACGTGTCTGGATCATGGGAAGAGCTGTGGCTGTAGGTGCCGCAGCTGAGTCCAGCTGAAAAGCCTGTGTACTTGCTGGGTTTGTAGGCTAGAGCTCCATGTATGGTTGTGTAGCTTTCTTGGTCATTTTAAAGCCTAGGGAATTCTCATTAAGGTGGATTTTATTTCGTGCATGTACATGTATATGAAATGCATGGTTTAAAAATAAATAGTAGGTTGGCTGAAGTATTCCAGATCACTGCATCACAAACCCCATGAAGTAGACAGTTATATTTAAAAGAAAATCGAAAAGGTTAAAGTTAAAATAATATCATTGTAGCAGTACTCTCAGGGGCTTCAGCTTCCCTATGCTGTTCAGCAATGTTGCGAAAAGCCTGTGTTGTCATGAAGAAGATATTTCAGTGTTGTTTGGCCCAGATTAAGTTAAATTATTTTTTTACATGGCATATCAAAATTTTTGTCATACTATTTTCTATTGTGGCATTATCACAAGCTTGGGGGGGTGACTGTGTTGTTGCTTTGCTCTCCTACTTTGAGCTGTGGTACTTTTTCTGGGTAATTCCTGCGGCGGCAGGAGGGAAGAAGCTGATGATATATCTGATGGTTCCCTTTCCCCAGTGTCAAAATGATGTTAATCACAAACCTACAAAAGGGTGAGTGAGTACAGATCCAAGATGGGCTTTGTCATAGAAATATTTTGCGATCATGTCTGGGGTTTAACTTTTTTTTCTGACTTTAGGCAAATTTAGCTTTGTTTTTCACACTTAAGTATATTTGGAGTATTTTGTTTTCAGAACTGGTATTCTACTGTTTGATTTATATGAAAAGCTGGCTGGATCCAAGCTGAGCATTCCTGGGGGAGAGTTCCCAGCAAGCAGGCTTGTGTGCGTGCAGCCTTTGGTGTCTGCCAGACTCTTCCATGAAGTGATTATATTCCTTCAAAAACAACAACAAAAAAGGCTAATTTTTGCTCTGAAATACTTATGCAATTCCAGGGAAGTCTGTTGGCTGTGGGAATACTGCTGAGGGCAAAAGCTGAGCTGGTATCTAAAGGATGTTTTTCTGTGTGTTCTGCATGTGCACTGTCCTTCCTATTGTCCATATGTGGAACCTCACAGGTCCTGACCAGGAATGCAAAACTGTTGTGTGATTTACACTTGCTTGTCTACTAAGATCCTTTGCATGGGGAATTTGGTTAGGAAATATTTTTCTTCTTCATCCTTCCCTGAGCTTTACTGGAATTAAAGTTGAACCAAACTTCTCTGAAAACTCAGAAATGCTTCAGTAACTTCTGTTTGTTTTCCTCATGCCTCTCTACTTGGCTTCTGGCAAGGACTGAAAGCAGCACTGAGCCACTCAATAAAGAAGTCTATTTTGACAGCAAACCCCTGGCCTAAGCAGGAAGTTCTCAAAGTCTGAAGGCTTTGAGAGTTCTGGATCTCACATGGTTAAAGCCCAGATGTGCCAACCCTACGAGCTTTGGGGAGGTGTTGAAGCTTCTGGAGCTGCTTAGACCATGCAAAACTGGCAGTATGGAGAGCATCATCTGTCACTAGATTTAGCTGAAAAAGTGGCTGCAGCAGAAATCCTTTTTGAGTCCTTTTGAGAAAGAGTAAAATTCTTTGAAGTTTTTCTACTCTCTGATTATTTTTATTTAAAAAAAAATTAAAAAAAAACGAAGGGTGTGCGTGGGGAGAAAAAACCTCCATCTTACCAGATCTGCAGCTTCTCTGTATTCTGAGTCATAGCTGCTGGCTGCACTGACAATGGCAAGGGTTTTTAATTTGCTTTCTGTCCTCATTAATACAGTAAGAGGGGGCACAGCAAAGACAGGGAGAGAGCAAGTGATTGTGCAAGCATCAAGAAGATGATACATTGGCCCGTGGATTTCCTTGCTGGGGATAATACTCAGTGAGGAAGAGCCCAGCTTTAGTCTCAGGCCTCAGTAGGAACCTTGCAAGGTAGAAATTGGGAACAGGAAGTAAGGCAGTGGGGAAGAGGAGGCTCTTCAGTAAAAGAGATATCCATTTATGAACATTTGATGTATTGACTAAAAGAAAGCTGTGCTCCTCTTTATGACATCATGTTAGCATTGTGTCTGAACCCAGGATACATTGCTTTGCATAAAAAAGGCACTGAAACAGATTTCTTCTGATGCCAGACTTTAGATTTGGCAAATGGATGTTTTCCAGCAGTGCTGGTGTTTGTCACCTTGCAAGGGAAGTCACTGGGGAGGTCACCCATGTGCATTCAGCTACCTTCTTTCATCTTTTGAGATACAGAAGGAAAAAATAAGGATGTGAAAAGCGAAGAGTTAGGCCTCTTGATATTTGCTAGCTATATGCCTGCCATGAAAAAAATGAGTGCTTGTTAACACTTCCTACATGGTGGGATGTGGCACACCACATTCCTCACCCTGTACACAGAAGAGGAAATCACTGATAACTGTGATAATTTGCTGTTGGGGCTACCTCCCTCTAGTTGTCTAAACAGTTATAAAATATAACAAGGTGAAGATAGGGCCCTTTTCATTTCAGTTGCATGCTAAATACTGCTCTGCTTCCTGTACCCAAACTATCTGTTGGTACTCTGCACTAGTAAACTGCCTGTGAGTTCTCATCCTGAAGTAGCTGTATTTTAGTACCGAGTACAGCACTTCATAACATGTGAATGGCCACATGCCCTATACTCCAACAGCCAAAAAGCTCCAATAGAGTTTATTTTAAAGCAGTAGATGACTTTCAGTACCATCTGGGAAAAATTGTTCTTTTTAAATTCCCTTTTATTCCCCTTGGGATATGTATTTAAGGCAGGAGATGCTGAAAGATGTACTGAGGACTGTAAAAGCAGCTTGAAGTAAAGATGTAGGAGGAAAAGTACTCAAGCTGTTTTTCTGCTTTTGCAATTGAAAGGAAACTCATGATATAGCAAATTTTAAATGGCACAAGAAATTCTGCTGTCTACTTCAACATGGCACTATTAGGCCAGCAACAGGGGGAGCAGCTGCACAGCCATTGTATAATTGACGTCCCTGATAATGACCTTGGATTCATAATTAGGGTTCATGAGGATCAGGGGGGACAAAAAAGTCCTTAAAAAAGGTCACAAACAACTGTATGAGTGAGCACATTGGAACGGTAATGAAGGCGGAAGAAACTCTGCTTGTCCCAGGGCCCTGCAGGGGGTGAGATGTGGGTGCTTGAGCTGGGAGAGGTTCCAGCTCTCTCTTGGTGATGCTGAGCAGTTGATCAGAAGTGCTGACATTCTAGGAGGAGGCTGGGGAAGTTTAGATTAGAGCACACTTCTGAAAAATATGTATTTTTTTTTCCCTGGGAGTGAATGAGTGGGTTCATGAAAGTAACACCAAATCTGCAGCAAGGCACATGTACCCTGCTGCCTCCAGGTATAACCACTGATTAAAAAGCCATGGTGACACATATTGTGTGTGGATACCTTCTTTATCATACATATTTGGGAGCTCAGATTTTGCCACCTGCAATTGGCCACTGTGGTTTTCTTTCTCCACTCAGTGGCCCATTAAGTTATAAACTAGTATGTTTTCATGAGGCTCTTCAGGGTCCTGTGTAACCTTTATCCATTTCTCTTTCTAGCAAAAATATATTTCAGGAAGTTCCATAATTGCACATGTCTATATGGTGAGGTTTGGCACACAAAACCTGATGTGAGGTTGGCTTCTTTTTCTTCTCTTTAACTTACTATGTTGAAATTGCATTCCTCCACAGATTAAAAAAAAAAAAAAACATTCTGCTGAGTCATGCTGGAGCTTTGAATCAAATAGGGAAGAAAAATACATTGAGCTTTCTGCCGCAAGCTGCCTTTACAGAAAACCCCATGGTATTCTTGCGTGTAGAGAACTGGCCATTCAGTTTGCACTGAACTTGTCTTAAGCTGCAAATAGCTACAAACCTACAGATGAATGTGGTAGTGCTTGGAGTCCACAGTACTTCCATGCTCTAGATTTCACTTGTGTTGTGCTCTATGTATACCAAGGACCCACTGTCTGTTCAGAGAGAGGACTCCAATTTCCTTTAATAAATAATGTTTGTGTGCCGGGAAATGCCAATCATGTTTTGGCAGCTACTGAAACCTAATGCCTAAGAAATGTAAAGCTGGATGAGCACAGTTTTCTTCCAGAAGAGTTAGTGTTGTGTTCTTGGAGCCTTTTTTTTACTGGGGGGTAGGAGGTCTGAACCTATTCCTTTCAGAGCTGTCTTGAAATCCCATTAAATGGTTGCTTTCATGAGGCTGGTTCTTAATGAGAAGGCCTCTGGTACCTTGTGGAAGATGGATTCTGTCAAGCTAAACTTTGGATTATTTGTGATGAAATTAAAAATAAGGTCAATAAAGATACTTGTGGTTTGAGACTCATGAAAAGTAATTGTCTTGGTACTCATAACACTTAAACTAGAATGATTCAAAATCAATGTAGCAGAGTAAAAGGATTAAACACTGACTTGGAAGCACATCCCAAAACATCATTGTAAACAGGAAATCAGAACTGAGGGGGAGTATTTCTCATGGGGTCTCCAAGATTGCTTTAGGGCCTAGAATAACCAACTGTTAAAACAGTTGGAAGCCAAGCAAAAAACAGCGAGTCAGTGGTTGGCACGGCACATGGCACAAGGTCTTGCTGGCAACATACAGCGACTTGAGCCACTCTGCGAGCTGGGCAGGTGAAAGGCTGTGCTCTCCAGAGTCACCCAGCACCCAGACAGGAAAGGTTTGTCTACAGCCCGCTGCCTTCTGCTGCAGCCATTTGCATGTAGCTGCCAGTGCTATCCAAGAGCACATGCTCCTCCAGGAGAAGGAGGAGAAACAGCAGTAAAGTATTTGAACTGCAGCTGTCCCTTATGAGAAGCATATTAATCAAACAGAAACCACTGTCAGAGTGCCAGTGTTCCTGTCTGGCTTTCCAGTCTCTATTAGAAGGGTCACTGGTACAAGGATGGGCCTTACCAGTTTTGGGTGATATTGTACAAGAGAAGAAGTTGAAATGAGGAAGAGAAGTTGCTCACGACATGAAGAATCAGGCTGCTGTGGGCAGGATGCCTTAAAGTCCCTGACCTCCTAGTTAATGAAGAAAGGTCCCTTCCTTGGCTCCAGTGTATGCTTGGGTTCAGACAAAACTTCTAACACCAACCAAACTTCCAGCCATTCCCCTGCAGCCTTTTCCCCATGTCTTTTGAACTCAGGTAGGAGACTGCTGCTCTTAGAATGCTGCCTTTCCCGCTGCTTAGTTTTCCTGTTTATCTTCTCTACACAGAGTGGACTGGTGGAGCTGAGACTGAGGCTTGGACAGAGGAGCAGAAGCTGAATGAGGCATCTGAAAGAATAAACAATCAGGATAAAATACTGCACAGACTGTGAGGCTGAATTAATGTCATTCAGTGCAAGAAAGTGGTATGCATTTCCAGGCCTGGATATAAGTGTAGCTGGAAGAACAGACAGGGCAGCAAGATGTCCTGTTCTAGATAAGATATAATATTTTATTATCCAGAGCTCACTGAAATACTCTTCCATCAAAATAAATAAATAGATGAGCCCTGCAATCATTCTCTCTCCCTGCTAATGCAGAGGACCGTTCAGCACTGGGATAGGTAATGCCATCAGTTAAAGCCTGGTCCATCTCTGTTGGAAGGTGCATAGGGAGTCACAGCAGAAGGACAGCTTGGGTCTGCTCAGTTTGAGACCTGGAGCATGACAAAACAGCGTTACTTTGGGGGAGATAATATGCTACATGATCATGTGTATCCATATGTTGCTCATAAAACCACTGGTTGGGCCAGCTAGACTATGACAGTGACATCCTGTGCATGCCCTCTGCCCACTGATGAAGCCTTCCCTGCCTCACCTCCTGGCACTGGATGGCTGGAGAGGAGCTGTTGTAGGTTCTGCAGGCAGCACCACCCTTTGCCTGTGAATGATGGGGATATTTCAGGAGCAAGGAGGCCAGGCTGGGTTTCTGGGCCCTGTGAGGCTTGTCTTTTTTGTTTTGTTTGGTTTGGTTTTTAAGGACTTAGTTCTGTTTAGTTTTGCTTTTAAAGGGTGAAGGGGGGGAAAAACAGCTTCCAGAAAAAAAACAACAACTCAAGCTCCAGGAGCCAGATCTTACCATGAGAACACGACCCAGCGTGGGGGAGGGCTGTGTCAGATCACTGCATGCCCGAGGAGCAAGAATTTGCTGCCTGCTGAAAAGCCGCAGAGCTCAGACCCTGTTTGAAAGAGTAACATCTTTGATATAAAAAAAAATAAAAACCAAGAAAAAAATCCCAACCCCAACAACCCAAAACCACCCGGCCAATAAAAAGCCTCAGACATACAGGATCCCATTCATGGTGGGAGGGATTTAGTGGAAGTATTTTCCTTCTTTAAGGTTTGGCAAAGCCTTAAAGGAGTCTCGCTAAAAGCTTCCAGAGCCGATTATATTTTGGATTGTGTTTCAAATCACCCTTCCCCCACCGTGTTTGGTGGGTCCTCAAACAAGTTCCCAGAATAAATTAGACATAACAGTAGCAGGATTTTTTTTCCCCCTTTTTCTTGAGGAGGAGGAAGGAATAAATGACACCAAATTCTGTAATGGAAAGAAAAAAAGAAAAAAAATAATTGTGTATCGGAAACTGCTGCTGAGTGACTCATGCTGCTGGACAAACGGAACCTCACTCATCACTCCATCTTCATCCTCCTCCTCTGCTGAGAGAAGAAGTCTTGGAAAAATATCAGATCCCCCTGCACCCCGCTTCTTCCATGGCATCAGTACACAGGGAAGCAGTCCAAGCCACAGCGATGGCTTCATCCACTTCTTGAGGAAGGCATGGGTTTTGTTTTTTTTTTTTTTGTTTTGTTTTAATAGCCAACTAGGAAAAGCCTCTGAGGTGACCTTGGAAAAATGTATGCACCAAAGGAAGAAAAAGTTGTGGAAGGGGACGGGCTGGCAGCATTGGAGTCCTTGTGTGCTTTATGTTTGGAGGCTTTTTCTTTCCTTTTTTCCTCACAATGTTTTTCCAGATTTCCACTGGAATAAATTTTAAAGTTATTATTTATTTTTTTTTTATGAGTGGGAAGAGAGGGGAGGATGCGCCGTGTGAAACGCAGAACGAGCCGGGCACAATTCCGACTTAAATAAATGCTGCGTCATAAAAGTATAAAGGGTAGTGCAGGGGGAAGGGTAGGATGAAAAAATTGCTCTGTTTCTGCTCTGGGAGAGTAATTAGCATTTTTATGAAGCATATAAACTGTATACAAATCAAATATGGTTTTATTAACATAAATATGGGGGGGGGGGAGTCTTTGTTTTTTTCTTCTCAAAACAGCTTCTGCAAATGTTTGGCACTGCCTGCCAGAAAGCCACTTAAAATGCAGCTTTTAGACTGCCAGCTACAGCCAACCCTGCTGTGGGCAAAAGTGCTATTAGCCAGCAGCAGCCCCTTCCCAGCAAATGCCTTTTCAGCTGTAGGGCAGTGGGGTTGAGTGGGTAGATACAATGGCTGTGCTCCATCTCACAAAGAATCTTGCCTAAGGAGATGCCATGTTTTTCCAGGCTGTTGGTTCTTGTTTTTCATCAACAGGTTATTTCTGCCTCCTCTCTGGCTTTTGAGTTGGACTGTGTGTAGTGTGAAAATGGACATGAAGAGCTGCCATATTCTGTTTGCACTTTTTGTGACGGGTCAATCTCTTGTGCAGCCCCTTTCAAAGCTCCCACTTTCTCCTCATATCTTCCCATTGTAACTCTTCCCTTCTTCCACTGCCATTCACTGTCTTCAGCCCATGTTTGCACATCACAGTATCTGCAGAGCTGAGGATCTCCCAGAATTCTGGATAAGAGTGGTGCCAAGAACAGAGGGTGGCCTGTGACAGCAGTTTAGAGTGAGCAGAAACCGTCTGAGGATGCAGGACAACAGTACTGGGCCACTTTCCCTAAGCAACTCATTTTTGGGACATACAGACATAATAAAAGATGTTGCTGGTGGTAGCATCTGCAAGTCCCTGACCTGTGTCGATCCTATGGCATCCATCCCTTGTGCTCCTTCCCTCACCCTCAACCTTTCCTTAGGCTTTACAGCCTGTAGCACAGCATTTGAGAGCTGTCTACTCGCCCCATCCCCATGCTGCTCTGCACAGGAAGCCAGGCCTGCTCCTGCATCAAAATACCTATGGGCAGACTGGGGAGAAGCACCCGGTTGTGTTTCCCAGCTGAGGCTTGTGAGCAATTACCGGATGAGAAATGACTTTCATCTGGACTGCATTAGCCATGGGTGGTGCTGCCCGGGGAGATGGCTGCAGGGAGCAGCAGCTCTATTTAAGGCAGTCCCTGCCAGTTGCCTCTGGGCTATCAGCAGTGGGAGCAGCTGTGTCAAGCTGGGCTGTTGGGTGCTCTCCTGGGGGCTTAGGTTCCCTGGGAGAGGTGTGGCTGTGCTGGAAAAGCTTTCCTGACTGTGAGTGCAAGGGTTCACCCACCTTCCCTCCCCCACATCTTCCCTTTTCTTCATTCCACAGGAAAGCAATCATAGTATCAAGTGTTTCCTAATAACTTTTTAGGTTGATGACTAAGTTTTAAGCCATGCTGAATACATGGTAATAGTCAGATATTAAGACCTGCTATGAAATAGGTATCCAAGTGAGAAAACCATTAGAGAAGCTGTGCAGGAGAGGGAGGCTTCTGAAATGTCCCAGTTTTAGGAAAGCATCCATTCAGAGCTTCTGTGCCTGGGAAGCTAAAACTAAACCATTGCCAGGTAGAAACCCATAAGAAAATGAGCTTTGGTGGAGTTAATGTTTGTTGCCTTGCATTGCTGGCTATGGGAGAGAGACCTAAGCAGTTTTCTCTTAAAACCCTCATCCTGCCCTGGAGAATGATATTAGATTTCAATCTAGGGTTTGCAGATGGGCTCCAAATAAACTGGAGGGCTTGTGAAAAAAGACGAAGAAGTCAGATGTGGGTTTGGATCTCAAAGTTCTTGTTCCTAACAAGGAGCCATCTGACTGCTGCTTCAGAGGCTTTCAGCCCTGAATTGCTAGATGCTCCCTGCAGCGTCCCTATTTGCGGTGCAGTGCGAGCTCCCAGGCTCTTTATCGGGCGCAAGAAGCTCTCCCCATTTTGTGCTTATGGTCCCTGTTTGGAGACTGTGAGCTGCAGGCAGACCTGTGCTGTGCCTTCCCTGCTCCCCAGCTGCAGTTACCCATGAAGATTTAGGATTGTGGTGGGGGGAGTGAACACAAACAGGATGAAATCAGCTTTTTGTGTAAATCAGCTGATGTGCTGTATAAAATGAAGGTCTAGGTTTTGAACCTAGAATTTTCTTTAATAACAAACCAGGGTCAATGAATGTAATGCCCCATGTGGAGCCTTTTACTGTGTTAGTCATAGCTTGAATCCTTTATGTTTCCTCTTCTAATGGCAAGTATTATCCAGCATGTCTTGTTACAGTGTGGTCTTTGGAGGGTGTGGAAGTTAGTAATGATGGTGCCTGAATGCTGTTCCAGAGATCGCTGCTACAATTCACAGCAGATAATAGGAGCCACAGCCAGACAGATAATAGAACTGACTGAGATCCATTTATTGCTAAGAGACTGTCTGAATATTTGTACATAGCCTGAGCCACTCCACCCTCCTTCGTCACATTTCCCAGGAAAGAGGGGGGAAAAGACAAAACAAAACACAAGCCTAGGGCAGAATGAGAAGGGAGAGATTCGCGGACTCTGATAGCTTTTTTTTTTAGATGGCTCTTGACATAACTGAGCCACAACAGTGTAGATTGCTAATGTATTTACTGCCTGCATATACAAGTGGAGGCGTGGGATGACCATGGGAAGCAAGCAGTGGACTGGGATGGGAGCTGAGCCCAGTCTGTTTGAAGTCTAAGCTAGCATCTGATCACAAAGACATCTTCTTTGCAGGTAAATGAACTGTGTGATGGAAAGTTCCAGTGATAGGCTGCAGGCAAAGCCAAAGTCAGGGATAATGGAGGTAGCCAGGCTAGAAAAGCTTGACCTATTCAGAGCAGCATAGTTCATTGTCACTTGAATTTTCTTGGTCTTCCTAAGCTTTGTAAGCTTCTTAGTCCTTGCAGAAGGTGTGTGGAGAGGCAACTTGTGTGCCAAAATGTGTATCTGTCATTCAAGTTACTAGGGGGGTTTTGGTGTTTTATTAACCCTCCACTCTCCCTAACTGGGAAATGTTGGCCGTTCTTATGGAGCACAAAAAGCTGAGGACTTCCTTTCTCTTTACAGAGAATTTTCTATCACGGTGTTTTTGCGTGTGGAAAATAAAATACCTATAGTTTCTATTCCTGATGGTTACACACCTTTCAAGCTAGACCCTGTCTTATGCAGGTCCTGGCTCTGTCTGTTCAGTCATCTGTTTCTTGGTGAAGAGTAAGGAATAGGCAAATGCAAAGTTCAACTTTGCAACAAAGGCAATACTGATGATGACACCTCTCCCTACTTCTATCTGGCTGTCCTCTCCAACTGGCTTGGATCCCTGGCCCCCTCTGTCAGCACATGTTTGGATACTGCCAACAAGTAAATCCAGCCTTGTTCCACCTTGCCTTTTTCATTATGCTTTGTTCATGGTGTTGAGTGCATGTCTGGGAGCCCATGATCAGAGGCACTCATGGCTCCCAGATGTGAGAGCTGCTCAACTGGCATGGAGTTCTTGCCAAGGCAGTCTTCTGTGACCATTTATTTTTATGCTCCACACATTTTCTCTCATTTTTTCTTCATCCCACAGGTGCTAAAGCCTTTTCTTTACTGAAAAGACAGCCCATTAGCAGGACTTCTCTTTTCCATGGTTCTTGGGGGTCACGGGTTTGTTCTGCTCAGTAGGGATCTAGGTAAGAGTTGTGCTAAGGTGGAAAAAATTAACTCTGTTTTGATGTGCAAACATGTTCAGGTGCAAGTCTATTTTCACCCTCAGTTGGTGATAGCAAGTGTGAAGGAGATGAGGTCTTTGGTTGTAAACTAGGGACCCTGGGCTCTGTTCTTGGCTTTAAATTGGGCAACTTGAATTGCCTTTGTCTTCATTGGGACTGTGAGCTGGTTTGGGCAGGGCCCACCTCTCTGTGCTTGAGGATGACTAATTAGGGCTGGCAGATGATGCCTGTGATGAATAGTGAGAGTCTAACAAGAACTTTTACCTGCACCACTCTGAATAGAGGAGATGTGTATGGACAGTGACAAACCAAGCAGCTGGATGCTCACTCATCCCTGGAAACAGTAGTTCTATAATGCTGGGGAGTCCCGAGCTCCCCTGTGCTACTCTAATTAATGGAGCCAAATGCAAGACCAGCAATTAGAAGTCTCCATTGCAGGCTTCTTCTCCCACCTAACTCTTCTTTCACATTTTCTTTGGAGATCAGTGATCTGTAATATGAGGTATTGCACAAATCTGTAGCATAGCTCTGCAAAATTCCTAGTATTTTGAGTAGATTAATGAAGTTATGTTGCTTTCCAGCTGGTTGGAAGAGATCTTTGTCTTGGACAACCTTTTCTCTTGTAAGACCTCCCCTGGGAGGTTTTGTGGAGTAAGGCTTCTGCTAGCAGCAAATACTGGTCTTGAAGCATTTCCCAAAGTTTTTGTGGAAGGTGGAGGCAAGGGACTTCTTTCCCACACTGAAATTAAATGCCAGCATTTTACAACCCCTCTTGGCCCTTTCAGCTGAAAGATCCCACCAATGCTCTGGGAAGAAAGTATTTGCTTTTTTTCTTTTTGGCAGATGGTTTAGGAAGGGCCTCTTCAGGACAACAGTGTTAAGAGAACTGGACTCCAATATTAATATGTTCATCATAAAAGTCACAGGTAAATTCTTAGGTAGTGGACATTCCCTGACTTCAAGATGAATTTATTATGTTCTTTCACATACAGTTCAGCTCATTTATCAAAAGTCCATCAGAGTTCTCACAGCTCTTAACTTTAGGTTGAGCAGGCATACATGTTAAGGGAAAAGGAATGTCTTGAACAGTGCTCAGAAACAATGACTATATAGTTTAAATATCACTTTGGGGAAAATAATTTATATCCCAGAGGAATGAGTTCTAGCAACTCTAGCACTGATGCTGTGCATGACAAAGTATTACTAAGATGTTTTTCAAAGGCCATACTGAGGCTCTCTGGAGATTTGACCTTTCTTACCATCTTTCAGAATGATGGTGGACAAAATTTTTCCATACTAGGAGTTGGTCAGTGGTCAGCCTTCACCGCAGCGTCTGCATGAAATTACTGTGACTTGTGCTCCCAAATCACTGAGGCATTTTGGAAATGTTAGAATTAGGCACTTAAA
Organism: Melopsittacus undulatus; assembly: GCF_012275295.1. Classification (NCBI taxonomy): domain Eukaryota; kingdom Metazoa; phylum Chordata; class Aves; order Psittaciformes; family Psittaculidae; genus Melopsittacus; species Melopsittacus undulatus. The sequence goes on from NC_047532.1 coordinate 48,303,907, forward strand.
CCTAGGCTCAAGAGGAGTTTTAGGGGAAGAAAAAAAGAACAACCCTATTTTCTTTAAAATTTAGGAGCCGGCAGAGATTGAGGTTGACTAACCCTCAAACAGATGGTTGGAGCTCTGACTGTGCTTTCCTAGTGGCCAGAAAGACCTGAATTCTAACTGCAGTTGTGGCTATAAATAAGTTGTGGACCACAGGGAAATTCTTGTTCCTTGCTTCCTCCCTTGCAGACTGGGTGAATTGGTTTAGAAATGCAGCTGGTCCATCCTGCATGGCAGAGGCTGTCAGGATGTGTGTGTCCTACTGGCTCCTCCTGTGGCAATCCTTTTCTATCAGTTTCTGATTTCCTCAGAGGAACAGGGAAGAAGGGTGCTGGGGTAAGTGAAGGGCATCTTCTTATACTGTTTTTCAGTTCAACCCTGAAGTAGCATGAAAAAAAACACAGGTTTTGATGCAGATCAGGTTTCCTGGCAAAATAGGGGGTTTTGTTTTTCTGGTTTTTTTTTGTTTGATTTTTTTTTAACACTGAAGACATGTTTAAATCCTTCTTCATGCACAAGATCCTTTCTTGAACCAGAACCTCAGTTCACCCTGCATAGTCAGTGCATGCTGCTACAAGAGAGAAGTGAGAGCGTATTGGTATCACCATCACAAAATCCTGTTTGAAATCCAAGACTCTGAACTTGCCTGGAGAGATGATCCAAAATGTTGTGTAAAATATGGCTGCCTGGAGAGTCCAATGCGACCACCAGGAACTCCCAGGGTTTTTATGCCTAAGTTCATAACTACAAAGCTTTTCACTTGCATTGTCTACCAAATGCACATGTAGCTCAAAACTAAAGTATCTGAAAATCATCTCCACTAATTTTGTTGGCCTGAAAGTAGGGATCTGTATTCCTTTTGTTCTAGATCTGATATGCCTCAAATGTGAAGAGTAAGCAGAAAGTTATAATTCTAAGTATTGCTGTGTTCTGCCTTCTATAATAGCTGTAAGTGTGGCAAATTAATTTGAATTTGTACTTTCATGTATCCACAATGACATAGAGTCAGTGCATGAGGAATCAAGGCATATGGCCACTCCTTCACCCTCATGTTACAGGCTTAGTTGACAGTTGAGCAACACTTTAGAAGGTCTTTTACCTCTTCTGCCTGTCCATTGAGATCAAGCCGAAGAAAGCACACTGAAAGCTGCCGTGTCTAGTGCGCTCGAGAGTGTGATAATTGAAGAGTAAACAGCAAGAAATGTTGTTTCTGATCAAACATGGTTCCATGGTGAAGCCCTCTTGTATATCAGTGCCTTGAGATCATACAAGCTGTCTATGCAACAAGGTCTAGGGTGACTCAATGAGTTCCTTGTCACCAGCCTCTGGTCTGGTTCTGGTTTGCTCCTCATTATGCTCTCTAGTTTTCAGCTCTTACTAATCTGCGCACTGATGCACTTTGCTGCTCAAATCCTACTGAACGTCTCTATATTGGAAAAGGCAACCATAATTCCCCTGAAATTACAGCACATAGGATAAAGGACAGATAACTTACAGTATTCTGACTTTGGCCTCTGCTTGAAATCTGGGCTAGGTGTTTTGGTTTGCTGTAGTATTGGATAGATCTCTCAGAGGTCTTAAGATGAATCTTACTGATTACTGTGTACAGCTGTGAGTAATGAGAACTATTGCCTGAACGGATTAAAAGGAAAGATCACAGCCTTATGCCTAAGAAGTCAATCTACAGGAAGAGGCTTCATGACCCTGGGCAGGAGGTCTAAAACTTACTGTTCCTCTCTTCTGCTGCTTTTAGGGAGGGACACGTTTAAAAGATCATTGCTGTGACCTATTTGGCACTTCTGACTTTCTATGTCTCCGCAGAGAGAGAATTTCAGGTTTGGTTCTCAGCTGAAAAACTAGTGAGGGTCTCTTTTTACAAGCTTTAAGATTGGTCAGCTACTAAATATAAAGAAAGCCCAGGCCAAGGAAAATCAGAAGGCTTCTGGCCAGGAAATATCCCTGGATAGGAAAAGAACTTTCCAGAGCATAATTTCTGATCCTCAACTTGTATTAATGGACCTGATTCCATGCTTTAGAGAACTGTACACTTGAAAATAAGCTCAAGTGTAAAGGAGAGAAAGAATTTAGTCATGGTAGCTTAAATTCTCTTCTTTTGAACCATGTGAATGTCAGAAGAACAGGAAGCTTTCCCAGGGGTAATCCCATCTGAGACTCAAGCTGCCTCTGAATTAACAAAGTCCCCAAGTTGTCTAATACCACAGGATGCAGATGTTCTAGTTCTGGCAAGTAGCATGAAACTGCAGGCCAAGATTATGCTAAAATTTTCTTTTCTTTTTCATATGTGTTGCTCTTTTAAAAAAAAAAGGAGTTAAATGCTCACCCAGACTATAAGCCTTATTTAGAATTGTTAATGGGTGTATGTTCTCCTGCTGGCTTGGTAATTTGGTAGATGTTAACACAATGTAAATACAGTACAAATACAGTTTGGCATGGTGTTCATGAGGACATATGGGAACTATCATTTTTATGCAACCTAGTATTGGGTTTAGTGCTTCTGAAGGGCTTCTGCTTTGATTGTGCACGTGAGCTAGGCTGTAGTGGGAATTAATTATGAAAAGGAGCGAAATGAGCATGTCTTGTAACATGGCAATGTTGAAAGACCCAGATAGATCGGTAAGTGTAGCTCAAAGCTGATAAAAATAGAGCAAATCTAAGGCCAGATAGTAGGACTGAGTGTTCCTTCTCCTGTTCAAAGGAGGCTTGAGAGTATTGGTCTGTCATGCCATAGGGAGAATAATTATTGATACTGCTTGTCAGCCTAGACATGTTCTGGCCAAGAAGAGAGGTGGGTTTCCGGCTACAGGTCCTACGAAGAGCCTGCATGTTAACTGCTAGTGATTTGCTTGTGCAGCAGAAATGTTGGATGCCTGTTGCCAGACAGACAAAAACAAACTAGAAATGTGAATATGAGATGCACTGCCTGAATCAATGAATCAAAGTTTCTGTAATCTTAATTTACTGCATATGGGATAATTAAACCAGCAGGGTCTTCCTGGCTTTTGCTAATATAAAATGTTGCAGGGCATCTCTCTGTATCCCATGACAAAAGATGACTGTATGTATGCAGGGCAGAATGCCAACAAAGGCTTCCCAGTGCTGCTGAGAGGGTATTTGCCAGGAGAGAATGGCTGGATGACATTGAGGATGTACCAGACCCCAGACTGCAGGGGGTAAAAGGAAAAAAAGACAAGTTATTTACATAATGGTCACTGCGACCTGAGTTGGAGGAGATTCCTTCCTGTCCCAAATCTGGCAATTCATCTAACTTTGCACGGGTGAGGAAAGACAAATCAGCTGAGCATGTGGAGGCTTCTCAGTGCTGGGAGGAATCCTATTTTTCCTCCTGCCCCTGCTGGCTCATCTGCACTGGAGGTTGATCTCCCCTCCTGTCCAAGGTGAAACGCTTTGGCTGCCCAAGCTCATAGATCAGAAGGAGAAATATCTTCCTTCATGGCCTATACCACAACTGGAACAAGTCAGGGGGAAGTCCATTATTCCATCTTTTGCCTGCAAGGGACAAGAAAGCCTCATTAAGAAGGGTGACAACACAGGGTTTTCATTAGGCAAAAGGAAGGTTTCATGCAAGGCCAAGTTACTTTCATTGCTATGGAGGCTTCATGGCACTCTACTTCTCGGGTGTGGGCTCAATTCCCCCCATTGAGACTTGTTTATTCCATGGCTCAGTAGGTTTCTGGGAAGTGCTGTAATAGCTGGGAGGGGATCCCATGAAGAGGGTGGATTCTCTCGGACACATGCTGTTTAACAATGCCACTGTCTGCAGAGGAACAGAAAATAAACAATGCAAAATCACTGTTGTAAACCATGCAGTGTGCACAAACACCAGAATATGAATAGCCCGTCAGAAGGTGGCTAGTGCCAAACAGCTTTGCTGCTATTGTTTATTGTGGCAGAGGAACTAGAACCACCTATTCAAAATAGGCTAATATTGCCCATTCATAATGGGTTAATGGTTTGTGCAACTGAGACCGAGTATAATGGTTCCTGGTGAAATGGGGGAAACATCTGTAGCAAGCAAGTTTGGAAGCAGTAAAAACTGCAATGAATTAATTTTGTTTTATTCAGACATTTCAGGCAGGGAGAGCTAAGGGCCCTATCTGAATAGCTGTTACAACTTCATGCAATAAAAGCTGAGGGATTGCCTCTGAGGATGATCATCTAAGCACCAGGTGAAAGCCATCAGATGGGTGGAAGCAAAGTGTAGCTGGAGTGGCACTGAGGGTGTCACTGAGCTGTGAACTGGAGGCACTCTGTGGAATAGGTCAGATGGGGGTGAGAATATAACATCAGTGCTATCTGCATTTCCAGCAGGGTTTCACTTTAGATTAGCTCTGCTTTGGAGGGCCAGCCCTTATGATTGGATGTTGGTGGTTGGAGTGCATTTGGTGTGCTCTGCCTCTTCCAGTCTAGTTGATCTTCAGGATCACTCTGTGATGTGAAACAAAACACAGCAAATAGGAACAATTGGGAGATCTACTTCTAAAGCACTTTGTTTATCTGAATTCAGATGCTTGTGTAGATATGCTCTAGGCATGTTAACATTTGTCTGAAGATGCAAGGAGCTCCTGAGGCGTGCTGGCTGCATATCGTTAAAGCCTAAGAGCATGTGTTTGGGCTGAGAGGGTGCAGAGTGCCTTGAACCTGCTGATTGTCTCTTGAGTGTTTATCCTTTACATGTAGGTCAGTTGAGAGAAGATCGTTTTAGACTTCCATCCACAAGTTTTGGGCAACCTCTAGGGAATCTGTGGCTTTTTTGAAAGCATCTCCTTGAGCCTTTGACATGGCCACTGAGGGACTCTGTGTGGATTCTGGGGGAGGATTCCAGCTCTTTAGTGGTAAGCCTATGCATACCAGTGCCTAGGTGGTAGTGATTCTCATTTACCCTGGGCTCATCCATCCCAACCATGTTCAAGGTCATTTCATGCCAAGAGCAGAGAAGCAACTGCTATGTCTTTCTGAGTGAATTGGAGACAAGGGCTTTTCCCAGAGGAGCCAGGTCACTCTAAAATAATATAAACAACACCTATGCTAATTGCAGTGAAAAACTGAGAGCAGCTTGTGCTGGGCTGCTGTGCCATGTCCCTGACTAGGGATTCAGCAGAGCAGCTGGGTTCCAGGAGGGGTCTGGAAGAAAAGATATGCAGAAGAGAACAATGTCTTCTGTACTCAGGCAGTTTCAGGTGGGTTTTTTTTCAAGATGCATTTTTAGGAACTGCTGGGAGCAGCAGTGACATTGTGCCCTCAAGCCTGTTTTCTATTCACAAATGCATCCTGTAGTGACTTTATAATTATTTTTCTTTTTTCTCCTAACATGAGAGCCATTCAGGGTCATATATGAAAAAGGCATGGGTGTTATTTGATAAAGAGGGGCTACAGTCTGCAGCTGAGTCTCCAGGAGAGTCTGGGTACTCGAACACTCCCAGCTGCAGCATCTTCTGCTCCAGCCCTGTGTGTCATTGCAGCTGAACACAGCACAGGGTAAGTGATGTGTCTGGGACATGGATGAGGTCTTGATACTGTGTTGTACTGAAGTGAGGTGGGACATGTTGGACATTCAGCACCTCTTGCCCCAGCTACTGGCATGTTCAAGAAGAATAGTCATTGGGGGATACTTGGCTGTGAATGAAACAAGATGCTTTTTTCTGAATGGCAGTGATGTAGCTCAGCCCTTCTGCAGCAGTGAAAAGTAAGTACAGTGTCAGTGACTTTCAGAATATACTTAGCTGGGCCAGGTCCTAAACTTTGGTTATAAGAAGAGCCTAAACCTAGTGGTACACCTTGGAGTTCCTCTGCTCCTCCCTACCAGCAGGCACTGTAATGATTAAACTGCTGAGACTGAAGATATAAAAGCCTGCAGCTGCTGCAGGTGGTGGGAGCTACTCCTTAGGTCAGACATTCACAACCTGGTGCAGGGTTGCACTTCTGCTACTGAGTCCCAGTGGGCATTATCCCAATGCACATGAATGCTACCCAGTTGCTGCCAGGCTTCATGCCATTCCTGCCAAACCATTGGTTCCATTACAAACCAGATCCTGAAATGAAAGAGCAAAAATCATGAGGACCCTTTTGGACCTCACCTACAAGCAAGGGAATACACTCTGTCCTGCAAGCTCTCCAGCAATGAAGTAAGTAAATATCAGCCTAGAAGTAGCTTGTCTTGACTTCAGTCTTGCTAGAGTACTAACAAATACTGCTTGCCTTGCTGCAGTTGTGCTCTGAGCTTGCGACCAAGAATAACCACCTGTGTATTTCAAGAAAGGCATGTTAAGTCAGAGTAATATACCTTTGAAACCATGTTAGACAAGCTTTTGAAAGCTCAAGAACTAAAAAGGTCTGGATGTCTGAGAGAATCAAAAATCCTTGAAGGATTACTTGGCCTCATACAACAGACCTCATAGAACATAGACATTTCCAATTTGCTCTTTTATGTACCCCTTTGCTGAATTATTAGGCATGCCTAACAGTCTGCTGCACAGAATACCTTGCAGAATTAGGGAAATTTTATCTCTTCTCAAACATATAGAGACTAAAATCCACATCCTCAAGGAAAGTAGGTTTGTAATTGACACTGGAAGCTGGTGGAGATGGGGCATTTCCCTAAGGTTAGGGTTAAGCTGATTGACTTTTCTGGTATATAGGCATGTAATTGATTATCTTGGAGGCTCTGAGTCTAAACATTTTCCTTAGATCATGTCTGTAGGGAAGGATGGAAAAGAGATGGTGTCTCCTGAGTCACTGCCATTGCTCATGATGGTTTCCTTACCCTTGTCCTAAATCAGCTGATTTAAGCTTTATGGGACCCAGGTGGGAAAATGCTTCAGTTTTGATAGAGTTATTACAGGCACTCAAAACACAAGACCCTTCTCTTAGTTTTCCTGTTATCTTTTCAGCTGTGCAGTTTGGGGAGCCTGGGCTGGTCTTGCCTCTCTTTGCCTGACATTTCATAAACAGCTATGAATTTTTGAAAAGGGCTCTGGCTTGCTCTGCCAGTACTCCTTAATTTTGCTTTTCCTCCTTGCAAGCCACACTGAAGCAGTGATTTGCTATTCTCTGGGAGAAGGGGAAAAAGAAAAAAGTAGGTCATGGTGTCACCTAAGGCAGCCGGGTGTTAATATGGAGCCAGAAGAGCCGAGCAAAAAAGCCCTGTCTGAGTGAAGATGAATGACCAGCTGTGTGGGATAAACAGGGACGAAGGAACCGATGAGGGAGCGCCCTGGGAAGCGCAGGTGGAGTCGCTCAGGGCTCCAGCCCTTCCCGCTCCCAGCAGACGGGGGCTCGCAGGGCTGGGGGCTCCTCCTGCTGCTGCGGCTGGTCGGTGCGCCCTCTCCTGGCGCAGGTGAGTCTCATTCCTTCCCGTCCTAAGCAGCTTTCCTTGCTCTTGAAAGCAGGGGTGTTTTGTTGTCGTTTTTTTCGTGGCTTTTTTCCCCATCTCCCCCTCCCCCAAGTTCAGTGCATACAGCCAACGCAGAAAGCACGAGACACGCACGGAAAATCACTCTCAGCAATCCAAAAATCCTTGGTTAAAAGTAATTTCTTTTTTACCCCCTGAATTTTATAGCTTTACGAGTCCCATGATTTATTTCATTTGTGCTTTATTTTTTGCAGGATTAATATGAAAAAGGAGGGGATATTATGCCCTCCAGCTCTTTTGACTGTCACCCAGTGTTACTCACTGGGCCTGGAATAGAGCTGTTTGGAAGAAGTACCCAAGCCTGGCCTTATCTCTTGAGGCAGGATTACAAGACACTCGTGTTTAAGGACAGATTCAAGTCTGGAAATATGGCTTATCCCTGTTAGCACACCTTTAATCTGGGGGATCGTTTACATTTGGTGTGGATGGTGATCTCTGTTGTTGCCTAATTTAGAATTTAAACGCATTAAAAAAAAAGCGGGGGGGGGAGGGGGGGTGCAACCTCAAAAGACAAAAGCATTTCAAAGGGATGCCTGCTGAGAGAGTTTTGGGTGCTAATCTTCTTGCTGTATTCCTGTAGGTACAGTGATTGTTTTGTTTTCACCAGCCTGTTTATGGCATTGCTATTGTTACTCAGACAAATTCACTTTGAATTTGTACTTGGTCAACACATGTTGCATGGCTCTCAGTCCTTCAAAACTCATGCAGCAAGGATATAAGCACTTGCTTCTTCACCAGGTCAAAACTTCCAAACACAGAACTGGGGTGGGAGCACCCTGGGAGAAAGTGACCCGGGCTTAAGGAAGGCTGAAACTGTCAAAGCCTAGAAATAGTAGTCCAGTTCACAGGAACCCAAAGTTTCCTCTGGAGATTTAGCATTTAAATCCTGCTCATAACTTCCATTCTCTGACTATAAAAGCCTCTTCAGCAACTTGGAGCCACTCTCCAATTGTGCCTAGGGTCTGGGGGAGCTAGATGGTCAGTTTAGCAAGCTTGTTTTTTCACTCTTTCCAGGTAACAAACAGGGCTGGTGGAACAGAATTGGGCAGCCTCATAGTGTCAACATCTGCTGCCTGAGCTGCATGGAAACTAGTGCTAAAGTCATGTGTCTAAAAGATTCTTTAAATCTCCATCTTTTCCTGTTTCTCTGCCAGCATACTTCTGTGAATGCTTGGAAATGCTGGTGAGTGGGGGAAGCAGCAGTCTCCAGTCTAACTGGGGTTTTCTCCTGCTGCTGGCTCTGTAGAAGAGATTTTAAGGTTAGTTTGAAAATAGCTCTGCCTAGAAAGAGCAGGGTTCAGGAGGATGGTATTAACTAATGTGCACAGGCCAGAGATTTGCAGCCAGTTGCTCCTGCAGGCAGCTTGTATCTGGTGGTTCAGCTGAACCATGGCATGTAGAAAACTCTCCTGTTTGGAGTAAGAGTCTCAGCAGTGCCAAAGAGCAATTACCCTTTCTCTGTTAAAACTAAGTGTCCTGTTTACTGTTTGAACTGGCTGACTTGAAATTCTAGCTTCAGTCTGTGCTTTTAAAAGGTCTTGAATACTGTGCAGGCATTAACAAGTCTCGATGATGACCCTAGAATGCTGCTTGGTAAATAGGATTACTCCTGTTTCTGCAAAAAGGGCACAAGAGGTGAGGGGATGTGGCTGTCCATCTCCGTCCCTGTGTTGGCGCCCCTCTCTTCTGCTGCCATGCTTGAAGAATGCAAGAACTTTGTGCCTCTCCTCACAATGGCACTGCTTGTCCTTGAGTTACCAGTCTGGTTTATTAGAGGAAACTGAATCAGCACATGGTGTTCACTTATGTAGGCTACTGGTGCTTTTCCTACACAGTAGGTGTGAGCTTGGAAAATAGTTTGGAGAAGCATAAAGTGGACTTTGTAGAAATGCACCAACTCACCTGAAGTTTCCAGATCCTGTGCATGTATTTGGCAAGCAAAATATCCCAACTTTCAAATAGTAGTATTTGGAAGCACAGCACAGTAATGTGAGCATGCCCTCATGAGGCTGGGAGATGGAAATGGCATTTGGGGTAGTGTGTGGAGTGAGGGGAGTCTTTGGAACCAGCAATAGATTAAATTATATCAAAGCATAAGTGGTGGTCATACTGCTTGCCCAAAGATCTTTAGGTCTTGTATTAGGCTCTCCCTAATTATTTCCAAGTTATAAATCCAATTGGGATACTGAAAAGTGTTCACCCAAGAGCAAGACTTGTGATTTGGTGTTCCTCCTGGTACCTTCAATTATTAATCAAACATGTTTAAAATATCGGCTGATGCCATTCTTTATTTCTAATCTTCTGTTCCCAGTGATCAGAAGGTATCTTGATATGCCGGATTTCAGCATTTTGGAGAGTTCTTATGCTAAATCAGCTCTTTACTCATTTGTTTCTTCCCTTCCTCTTTAAATGTTAGCAGTTGTGACAAAGACTGCTGTTGACTGTTGGATTAGATTCTAAATACTGACTCACATCCAAATTTTGCAATTGGTTCCATTTGTTACAATGGGTGGAACTAATTCTCTGGATCCAAGTGCAATTAGATGAATCTAGATCATAATTCTGGGCATTGCAACAAAAAATATAAATTTATTTTGCTTTATCTTCTTGTTCTATTAGATAACAGTAGTCCAGTACTAGCCTTTCCTGTTCAAAATCTATTATGAGCCACCTCAAAGGTGATTGAAGCCTATAAAGAAAGAGCATGAGGTAACAGCATGTCTTCAGAAGATTGCAGAACCAAAGTGGTGGAGAAAGGTGGAAATAAATGACTTGGAGAACTTGCAAACAAACCTCTTTTATTTTTTCGCCTAATACCCTGGCTTTTGTATTTTAACCCACATCAGATTGTTTTGATCAGCTCTTTCGAATCTCACTGTTGTGAAGTGCACAGCAATGGTCTAGAGGAAAAATGCACAAAACAGTTTCACCATTGCTTTGTCCTGCTGGTGTGATGCAGGACCTGTGTAGTAGCTCATCAGCATTGGGAAGACTCTGGGGCTAATAATTCTATGCTGGTGTGGAGAGAACAAATGGCTTCTTATTCTTTGTAATGACTACAGAGAGATGCTCCTCTGTCAACAGCCCCAGCACAAAGTAGAGAACAATGCTGCTGCCTCTGTAGTATGGAAGAGAACTCTGTTCCAGCATGAAGCTGAAATTTTGAGCATCTTAGAACTTTTAGGTTTGTTACTGTTCTGCTAAAATAAAAACCTGTGCTCAATGAGTGACCCTGTGGTGAGAGTGTTGAATGACTTGTTTGCTTTTTGTGACTGATTCATAAAATAGGCCTAGAGGAAACAGCCAGGAACACATGCTATTAATAATAATGCCTCCAGAGAATAGCTCTTTTCTTTTTCTCTTCCAATGGTATTGTCAGGCTTCAGTGTACTTAAAAACAGACCTGACACAGGGTACAGATAAGTTAATGAAAAGATGAGGCGTGGTTGATTGGTTGTTTTGGGGTTTTTGTTTATTTTTTGTTGAGTTTTTTTTTCTCTTAAAGGATAATCATGACTTCTAATTAAGCCCTGGTTTAAATTGGGATTCTTTTTAACATCCCTTACTGTAGTTCTGAAGAGCTTTGTCTACTTGCTCCAGATCTTGAAGAACAGAAGATAATATCTGGAGTTTCTATGTAGCTGCAGGAGAAAAAACAAATATTAGATTTATGAACCAGGAGTATTCGTGTAGTGTCAGGAGAGTCAGCTATAACTCTTTTACTCTACAAAGTCCTGGGGAAACAGCTGGAGCACAATTTGCAATTGGGTACATTTCAGAGAATACGTGGACAATGAGGAGATGCCAAAGGAGAGCAGGGAGAACAATTGTAGATCTTGAAAGCATAACCCCAAAACAAGGAGTGAAAAAAGCTGACTACACTGGAATTAAAGCAAGTACAACAGAATTTAAAAGTATATAAGCAAGACTTATGCAGAAAGAGGGAAAAGATACTTTTCTCCATAGCAATGGAGATAGGATGGGAAATAAAGCACTTAAGAAGAAAGAGCCATGCTAGACACTTACAAAAACCTTCTAGTGGTAAAGATATTGATGTGGTAGTATCTGAGAATGTCATGAGGTTCACAGAATCCCAGAATCCCAAGGGTTGGAAGGGACCTCGAAAGATCATCTAGTCCACCCCCCCTGCAAGAGCAGTGTAACCTAGAGTACATCACACAGGAACTTGTCCAGGCGGGCCTTGAATATCTCCAACGTAGGAGACTCCACAACCTCCCTGGGCAACCTGTTCCAGTGCTCTGTCACTCTTAACAGTAAAGAAGTTCTTCTTGATGTCACTAGAAGTTTTTAAGACTATTTTTAACAAGATTGGCTAATCTAATATACCTCATGCTCAGCTACCAAAAGTGACCAAAATCTGCCTAGGACTTTTTCTAATAGCTGTCTAATGCATCCTTCAAATTTCTGAGTCATGGCAAACTTCTCCATGCTACCTTTGCTAATCTAAAACCTTAGAACAGAGAAAAAGATTTATTTTAAGCTAATCTACCTCTTCTGTTGACTTCAGTAACTTTTGGAGTGTATTTGCAGATACAATGGAGAGACAGTAAGCAAGGTAAAGATGCATGAGGAGCTGATGCCTGAGACCTCAGCTGAGATGGGTGCTTTGCAATCATGTAAAAGGAAACTGAATTAGTCAAAATGTAATTCTCATGGTGCTTAGTCCAGATTAATCCCAGAGGGAAATATTAACTGGTTTTCCCAACACTAATGTTTAGTAGACCACAAAATATTTTTCCCTCTGGGAGATATTTAGAAATGAATTGAACAAATTGCTGGAAAATGTAGGGTTCTGTACACTTAGAAGACAACAAGTTCCATACAGTCAGGGCATCTGACCTAGGTTTAGTTTCTATTTTGTCACTGATTTATCATGTGCTTGTGTTTGATTTTATTTTAAGATTTACTGTTGGGAAGAGAAGTGCTGAGATACTCTGACTGGAGGGTCTGAAGTGATGTAGGACCTAGTTCTACTCCTGCTTTCTGATTTCAAGCCAGTGTTTCATATATATTGTGCACACAATTTTTCGACAATGATACTAAAGTAATAGACTTAAGCACATAAATACCTGTGTTTGGAAGTTTAGTAGTTAAAGTCTATAACAAAACTGTGAGCTAGCAATTAGTCTCAGGTGCTCTGGCTATGTGCTTATAGCTCAGCTGACTCCCTGCTCTTTTGCTTTTAGAAGGCAGTACAACATGTCTAACACCTGCATATAGGGAGTTACTTCCATCACTCTGTCATATAAGAGGCAACAGCACTTTTTCTTACATATTGGCTTATAGGTCTTCAAATCCTCTTTGCTTGAGAGGGTAGCAATGTCTATTCTTTTGCCTTTCCTATAGAGATATCTCTACAGGAGCTTGCCGAGAGCCTTGCTCCAAGAGTGTTTTAAGTGGTGCAGTAGGCATGCAGTCCAGTATGATCTGGCTTCATTTTTATATTTTTCCTTTTTTCTTTTTTTCCAGAGAATAGCTTAAAATTGGCTGTAGTGTTTGGCTTTTGGTTGGTTTGGGGATTTTTATTTTGTCCTCCCACTCCCCCAACTTATCCTGTAGAACACTACAATTGAAAGCACACTCTTTGGATTATAGGTATGGCTGAATAAGCAATACCACTGTGCTGTCAGTATGTCCTTTCCATATTGCAAATAAGGAGCAGGACTGCAGGAGTGCCTTGACTTCTGAGTGTGCACCCAAACACACTCAAATTCTAAAGAAATTTAAACAAGGGTCTAGACACATGTATCAAAAAGATTGCTGTAACACTCAAATACTCCTGAATCAGTCACTCAAAATCAGAGGTCAGAATTTAGACTGATGGTGGTGGGTTTTGTGCGTATGGCTGAGGATAAAATGTAGATGGATGTGAAGGGACTCAAAAGCAGGAAAAGAAGGTAACCTCGTTTATTCTGATATTCCCATTTGGGAAGGGCAAACCTGAAAGAGATTTTTCTATTGTTTCCTGGGCTTGCAGATCCAGTACTTCTGGGTACTTAATTTCTTTACCTGATTTTGACTGTCTTGTTTTTACATCCTAGCTTCTCACAGCTTCATTAGACTCTGGTTTGGATTCTAAGCTGTACATAGAGTCCTTCAGCTTCTGGCTGTCTTCCTTACAAATCTTTGTAATGCAGAGACAGAAGACTCTCCAGGAGGTTTTCTAGCTCAGCATGACACTATACAAATATTAACATCTGAATGTGTGACCTTGTTAGCTCAGTATACACAGGGTAGATTCTGTCCAATGCATTACTTATTATTAATGAGATGTGCTGTATAAAACAGTACCATTAAATTTCTTCCAGCTAGAAGCCTCACTGTGATGTTAACTTACACACCATAGGATTTGGGGAGAACTTCAGCCAAAGCCGTAGCTTGATGCTGATGTTGTGTGACACCCCATAGCCATTGTATGAACAGCTCATGAGCAAAATTCTGAATCCGTGTAGTAAGTACAAGGATCCTTCTTAGCATCGTGTTTTGTTTTTTGTGGAACTTGATAAAGGCCAAGCTAAGCCTGCTATTTCCAAAACCATCAGGTAAAAAAAAGCAAATGTAAAAACCGTGTAAATAACCCACTGCTTATTTCCTGAAACAAAGAGCACCTGTAACATGGAAGGGGTAGCTGCCTGGCAGGAGGCTGGTGGTGCTTCTAGACATATAGGAATGTTGGGATTGGGTCAAGAGCTAGGGACAGGTAGATGAACAGAGCCAAATGTAAGTGTGGTTTCGGCTATGAGAGTTTTTTTGTTAGGTGTTGGTGCCTCTTCAATACCTCTTTCAGTTCCTTGATAATAAGCCCATGTTCTTGTGGGATCTGACCTCAGGGGAGGTTACACTTCTTTTACTGAAGAAAGCCAAGTCACACTCCTTTCAATACTGGATGTTTGCTGTTTCTTGCAAGGCTGTTTCTATTTGTGTTGTCCTTTGGGTGTGATGCTTGCAAGGTGGGAATTGCCTTAAGCTTGGTTTGCTTGGATGAGAGAAGGGAGGCCTGTTTGTCAGGTATGTACTCTTCTGAACTGATTCAGCTCTTGCCAACATGGTCCCAACCCTCAGGCTGAAATGGCAGGTGTGAAATGAGGTGAGCTATTAAAAAACCCACCCAAAACCAAGCCACCACCAAACAACTGACTAACCCTCCTCAAGATCCACCCCCAAAACAATAAACACACAACCCCCATCCTTCCCCCGTTCCCCCCAAATAAACAAAAAAACACACCAAACCAAAACACATGGCATAGGCTTATGAATAGGGGAACAGGAAGTTCATTGCTAAGCCTGGATGGTGTGGAAGGCAATGAGGGTCTGCACCTGTGTTCCTGCAACCCAGGGTATTGCTGAGGCCCTGCATGGGGCAATTCTGTGGCAGGTAGCTGGAGTTCCAGGTGTCTCATGTAGAAGCCCTTTGGCTATGCTTGGGGTGGGAAAAACTGCTTTTCTACTTGTCTTTAGGGATTTGGTCTGCCTAGAGTGGAAGAAATATGTGGGAGCTGCATAAACAGCTGCCACAGAAGAGTCCTTCCTCTCTGAGCAGGCTGCCAAATTAGAGCTTTCTTGTTAAATGGGCAGTAAGGTCAACTTTAATGTCCATCTCATGCTTGAACTGCAGCCCTGACATTTCCAAGACATTGCTGCTTTGCAGTATCTCAAGGAGCACCCAAGAACACAGGTATCTTTAATGTTGACTTTGCACAGGGCTGGCATAAAAGAAGTACTTTCCCTTCTTGGTAGTAACACCATGGCTGAGCCTATGTGTTTGAGTGGATTTGAGAGGAAGGTTCTCTAAATTACAGTTCCTTTTTTGGGAAAGTGGGAGTTCCTTAAACAACTGGTGACTCAATTTCGCTGGCTGTATGACACGGATGAGAAACATTGGCTTTCCAGATAATGAATGAGATTTTTCAGTTTGGGACGTACTTTGAAAAACATAGGGTGTTTAAAATCAGTGGTGTAAAGGTCAATGGGCAAACTCATATCAGTCTTTGACCCTTCATAAGATAGCATAGCCATCCAGTTGTGGTCAGTCTGATGATACAGAAGGTGGCAACAAGTTTTAGCAGGAAGGATGAGCACAGAATTGCTTATTCCACAGAAGTTTTTCATATAACATGTTATAAAGAGAAGCTCTGGGAGGTTAGGAATAGAGATAAGATGCTCACAAATCCTCCAATGATGCCTTGGGAGTCACTGTAGCATGGCACAGGTATGTTTGCATGGTGAGAGCTGAATTACAGTGTGGGGAAGAGGTTTTTAATTTCTAGCAGAATATAGATTCTCTGCAGCAGTCTCTGCTCTACTGTTGTGTAATACTGACTCTTTTAAACAATTTGCATCTGATGGCAGTATTCAACAAAAGCTGAAGCAGAGGCAGCTCTCTGAATGGAAATTTGGTAAGATTGCGGAGGAATGAGCAGTTAGTTCCAGTGAGTCCCTTCTCAACATTGTGGCGTAGTTGGGTTCAGTGGTGAATTCTCACAACAGATCAAGAAATACTCTGCAAGATGCCATACAAAGATGTTCCTTAAGTGACCTAGCTATGCTAGGTCACTGCTACCCACTGATGCCAAAACATGAGTGGGGTTTAATGGATGGGAGAGGGAGGTAATGTGGAAAAGGGCTATTTGCCCATTGGATCACTTTTGGCTGTGGAATGCTGCTGATGGGTGGCTGCCAAAGTTACATGGGAAAGTATTTTATTTATCATTTAAGTAGATAAATTATTGCTATGTCTTCCAAAACCGGTGTTTCATTTTCACGCTTTTTTCCTGAATAAAGCTGTCCTTGTTTCCTTCCAGGCTCTACACTGGCATGCAGAGGAACAGTGCCTGGCTAATGATGCTGGAGAAGCTAACAGTTATCCCAGAAGACCAGGTAAGTACATGGGGATGGTCATCATAGTACTCTGTATTTTTAAGAGTGAACTTGTGCAAATCCATACATATGCATGCTAGCACCTCTTGACAAAAGGCTTATAAACTCTAGCAGTCATCTTGATGGCAAGAATTCATTTTGGTTGGTCTGCTGGCAGCACTGGCTGCCTTCAAAATTATGCATGTTTTCCCTTGTAAATATTTTCAGTGGGCTGTTTTCCCAGTACCATTTTGCTTACCATCACCTTCCATCTTTCCTGTCTACATAGTTCTTTTTTAGACCATGAGAGGATGTTGTCTGTAGCAATCAGTGTTATAAACATGCGTTGTACATTAATTTTGGAAGATTAACATTTCTCCCCATTACTCTGTAGAGTAACTAGCTCCCCAGTTGTCTTCCTGATTTGTTCCCTGGAACAGGACAGTCTTGTCTTTCACCCAGCTACTCTGCACAGCTGAAGAGAGAGAAAACAGAAGCTGGAGCAAGGATTCACTATGCATCATGATTCCTTGCTTCCCAAACCTACTTCATCCTAGACCTGTCTGGAAGCTGCTCTGTCTTAACACTGCTGGCAAAATTAGGCCTGCCACTTTTCTTCCTTGCCCTGGCTTGCCCTCTCTGTTAGGGAAGCTGCCAGGAATTCCCTGCTAGATATGCAAATGTGGGGTGATACAAGCACAGCTTTGTGTTAGATGTGGAATTTAGAAGCTGTTTTCCCATTGCTGATGATCAGAGTAACATCTGCCTCTTTGTTTACAAGGATGCAATTGTAAGATGATCAGAAAAAATGGGTTTCTGTGGCTGCCGTTTGTAACTACTGAAATGCATTCCTGCACCCACAGGAAGAATCTCATAATATATAGATAGACCTTCTAATCTGTTCTGCATTAGCAAATGGTGGAGACAGTCCAAGCAGCATTAATGAAAGCTAGACTAATAGAAAGCTGTCAAGATTCTTTTAGCTAGAGCTTGGTGACTTAAGTTGGGCTGAATGCTGTCCTGCTTAGCTATTAGGCACTGAGGTTTGACCTGGGTGTGGACTGCAGATCCCTGCATGCACCATTACTAGTTCTCTTCAGGCTAGTTGACAGGTGTGCTTGGCTGGGCTGTTCTAGCACTGCTTCTTTCAGTGTGATGCCAACCATAAAAAGTGGTATCGTCAGCTTTTGTCCCAAATGTTGTACCTAGTGCTGGTGTGAGATCCACTGGCTTTGAACTTGATTTGAGCACATGCATGTTTAGGGACATGCTGAACCATGTTCATATAGCTGTCATGCATGAGAATTGCTTGTCTCGAGGAGACAGTTGTGATTGAGTCCCTGGGGCCACCTAGGTTTGGTGTATCTCTGAGGTCACTTTCATGTCGTGTTGTCTGTCTGTGTCTGGACACAATCCATGACTTCTGTAGTTCTTTCTCAAAGGGGCACCTATTTTTTTTCTCATGTGTTCCCCGTGGGGATCCTTGTCCTGGTACTGACTGCCCAGTTTCTGTGTTACTCTTTTCAGGTCCTTAGCATTATGTAATTGTACAGACAGATAAGTGTTACACTAGTGGGCTTCTTTGAGGACCAGAGGTAAAGGGGAAAATTTATCAGGCTTCTGTTCTATTACTGTGACTGGACAGAGGCCAGTGGTGTGGCACCTGTAGGTCCACTTTGCATGGCTGTTTCTGTGGGCTTAGAACTCTTTACATTACTTTTTCAGCATTATGTTCTGCAGCCTTCTTATTGTTTGTGTCTTTATCAGTTGCTTTCTGGTGTGTGAGAACAGTGCCCAGCTCTTCAAGAGCTCTACCCCACACCTAGCAGATAAAAAGGAGATATTCTGGGATGATGTCTCCAGGACTAGAGCAGTCAATACATAGCTGTCTGGTTTTCACCTGAGGAAGCAGATAAGCATGTCTAGGTAACCCTATAATATCTACATAAAAATTATCTGTAAAACAAAAAAGAAATAAAGCCTTTTCCTGAAGAAAGATAACTTTCCGCTATAATGATGGGGACAGCAAGCAGAGTTGGATTGTCCAGATATTTTGCTGTCTTTCAAAGTATATGTGTATATGCTTAGGGTGTTGATAACAGAAAGCTCTGTTCTCTTGTCAGTGGAATAACTTGCGTATCTGTGTCAGCTTTTCAGGAAGTATCTTGTCGGTAGGAGTATAGGGTCTCCTCATTTCTTTTTTAACTCTTTGACCTTACTTAAATTCTCTGAGTTCTCAGCAAACTAAGATTAATTGAATGGCTTTAGACATTCAATAGGATCTCATGGTGCAGTGACCTTACTGATTGCAACTGACAAAAGCAGAAAGAATAGTAATTTTGAGCTTCTACAGAAGTAGCTTTTCATCATTGTGTTGGAGACAGATCTTCTCCCACATGTAAGGAACATGCTGGTATGCAGAAGGAGGTGCTGTTATTTTCAGCACTTTCAGGGCTTTGACTTGCAGGTGGAGGTATTCAGAAAAAAAACAGCAAATTAGTTAGCTGACAGTAGATGAGGAAATGTGATTTCTTTAATGGTGCTCACTTTCAGTGCAAAGGCTGTACTGTAGCTCAAAGTGTCTTCTCTGTAGACTGCTTTAAGAGAAGGAAATATTGGCTAGAGGAGATGGGGTGTTTGGACAGATTGCTAGACTGGAGCTCGAGATGTCACCTGTATTTTTGAGTAGGCCACCAATGACACACATGATCACAGGCAAGTTGTTAAACATGTCTCTGACCTTATTTATCTTTACTTGAATCTCAAGCTCTTTGGATCAGAGTCTGCCCTTGCTGAATGTTTGCAGGGTGTAGTGCAGTGGAGCTGTTTTCTGGGCCAAACCTTTGGACACTGTTGTTATACAAGCAGTAAATAATACTCACCTGTTTCACCTGTGTTGTTAGTCTGCAGAAATCTGTAACCTCTGCTGGAGCTTCCTTTGCACTGGTTTCATCAGCTGCATGTTTGAAAGGACTGTGTGCCTAGACATTGGCAGATGAGATGACAGTTTGCATCCGGTTATCTTTTAAGTATTTGCTCACTTTCTTTAATGTTCATGACTAGTGCTAGCTTCCTTTTGCCACTGTCATAAGCAAAGAAGTCGTTGCTCATCTAGGTAATGTGTTGTGTCCTGACAAAGTTTCTGGCATTGCATTTTGCCTTGGTGCCAGATCCCCTCTGTCACCTTGATGAGTTGTGGTGATGCCCACTAGTAATGCTCTCCACAATGCTGGTTCTCTCCTGATGCTGATTCCTCTGGGGTATGTCCTTGTAGGTCTTTACTGCTTGTCCCCAGCAGCTTACAGTATCAGCACACTTACACTGCATTTCTTTAAAACTCTTCCTCCAGGGTACCTTGTTCTGCCAATCTGTCTTTATTTCTGTGTCTCTTGCCTATCTAGACTGTAAGTCCTTTGAGAAAGAGGTTAGCTGTGTTACTTCTACTATACTCCGTCATAGTTTATCACTTGGTGGGGAATAGCTCCTAAACTTTCACCCACAGGACAGATTTGATTGTATCAGACAAGTCTAATTATAGAGCAACTAAGATCTCAGGTGCAGCCTCTAAGCACAATAGTGATATACATAATAATTTCAGTAGCTGCATATGTTCTGAGACCTCATAATTACCAGAGGTGATGCACATCATATTTTGGCTTTCCCCGAGTGTACATTTTCACAGATGCAATAGGGATGCCTGTAGTGTGCTTGCCCTATTAAAATTGCTTCTATTATGAGATTTCCCATTTTGAGAAGCGATTGTAGGTGAAATCCCATTTAATGCTAGTTTACACTCGCATGTTCCTACAGCAGATATCCGGTTATGGGCCCAAGAGAGCTAAGACTTATTTCCACAGATTTTTGCTTTCCAGGTTCCTAAGTATAAAAGCAACACAAATACCTGCTACTCTGATGTTTTACTCTGTGTAGTACAAAAGCCAACATTAGCCCATTGGCTACAGTATTTACCTATGCTGATTCTGGAGTGGCATGTAGTCTGCAAAATCCAAACTCACAGCATAAAAGTGGGATAAAGCAGGACAGCCTCTCTGTCCTCTCAGCTGAGAGTTGAATTTAGGTCCACAGACTCTGATGACCCAAGCTAGAAGTTAGCTTAAGACACTAAGGTTAACAGTCCTGCTTTTAGGTAAAGTGATACAATACTTTTAATGACCAGAGGAACTTAGCTTCGTTTCTCTTAAACTGTTATAAACATGAGGCTCTGTTCTTAGGTTTGCAAGGAGGAGCAAAGGGAGAGGACAAACTTACTAAATAGGAACTTCCGGGGAGTAGAAAGGAAGCACTTTCTCAGAACCTCAACATGTGGCATAGTCCCTTTTTCCTCCACCCATTTCATGCTGTCAATATGGATGTTTCCTGCTGGGGTTTCCCTTTCCTTCATCGTCAGTTACCCTGCGAAGTCTCATTTCAGCCCTGTAGTTGCACTTTTTCTGCAGCTTCCCTCAGGCTTAATACTTAATCACTCTCTGCTACAGCCTGGCTGCGGAGAGGGGCCCTTCAGCACTGCGAGAGCTCCAGCAGGGGCTCAGCAGCTCTATGTGCTTGCACTAGGTCTGCAGAGATCTCAGCTTCAGGCGGTGTTGATCCGATGAGAGAGGTTGGCTAACTACTTAAGCAGATTTTAAATAATTCTGTTCAGGTTAGGGTTTATGCTCTGCCTACCTCCATACTGAGTTTCTGAGTCAGGCTGGAGTATCGGACTTCAGTTGGTGACAGTGATGGCTTTTCTTGACCAGCACACTTCTGTGATCAAATGCATCCTTCCCAGCTTTTCTCTGAGCAAGCAGGGCCTATGCCTGATCCAAGCAAGTTTCTTGCTGCTTTGCTCAAGGGCTTTCTGAATGGGGATTGGGTTTTGCTTCGGATTTCTGT
The DNA here is from genome assembly GCF_012275295.1 of Melopsittacus undulatus. NCBI lineage: Eukaryota > Metazoa > Chordata > Aves > Psittaciformes > Psittaculidae > Melopsittacus > Melopsittacus undulatus. The sequence goes on from NC_047532.1 coordinate 48,325,163, forward strand.
TTCATTGCATTGACTGCGGCATGGACCTGTCCTAAATGGAAGCAAAACCTCCTCTTTTAAGAAGAATCCTTTAACAAAGTGATTTAACAAAAACAAGAACAGGGATAGGATTTGCAGGATAGAGAAACATTTATATCGGAAGCTAAAGGCAAGATCATAGAAAACATGAAGAGATGACTAAAAGCAGACAACAAGAACTTCAGATACTATGCATAGGTAAAGCACATTTATTTTTGACCCTTGTCATGTTAAAAGAAAAACTGCCTCTCTGTCCATGCAAAACAGAATGCCATGAGGTTTTAAGTTTTCCATGTGACCAGCTGGGGTTTGCCGCAACAATAGGGTTTCTGCTTGGTTTTGGGAAGGACAGCAGTTTTGCTGGCATTACACAACACTATGTGTGATAAAATAAGGAACCTTTTTTCTCCAACTCTTGATTTACGAAACTGCTGGAAGTCAAGACTCCATTGCCATTTGTGTAATTTTTTTATTCCTTAAACTGTACTGGATGTTCTTCACATATTAATTTGTGGATTACAGAATGTTCTAGGCAAAACATCAGTGGGACAGTAAAATGTTAATGCAAGATTTCAGCTGACATAAGACCACAGTGTTCTTCTATCCTGCTTAATAATGACTAGAGTGAAATGGGGACAGTTGTGTGGTCTAGTGGCTACTGATGGGTGTAGTCCTCTGGATTCCTGGAGCTGCTTCCCAGCTCTTCTTTCCCATGCTGGGTGACCTTAAACTGGTTTACCCCTTGTAAATTGGAGCCTGATGTCTGGCTAGGAAGCTTATGAGGAAACTTAATTTTTTGAGAGAGCCTTTTGGGAACTTGAAATGACAGGTGCTAAGTAAAGACATTCTCTCTATTAAGTAGCTCTAAGAAAACACACTGAGATTCCAATTTTTTGACACTGGTACTTAGAGAACTCATCTTTTGGCTTTTTATGAATTGAGCTCTCTTGATCTGGAGTTGTCAAGAGATGACAAACATGGATGCTCCTGACCATTTTATTGGAATGACTGTTTCAATTGTCAGCACTTTGGTTTATTGGCATCAGAAGAGCAATGGTTTAATTTCCATGTCAGCAAATTACTCTGGATTTGCAGAACTGTGTGACAGTGGTCTTGAGCACAGCAAAAGGTGCCCCAGAGCCAGGAAGTTAAACTGATTATAAATGGGAGTAAAGCAGGTTGGCTGAGCTTTGCTCTTAAAATTGAGTGTAAGGCATCAGTGGGAAAAAGCAAACAGAAGGAAAAAGTGTGTTGCAGCAAATGAAGACTGGACATGCAAGAGGAAAAGGTTATCCTACAGAATACCACTGTTAGGACACTTAGGTTAATTCTGCAGAGATGTATCTGTCAAAAGGGAACTGCAAACATCTTCCTGTCTCAAAGAACTCTTAGAAGGTGAGGTTGTAAAATGCTGACATGCTGTGATAGTGGTGATCATACAGGTAGAAAGAACAAATGATGGACTGGATTCCTGACTCCAGAATCTTCATGAAAGTTTCGTCCTAATTAATTTGGTTCTTCACTTTAAATATTTTTTAAACAAAGAAAACTTTTTACACATCAGCCTATCTTTCCCCTCCTAATCCTCACCCCAAGAGAGCTCAGGTCCAAATAGCTAATCAGAACTTGCCCTAGTAAGGTGACAGAAAGAGTCAGTTCATTTCTACTCAGTGAAGTGTGAGCTGAAGTCTTCAAGAAGAAAGTCTGGCACTTTCAGTATTGTGCACCAGAGTCTTGTCATTGGATTTTGCTGGAACTGGATCAAGCTGTTACTTTGAATGCACCCACGATCAATTAATTTCAAGCTGTGTCCTCATCTATGGCCAGAACAAATCAAGATTTTTCTCTTCCTCCCACATATGCATAAATGACATCATATTGTTGGGTAAATGTTGCTTTCTTGTCCAGCCAGCAATTTGTTCTGGCTTGAATTTTGGTAGCAGTTTTCTGCACAGTGTGTACTGTACAGGACACCTGGAGAATATGCTTTGCATTTGTAAGTAGTTGCTATATATTTAGGTAAAAGAGAAACAAGGATTGCTGATCTGTGTGTGTTAGGCAGGCAAATGCAGGCTCATGGCTAACAAAGTGCTTGAGCCTTCAAAGCATTGATGACTGCCACTTTTTCAGATACTTGTTCTCAAGATTAACATTTAGGCACTACATAATTCCAAGGAATGCTTTTCAAACAAGTGTTGCACTCAACCAGTTTCAGTTTGGTCTTAAGCTTCTGCATACCAGTCCAGTCATCCTGTACAAACTTCTTGGCTGCAAAAAGCTGGTGTGGATAAGAAGTCCCACTAGAATATTGGGCAAATGAGTGCTGCAGTGTTGACACAGTGTGCCTGTTAATAAAGTCCTCATGCCTAATATGACAGTACAGATCCTTCAGAGGTGAGGGTCTCATTTTCATTCAGGTTTCTTTCAACTTTTCTAGCACCTGTGTTGAAAATAGGGCCCCTCTGTCTTGCCATACCAGTGAAAATGGAACTTCTTTCTTTTGAAAGATTTTTTTGAGTTCTTTCCCCTTGAAGAGAGCATCCAGATTCCATGACTGCCAGGAGAAGGAAGAAGAGTGAAATGATTTACCTAAGGTCTTATTATTAGAAATGACCATGACTTCCTACATGACAATCCAGTTTATCTCATGGAGGAACTGGTACAGGTTCCCACTGTGCCTCAAGCTGGTCTTTCTTCCTCCCATCCTGTCCTTCATCACTGAGCTAAGAGATGAGCTCTTCTGGTTATCTGTGGAAAGCAGAGGTACACCTAATAAACACAACTCTTTATGATGCTCCCTGTCTTTAGTGCCTATTCAATGGTGAGGCAATGACTTGGGTCCTGTAGCACTTTCACTAGGACAAAACAAGAGTCCCCTAACCATCCAAATCTGGCTGAGGTTTTATGAAGCCCACAGGAGTTCCACCATGCAGACAGAGTTTGACTAGTTCACATGAATGCACCAGTTCATAACATCTTGCAGAAATTCACAGTAGCCTGAGACTCTGCCACAGAGAGATGTGTTACCATTTTGCAAATGTGGAGTTAACAATATTGCAGAATTATTTAGAGAAATGGTGATAGGATTATGACTTCAGAACGTCTGACTCTCCAATCTATGCTTTCCTATATCTACCCTCCCCAGACATTATTTAGAATAATTTCTTCTTCCAAACAAAAAATAATTTTGGGAAAGGCAGATTCCCAATTCAGCTATGAAATGTCATCTGTGTGATGATGATGATTATGAGATGCAGCAAATGCATATATAATTATTCTCACTGCTCACAGAGCAGCAGATAGGCTCATTTGCTGCCTTCTGAAATGTATAACCAAACACTTTTCCTCATGCATCTGCTTTGCGCATTTTCATGTACTTACTCCCTAGGGCTCATTGTGAAATTATTCTAATTTTTTGAAGTAGGGAGAAATAAATGGAATAATTCTGTTGTAAATGGCATTGATTTGTGTATGAAGTCATTACAGCTGTTTCTTGAAGGCACAAGAAGAGGAATTCCTTGTTTTGGTTTGTTGTTTTTTTTTAAAGTGGTGATGTAGGGAGCAGTCTGACAGTAAGAATACAGTGAATTTTGGAAGCAGTTCTGAAAATGGTTTCATGTTATGCATGTGAGAATGCAGAACAACAATAATAACAAAGTTAAGAATATTTTCTGACTTTCAGATGTGTATCTTGGTCTGCAGCAATAGTTATAACTAGATCTTGGTGTAAGGTAATTTATTTGATGCAAAGGGTTTTGTTTGACAGCCTGAGCTTTCAGCCTTGAGTTACATAAGGAAAGACCCAATGGAATATACAATGCAAATATTCAAATAATATAATGAAAAATACCCTTCTGAACTCTTTTCCATTAAATATGAAAATTAAAATGACTTAACAAAACACTTTTCTGTCCCTGTCTTTTAACAACAAACAAAAGCTCCAATGTGGAGTCTGAAATTGCCCATCAAGGGAAGAGACCAGGCTAGGATTTACTAAATGGCTTCTTTTGAATAAAGCAATTAGCTCTAAAGGGAACATGTCATCTTCTGTACATTGCTAAGGTAGAACAGTCATTGTGCTTTCTGGCACTCCATCAGTCTGCTCCTTGTGCATAGTTATTGCAGAAAGTGCATTTGCACATACTGTCGACGTCCTATGCCGGGAAGAGGTTTCTTAAATAACAAGACACAGGCTATTATGTGCATTAGCTTTATTATTTTTTTTTTAAGTGTCTTAGCCTTTGGGGACTGAAGGTACTTAATAATATGTTGCAATTACACTGTGCCAATGTGTTGTCGTCATATCTCAGGTGCTTGACAATCAAACAAGTGTAGATTAACTCTTTGTTGTATAACAAATTTCCAACTAGTTGCTTTTGTGTCTAGAGCTTGCAATAAATCCAACCTGTGGTGAAGGCCATAAACATTTGTTGTCTTGGTTTATTGCCAAAGACTATCCCAGGAAGAATGTCCTCTGCCACTCCTAGGTGAGCTTAGAGATCTTATCTCCTACGTGGGTTATGCTTTTTACTAGGATGGCATGTGACTTTCTGTACAGTATGCTCTGGAGAGGGAGTGTTATCAGACAGCTTGCACCTTGCAAAGCATATGTTTGTGGGAGTCACTTGCCTTTCATATGAAAAGTTGGAAGGATGGAGAGCATTCCCAGTCCCATATTGCACAACTGTTGAACCTTAAACCAAGGTATTATATTCCTGCAAGTTTTCAAAGAAAGGGGTTGCCAGAGGTAAAGGAAACACTGAGAGGCTTCAAAGAGGGGAAAAGACTGAAACATTTGCTTGCATCAGAGAAATAACAGGGGAGAACTTTCACCAGGAAATTGCTCACAGAGCAACAGGAAATACATTTTCTGCAGGAAAATGGTTCTTGGTGCTCCCCAAAAGACAAGATGGTACCTGGTAGCCTGCTCAGCCAGCAGTAAGCTAAGACCGAAGCCCCAGGTCATAAATTCACCAAGGGAAGGTTGAAGAGTGTGTGGTCTATTTGTTGCGTAGATGGGACCTGAATTAAAAATCCTCTTGGACTGAGCTTTTCAGTCTCTAAATCAGGACACGATAGAATGACTTCTGCACTGTGATGCTTTTGTTTGTTTTTCCCCCACAGCATCCTTGGTACTGGAAAAAGCTCCCAGAATGGATGTCAAATAGTTGTCCCTCCAAAGCATGGCAGGCATATCACCCTTAAGTCATGGAAAAGATCCAGTTTGAATTGATCTCTGCTAGCTATTCAGGTACTGTTTGTCCTTCCTCATCTGTGCTCTGCTTTTTGTAACTGTGACCCACCAGTATGTCTGGGTGTAGAGGGCAGGAGGGTTTGGTTGCTGTGTTGGTTTTGTTTTTTTTTTTTTTCATTTTGAGTTTGAGTACAACTCAGAAGGGAAGTTTTGGTATCCAAGAATTTCAAAGACCAGGTGAAGAGGCCAAGCAAATGCTCAGGAGCAGTTGAGGCATGGCTCTTGCACGCTGTCCGATCAGGAATGGGGTTACAGGGAGGTTATTTCTACAGTGGCAGCAACTACAGCACTTTAAAAAAAAGAATTTAAGCTGTCTCTTGCCAAAGAAATCTGTCTGGCATTCAGACCTTTCATACTGTAATCTTTTGTGTGACTTTCTCCTGTGCAATGTGAAATGGGTGATGTGCCAATGAAGTAGACCAGATGCAGTCCATACTCCGTCCAGGGCAGAAGCAGAATTGCTCTCATCTGAGTCAAATCATGCATCTGCAGCCAAGGGTGGGCCGAGGACTTTTCCTTTATGCAGCAGGAGTATGTAATTCTCCCCTGTTGTGCAGACCATTCAGCAGAAAGCAGTGCCAGTCTTTACAGCACATATGTTACAGGTGGAGATGGTAGGATCACCAATGAAGTTAATGCTTTCTCTTCAGAAGCCACTGTTCTCAGGAGCTCACACGCTACACAGTTTAACTGCTTCAGCTTATGCCTACTGTGCAAAAGGTTGTTCTTCTCTCTGATTTTGGTCTTGGTTTTGTTTTCTTTCTTTTTATTTTGGAAAGTTCGAGTTAAAGTGTTTCAGCTGTTCTGGAGAACAAGACTGGAAATTGTTTGCTAATAACAAAGTAAGCTGAATTGTTCTCTTTGAGTTCCATATTTTAAAGCAGGATCTGGGGCTTTAAAGAACAAAAGGTTCATGGTGTCCCCAGGGTGTCAAGGTGGTGCCTTGCATAACATGTCTATGTTAAGCCATGTATTGTCAAATTTTTTTTATTGCCATCTTTTCTCTATCAAAAAATGGAAAAGGGTGGTGGGGTACCCCAAGCATTTCAATGTGCTCAGTTCTGCCAACAAGTCCTCCTGCTATTTCCTCTGCTGGCATGGGAATATGGGTGAGGCTGAGCAGGTTTGTCTTTGGTGTTGTTTCTCTCAGCTGAAGAGGTTTTTTTTGCAGGGCCAGATTCTAGGAAATGAGAAGCGTCAACCAGGTGGACATTGTTTGGACCAGGCAGACATTCTCAAGCACAGTGTTTGAGTTAGATTTTGGAGCCTTGTTCCAAAGTGTGGAAAATCCATATTTTAGCATCTTCCTTGGAAAAACTGAATATGAGCTACACAGTTCTCATCTTTCTAGTACATGCATTACCAAAAAATCACATATGATCATCTTAGACGCATCTTCCTTAAATCTAAGGAAAACCTTTCCATAAGTGGCTGTTCTGACAGAACAAGAGTGACTCTGCTGGTATTGGTACAACCAGGGAAGCCTTCAGGGTCACTGGCTCCTCTTTCTTGTTTGGCTGCTCAGACCAAACCTGTAAAAACCACAGGAACAATTGAAGGTCTTAAGGAAAGTCTTGTGTAGGAGAAGACTGAGGAAAACTGATAAAAATGTAAGAGTGGTACATAGAGCATGGAAGATAAAGCATGGCTCAGTGCAGGAAGTCATTACTGATCCCATCACTAGGAGTGTCTCCATGATGGAGGCTAGGATTAGACTTCTTAGCTTCTTTATTCACTGATAATGTATGAGCTAAAGGAGGTCTCCATACTGCAGACAGTACTAGTAGAGCCCTGGTTTTCTCTGCTTAAGTCATAAGAGAGCTGTTACCTTGCACTCTTTCTGAGAGTTCATTGCAGATTCACAGCTGTGCTTGGAGCAACAATTTTTTTATGAATTTCAGGAATCTACTTAACTTCCCCTCGTGCCTCTGGAATTCAGGACAAGGGCTTGCTCTTGGAAATGCTAGTATTCCTCAGAGTAATATTTCTGGGTGCCTTGTTGGAGCTCTGATAGCTGTGATTAAGATTGAGCATTGAGTTGTGACTGAGGGTAAAAGTTAATGATGAGAGTTGACTGTTAAACTCAGTTTTGTGTGCTCTTAGCATTTGTATCATTCTAGTCCTTGGCTTGCTCAGCCCACAAAATATGGTGCTGCAATAGCACAACACAAACATCATGTTGGAGTGCAAAAAAGGAGTCAGTTGCCTCACAAAGAACTCCAAGCAGTGGAAGAAACCCCTAAATGGAAAATGAAAGCAAAGAACTGCGTAAAAGCACAGAAATTCTTTACTGTTAGGGTGGTGAGGTACTGGAATGGGTTGCCCAGGGAGGCTGTGAATGCTCCATCCCTGGCGGTGTTCAAGACCAGGTTGGACGAAGCCTTGGGTGATATGGTTTAGTGTGAGATGTCCCTTCCCATGGCAGGGGGGTTGGAACTGGATGATCTTGAGGTCCTTTCCAATCCTAACTATTTTATGATTCTATGATTTTCTTGTCTTCGTGGAATAAGGCACAGATGTCCAGAGCCACAGAACAAGTTTCATGGGAGCATCCAGCTCCAGCTGGGAAGCAGATCCTACTTTCACATCTACTTGCAGGTCTAAATTGATTTGCTCAGCTGCATGGACACCCAAGAGGCAGCCATGACTTACTACTAGCCAACTCAGCAGCTACCTGCTCAAATGTGATTGCTTCTTATGTAAAGCTTCTTTCTGACTGTTCAAACAACTTGGAGCACTTGACTTTCTCCTCCCAGCAATTTTTATTGCTGTATTTTGGTCTGGGATTGAGAGCTGAGCTCTTACTGGGAGCTTTATCATGGTCTCTTGAACATCCCTAGACAAGTGACTAGGCACTTTAGATGTTTTGGGGGCAGGAAAAAAGACCTTCCCTGGAGAAGCTCAATGTTTGGTAGCCCTGTGTAGACCATACTTGCTCCTCCTGAAAACCTCCTAGCTTCCTAGACAGAGTCTTCTGCCAGCATGTCTGTAGTGCCCATTTTGCCTATGGTGCAAGCAGAACTAGAAAGTGCTTCTCTTTTTCTTACTCTCTGAAATCCCAAGCTCCTTTGTGATCTTTTGTTTTGGCTTTACTAAGAGACCTTCTGGGAAACTGGCTCTTGCCTTTCTTCATTTGGATGTTCATTCCTGGGAATTCTTTAAAGAGAAAGTCCGAAAAACTGCCTTTTGCCTAGCAGTGAAGTTGTTGCCTGGAAATTTAAAGCCAATGCCACAAGGGACTGTTGAGCCATAGCACGTTCCTGGAACTGCATGAAGCTGCATGCAGCACATCAGAGCTATTGCCACCTTGCTGATATGGGGCTTTAGGAGATTATGCAAATGCTTTCATGTCTGAGCAACCTGGAGCCGTGGATTTTCTGGCTGGTGGTCACTCATCTGTGAAACTACAGAAGTGTGGTACACAGCACGCTCCTGTCTGCCCCTGTAGTTTCTGGTAACACATGGTAGGAGAGAGAGGGGAGAAATGAACCCCATTATGTAGCTGATGGACAGTGCAATCCCTTATGTGATATGTGTGTGTGTGAAAAATTCCTTCCTGACTCTGGGGAAGATTGGCTCATGTCCTAAAGAGCAGGATTTAGATCACTTTTATCTTTATTCTCTGAGCTACAGGGATTATTAATGGTTATAAAATGACCCAGCTTAAGTGTTTGACTTGGTGACCTTCAGTAACAGTGAATTGTGCAGGCTGGTGATACAGTGGGGGTGGGGAAAGGTTTTCCTTATTCTTCAGGAATATGGGAATACTTCATAGAGATGTCAAGTTGGAAAAGGGGCCTTGAGAGATTGCTTCATTCACCAACACTGACCTGAGCAGCTGAACTGTGTGGTGCCATCCAATGAGTAGAGCAGAGGAGGGAGGAAGAGATCCCACACAACTGATGTGAAGTGGAGCATTTATCCTGCAGCATAGGGGCTGTGTTTACATGAAGTACTACTGCACCCTTGGTTCTATTTCATATTTCAAAGTGCTCAAGTTATCTGTGCCTTGGTGCTGGCCTTGGAGTGAAACCCTCTGTACCACCCCCATCAAAACACTGCCAAGCATCTGTACATTCTCCTGGATCTGTGTTTGAATGGGTTAGGCAGGGAGTGAAAAGTCCTTGGAGTTCCTCTTCAGCCTGCTCATCAAAAGGCCCACTAGAATGAGCTGAGCTGAGTATTTTTGTGTCATCGGCCCTGGACAGGGGCCACTGAGTTTATTTGGTTGATCATGCACAAGAAATCAGAGAAGAGTTCTTGTTCTCTGTCAGTTCCGAGTAGTTCCATCACTGAGAAAAAACCTGCCTGAGTAGTTTAGTCTCATTGAACCTTTAGTTGCGTGAAGTCTGTTGTAAGAGCAAAGAGGTGCACTTTGCAGCTGGCCCAGGGAGACACAGCATACTGACTAGAAACCCATCTCATCTCATGCTGACCTATTTTGAAAGAGTAAGCTCTTCTTCCCTGACTTTTACATGCTGGCTGTCAAGTCATAAGAGCATCATTTGACAGTGAAGATACTGCTGTTTGTATCAGCAATCACCAGCCTAGCAAGAGTTTGTAATTTGACTAACAGCTCATGACATTATTCTTATTATTTATTTTTGGCAGAACAAATGCAGCAACAACTTTCTTCCATGGTATCAGCTCCAAATGTCTGTGGCATCTGATCAGCCAAGGCTCTTTTTAAAAAATTCAGCCATACTCCTCATCTTGCTAACTTTACAGTCCCCCATGGCATCTGTGTGCAATGAACTGAGCTGTTGAGACTAAATGCAATTTGCAATCAGGCTTCTGTTAATGTGGAAATGTACCGGCTGCTCTCCTGCAGTATGGATTCTCATTCTGTCTAACATATGGTAGCATTAAATCCAGTCTGGAGTGCCTCTCATTACCACACTGTCAGTCTTTACAGAGTGAAGAACCCTGAAAAACAAGTGTGAGAGAAATACATTTCAGGAACTGGCTCTCCTCTAGCAGAGCTTGTTGGAGCTATCAAAGGGAGACCGTACATCAAAAACTATCCCTGACAGCCACTGAAGCAAGTACAGAAAACTGATGTGAACACTGATGCAAAAGCCGTGTACTTCCCAGGGCAGGTATCGCACAGGGAGAAGGGGACAAGGAGAATCAGACAAGAACAAGTTCATTATTAACACGTTAAAAAGCTAGAATCAGTCTGTTCTTCTGCTACCAGTATGGGAGAGATTTTGATTTGGGAAGATAGCCTTGGGTATGAAGCTGACAGTTATGTAAAGACTTGATACAAATGTAGGCAAAATAAGAAATATATCCATATACACAGAAAACAAACAGACAAGCCTTTAGCCATGAAGTATTTCATTGCAGCTTTAGCTCATTGTACAGCACATAAGCCCTGGAATTTCTTCAGTGTTAGCATATCTCCCATTGTCATGCAAGGTAATTTTAATTTTGCTACTTGAGTCTTTCAATAATTCAGAGTGTTTTCTCACTGTTGGCTCTGATGGATGTCCTCAGATCATCTTCCCTGAGGCGCCCAGAGCTCTGGACTTAGTGAAAAGTATACAAGCTGGATCTGAAGAGAATTAAGAATTGCTGTGGCCCAACAGGGGCATGGGCATCTGAGTCATGAGTTTGCAGTGCTAGCTTATTCTTAGCTTTCTTTGGTCAATCCCACCCTGAGGACCACAAGCATCTGCTCTACTCATGCACACTCATGTTATTTGTTACTTGCAAACCCAACAATTTGTGTTGGGTGCCATGAGCCTTTGAAGTGTGAAGAATCCCAGATTTAAGATTGTGAGCTAATGTCAGAAGTAAAAGTTACTAGTGCAGATGATCTTAACACTTGTTTTTTCTTCTAGACAATTCTCTGAGAATTCCTTATGAGTGCAAGTTCTTCTAATATAGGCCTGTATCTGGCTGTTGAAGAGTTGAAGACAAAGGTAGTGTCAGTTGCTCAGGAGTGTGATTACAAAAACCTTGAGTACTGAGATATAAGAGGGAAAAGTGGCAGCAGATCTAAGACTACTTTTCCATCCTGGAAGATTCAACTGTGTATGGCTGAAGATCAGAGTAACACTAGCATCACAAAGTGCTTCCTGGCAGTATTGTTTAAGAATAATGTGCCTGTTGAATATAGCTTCTTCTTCCTTTATTACAATTCTTTATATCTCTTGGTAGAGCTAAAACCTAAGAAACTGTGTATTACCTAACTTGGACTCTGTCTTTGTCATTTGCTCTCATGTGTGCAGTATCACTTTGTGAATATTTTAGTGTCTTGACCCATAATGCCATGGTAGTCTTAGAATGGCACAACTATGGGCAGATTTGTGAGAAAAATAGAAACAAACTGTTTGCTGGTTGAAGTTTTTTTCTCGGAAAATGGCTGTAGATAGGAAGAAGTCCTGGACTAGAAAGAAGATGAGGTAGACTTTGGATCTCCCTCAGTTCCAGATGGCCAGAATGTTTCATGTATGTTCACATAGAGGAAAGCGTATTTTACATGGAGACAGAAATAGGCGTGCTCATACCAGCTTCAATGCAACCTCATTTTTGTTGTCTTTACTTCAATTAAAAATGTGAGGATTGACCTAGCAGGGTCTCATTTTTGAGCTTTAGGCTACTGCAGTTGTGGCTAGTGAAAACAAGGATAAACACCATTATGAGAACTGAGTTGATCAAGAGACATCTCATCTCCCCCAGGAGGTGACTAATCCAAATTTAATTCAGGAAGATAAAATTAAAGGTCAAGAATGAATTTTAGTACAGGTTTAAATTCTGAAAAATAGAATGGAATTTAGACCTTATAGCAGCCTTCCAGTATCTGAAGGGGGCCTACAGGGATGCTGGGGAGGGACTATTCATTAGGGACTGTAGTGATAGGACAAGGGGTAATGGGTTGAAACTTAAACAGCAGAGGTTTAGATTGGATATAAGGAAGAAGCTCTTTACCGTTAGGGTGGTGAGGCACTGGAATGGGTTGCCCAGGGAGGTAGTGAATGCTCCATCCCTGGCAGTGTTCAAGACCAGGTTGGATGAAGCCTTGGGTGATATGGTCTAGTGTGAGGTGTCTCTTCCCATGGCAGGGGGGTTGGAACTGGATGATCTTAAGGTCCTTTCCAACCCTAACTATTCTATGACTCTATGATACTTATATGAATATGGGTAGAAAAGGGGGTATTTCCAAGTTACTTGCTTAGTCAGATTCTTAAACCTCTTTCTGAGGAAACATGGTTGTCAACTTTATCCTGACTGTGAGTGGTTAGTTTGTCCTCAGTAGCAAGAGGGCAGCAAGAAGCTCTTGTAAGTTTATCCTAAATGTGACAACAGACAGTTCCTAACTCTGTAACTCTCTCTTCTCCTCCTCCACAAGGGATACTCACTTAGTTGTCTCAGTGATATCCAGCTGGGCTCCATCCCAATTATTTGTTTTTCTAGTAATCGTCCATATTTCAGTGTAAAAAAAGAAAATAGCATTGAAGTAACTGTGGTTGTACAAAGTAAATAACTGAGCAGAAGGTCTCAGCATCTGGAAAGGGAAGAGGGGAGGATACATTTTTGAAAAAGTGTTTTCTTTGCTTTTAACCTATATCCTCAGGTTCCATCATCAGAGACCTGATTGATACCAAGTGTTTTATATTCTTTGTTCTCCTACTCTGACGCTATGCAAATTCACAGTAATTCTTTAGAAACACGCTTGAGGACAAGGGGGCATGATTATTCATATTTGATGGGATTTGCCTGTGTTATTCTGGGGACAGATATCAAAATTTTTGTGAATATAGCAACAATTGAAGCCACTGGCTCTCTGATGGGACTTCAGAAGAAGAATTGTGAGGCTGGAAAATGTGTATTTTTGCTCGTCATCTCTTGGTCAGTTGAGTTTCCCTTGGCCAAATTTGCAATAAAACAAACCAATTAACCGGATATGTTTACTAGTTCATAGTACACGAAATGCTTCAATCACAGGCAGTTCTTGAATGGCCAATAATAAGAACTTCTCACTTCTGTGTAACAAGGTCTGTTTACAGAATAATGAAGGGAAGGATGTCTCCATAGTAACCTGTAAAGCAAGCAAGTCTGCATCTTCCACACTGATACAGTCTTGGTAAACAGGTTGTACATCTGCTTTAAAAAAAAAATAAAAAAAAAAAATCAAAAAACAATCCCTCCAAAACCCCTCCAAACCAAACCAAAATAAACCAAGCTTTTGGATTATGTAACTTCCATTACTACTGAAGAGCTGCTAGTTTCAAGATCTGTCCCTCTGCTTCCCCTTATTTGTTATATTTGAAAAGTTCTAAGAAATTCAATCAATTTGAACAGATATGAGTTGCTGTTACATCAGGGGGTCTGTACCTGAAGGGCTCTTCTGCAGGTGAAGAGACAGGGAATTGCGAATAATCTTCAAACATGTAAACAGATACTGTGAAGAATAAATGTTCACATAGCCTGTGGGCAGGGCCAAAAGTCTTGGGCTTACCTTGGAACAGAAAATGTGGTCAGGCCTAGACATGAGACAGCATTTTCTAAGGGTATGAGGAGTTGATCTTTAATGAATTCCTGGACAAGGTTATACAATTTTCCTTGCTGGAGATTTTAAAAAAACAAACCAAACACACAATCCCTTCATCCACCCACCCCAAACAAATAAACAAACAAAAACCCAGCAACCCCCCAAAACCCAGACCAGGAATTGTTTAAGTGGAGATCATTGTGTCTTAAGACACTGGGATGGTGTTGGTGACTTTTTGAGTTCCTGTTCAGTACTGCATTCTATGATCCATTATATTTCCTACAGGTTTCTCCTAGGAAGCAGGTCTGGGTTTTTTGATGGGAAAAGGATATGAAACCTGCTTGTTGGTTTCTGTCTGATGTCACTTCTGTGAACTGCCAATTGTATGTGAACCTCTCCTGTTGGAAGGACAGTTAGTATGTGAGAGAGGTGAGATCCAGCACATGAAAATAGAAACGGATGCTTGAATGTGCAACTTCAATCGTCATGGCTGCTTTGCCTGAAAAACCAAGTCTCACTCAGGGTTACGGGAGCAAGCTAAGCCAGTGGTGCATTGCCTGGAGGATGACTGTGTGATAGAGCACCAGACCACAGAGATGGGATGAAAGGTAGGGGTTGGTCAACGGGGTGTCCCAGTCCATTCCTTGTACTGGTGTCCATGCCCATTTGTGTCATTGTTTCAGTACAGGATTACCAAACCCTCAAATTTCCTTTGCAACTCTGGGGAAATGTCTTGTAAGAACTCTAGAATTCAGAGGTTTTTTTTAGGCTTTAGAAATCTGAGGGAGGTAGCCATTGGGATCTGGAGGAAGCAGATTTCTGGGACTCCCTGTTTCAGCTGGGCTGGTCTGATTGCCCATTGGTATTTCCTAAGCTGGCAGATGGAAGTGGAAATTTCAAAATGTTGGAAAACAATTTCAGTTACTATTAAAAAAAAAACAACAAAAAAGCCCTTCAGGGAAAAAAAATGTATTCTGGTGAACGCTGGTGAAGAGACAAACATTTGTAGATCATGATGTTACCTGAGCATGATTCCTGATTGTTGAGAACATGCTGAGACCTGAGCAGCATGCATCTCTCCTTCCTTATGATTTTTCTTCATGTTTTTTTTCCCCTTCCCTTCTACTGGTAATGCATGCATTAATTTCTGCTGCCACCCAATATCTCCTATTGCAAATTTAGTCCTGCATTAATCAATAATAATCAGCGTTTCCTATTTGCTGCCATCTGTTTTCTTGATAGGGGCTGTTTTTAAGAATCGCAGTTTGTGGCAAAGCTCTTGCAGGGGTGTGGCAAGTGTGGAATTGGATGGGAGCTACAGAGCCAGCGGGGCAGGGATGAGAGAAGGCGCACCCCGGGGAGGATGGGTGCTCTCAGGGAGCCCCTCCTGCTATCTTTCCCCCGCCCTCTGGGGGTCGGCGAGGGTTTCTCCCCCGGGTACCAAGGTGCCCGTGGGAGATGCTCAGGGCCTGACTGGGCGTTATGGGCGGCCATCTGCTGCCACCTCCTGTCCGAGCAGGCGATGGCACCAGGGAAGGACCACAGGGGTCCAGAGCTGCCCGCGGGAAGCCGGGGGAAGGCAACGCGAGCCGATGGAAAACCATCTCCAGCCTTCAGGGAGGAAACTGACATCTCCTTAAGGCTTTGAGAGTGGTGCCTGTGTGAGCAAGGGCAGCAAGGATGTCAGGTGTCTTGGGTGATACTGCTGGGCACTGACCTCTCTCATATTTTTATTGTCTCTATCATGCAAAGGTCTCGTTTCCTTTTGCAGTTTGCTCTTTCTGGGTACCTTGGCCGCTCAGAATCCCCAGCCAAGGAATGACCATCATCCCAACATGTTGGAGGCATCTGGCCAGCAGCAATTGCAGGAGGAGGCACGCTTGGTCTCTCCTCTCCATCTCCTGCAGCAGGGCTGCAGCAGGGAGCAGGGGCAGGACTGTCTCCTTTCCCTCACTGCATTTCGCAGCCGCTCCCCGTCGGCTTTGGGCTCCTCCGCTGAGGCTTGAAAGCCTGAGGAGGGTGTGCCATGGTTATTGTGCCAGAGCCGCTTGCTGGCGGACAGGCTCTGGCTGGGGCGGCTGCCCTGCTGCTGGCCAGTCCACAGTGACTTGCTAGTGCTGGTGACTAGTACTTGCTTTTTAGTTTGGATCCTGGAGCCTCATTTCTGTTTTCAGGAGAGGGCAAGGGCTACTCTTTGTCCTTGCTTGCTTTTACTTCTTTGGCTTGTTCTCTAATAGCTATTGCAGCTTCCCTGCTGCCTGCGGTGACTACAAATTTGAGCTGAATTAATCCCAGACAGAGGCTCAGTTCGAGGCAAATTTTCCTTCCCAAATGTTCAGTCTGAAAAGACATGAAAGCAAGACAGGTTGCCACCTACCTTCCCTGTGCCTGCCTCATCCTGGGCAACAGTTTGTTCTCAACCTTCAAGCAGGACTGAGAGGCTCTTGGTGCTATGCTGGGAACTGACCAGGCAGACATCGAAGGGTGAGTCTGCCAGACCTCAGCAAGCAAACAAAAAGCAGCAGTGTGGCTGGCACTGACAGGTTTTGCTTGCCACCCTGGAAGCAGCTGTTGGTTGCAGCAGAGGTGTTGCTGCTCCTTCCCCAGCTGGCCCAGGCTGCTGGCCCTGCTCAGACCCTCAGCCTGTCCTTGTGCAACCCTGTGCTGGCCATGTTTCATCCTTTTCAGTTATGCCTCTCCACATCTCCTAGAAACATCAAGATTTGAGCTTTGGTTTCTCCCTGTTTTCTTTCCCAAGGACTCTTATTTCATGGCGTCCTGCTCTTTGGTACTGAGGTTTGTTTTTGTGCTGCCTGGCTGAGGTCAGCATCTGTTCCCACAGTCCCTGCCCAAGGGGACTTTCTGATACTGGATAACACAGTTGCAGGCCCCAGACCCTCTCTGATAAGAGCTAGGTGCTAGATCCCAAAGCAGCCACTCTTTCTAAATCAAACACAAAGAAACCGACTGCCTTCCTCTTTATCTCTGGGTCTATACATGCAGGTATTCCCCATAACGAAAGTGGTACAGCTACCATGTGGTGGGGACCACAGTAGGAGCCTGCCTACCCTAAGAAGCCTCATGGTTGGTGTTCCTGGCAAGAGCTTTTATCTGAATTTGGATGCTGCTTCATCCTTGACTTGAGACTAACAGCACAGTCCCTCCAACCCCATGCCTGCGACAGGTAAAAATCCTTCTGAGCTGTTTTTCTGTGGGTTTTGTTTGTTTGTTTGTTTGTCTGGGTTTTTTGTTTTGTTTTTGTTTTTTTTTTTTTTTTCTGTAGAGCTCCCTGTGCTGCCATATTTCAAAAGAGGCTGAAAAGCTGCAGCAAAAACCACAGAATGCCTCTTCATCCCCAGTCACGGTGCTGTGCCATGCAACAAGCTGCTGCTTTGGAACTCATAGATAATTGTTAGTCCTGTCAAGGGCCGGTTACTTTAGTAGTGTAAAAATCACTATGGTTTTATTTCAGGCTTGTTAGACTGAGCAAATTTTACCAAGCCAGTGTGCAGGCTGTGGGCACAGCTGGAGTTAAACAGAAAAAGCCCAATTCCACAAATACTAGATTTTCTCTTGCTTGGTTAGAAACAGGGAAACAAAGTAAACAAGAGAAGGAAGGGCTGGGGAAGTGGGGAGAAGGGAAGGGGAGAAAACTTCATCCTTTCTGCCAAAACGTTTTTTACCCCCTCCTTCTGAAGAGAGGTTTTATGGCATATGAAGTTTCAAATGTTTGTTTGCTCTGCCTACTTGGTTATTTACTGCTCTGAGAGTCTGTGCTGCCTTTACTGGCATGCTCAGTCTTTCAGAGAGTATAACAGAGTGCAAGGCTGTTTACCTATTTCTGCTAACACTTATTTAGCAGTGAAGTTGGTTTCTGATGCAGGTTTTGCCATGAATTCTTGTGCTTGGAAATTGTAGCAGGAGGATGGTTGTAGTGGGGATCTTAAGGGAGAATTTCTTTATCTTCTTCTAGGCAATAGTAATTCCTGTTACATGCTTTGCTCTCCCTGTTGTATTTAACTCACGAAAGAGGAGAAGGTTCTTTTATTCCTGAGTTTTGCCAGGTAAAGAAACAGAGGACTTTGCAGAGAAGAGTATGGAGAAAGAAGGGAAGGTAGATGTTGTTTAGCAAAAAGCTATTCAGGGCATCTATGGGAGAATCAAAGTCAGCCAGAAATTTTCTGCATCCCTTGTGCCTGCTCTGTGAACATCCACCATCCTTGAATGTCAACTCCACCAGCTTTTCTTCTCCAACCTGGCTCAATAATCCTGATCTTCACCATCAGCTATGGGCTAGCCAGACTGGAAACTTGCATTCCTAGACAAGCTGATTACTGTTCTCCTCCATGTTCATTACCCTTATTAAGTTTCATGCTCCTTTTACCATTTTTCTGTAGGGCTGCAATCATCTCCCAAGGGCTATGAGGTGAATGCATCTTTTGCTTCAACCTCTTAAATTCAGTGTGGGGAAGGACCACCTTTGCTGCTGAAGCCTAATGTTGTACATCGGTAGACTAAACAGCATTCTCTGGACCAGCTTCAGGCTGGTACACTGACCCAATATTAGCAAGTATCTGCAAGAGACCCCAAGTGCCCTGAGGGACCTGAGCTTGAAGGATGCATAGTCCTGTTTCATAGTGTGGGTCTGCTTAACTACTTTTTGGAATTCCAGCAGCACTTTGATATTGTTTCATTCTGGATCCTGCCCTTCTTTCAGAATGACCTGTCACCCATAGCTGGTGTTTTGCTTTTGTTTTTCCTCTATTTTTACAGAATAAGGAGAATGAAAGCACTTAATTTTATTAAAACCAGAAAGGATGCTGTTGTCTGTTTTGCCCAGCATCTTGAACAGTACTGCCCATGGGGCTCACTGCTTGTTCTCTGAACTGGGTCAATAATGTCTCTGACCCAGGACTTTTCCAGGCAGTAATCTGAGTGTTACTGGTGCTTACTAAGCAATACTATCCTGCAATCATCCTTAAAAAAAAAACAACAACAAAAAACAAAAAAACCTATGTATTTCTGTCTTATCATTTAAGGATCCTAAACCCCCGCTCTTTCTTAACTGTCTTTCAAGGAGACAATAACTGCTTGCTATGTTCTGGAAAGGTCCTTTATATTTGATATTAACTAATGGGGATGAAATTGCTCTTGGCTTTTGATATTCCTAAGTGTTCCCCTTTGGGGGCTGGATTCCTTCCCAGCAAGTGACAGCAGCCACCAGCAAAGGTGAGTTTGACATTGCTGCAAACTCTCTCTGCAGCAATCCGTGCTACTGTGCCAGCATTGACTCCCTTTGTTCAGATTATTTATTGAAGGTGAACTCCTTGAGCACACAGAGTACAGCATGTTTTCCTGAGCACAAGCAAGGATCGCAGAGATATGCTGGAGGAAAAGGTCTCACCATAAAACTAACTCAGACACTGCATAGGTTTCAGGCTGCTACCTCCAACTACTCTTAGATGCTTAGTTCCAGGCAAGGGGCAGCTTCCCTTTTCCAGTAGAGCCTTTGGCTAAAGTAACTTGGGGAAAGATTATTGTTGTTTATAGTTCAGAAAGAAAGGAGGGAGAACTGGGATACTTGGCTCTCTGTACCTTCCTTTTCGTGTCTGTGAAGTGTGGGTGACAATACCTTCTTCAGAGGGACATTTGCAAGCTAATGGAAAGAAAGTGCTCAGAAGCTCCCCACCTCAGCAGTTGGGACACATTGGCAATCTGCCCAATAGCTTTTAGATATGCCTTACCTAAGCAACAGTGGGTGATAAATCATGTAAATATGTTGTCTCTAATGTGCTGGCTGCTCTCTAGGTGCTGTGTCGTCTCTGTATCTACAGGGAGTGCTGCTATTTTGCTATGTGTTGGGAGCCTTCTCCTCCATTTGCTCTGAGTTCCACAGAATCTGCCTGCAATTTTGCTGGCAGAACTGCCTTTTTAGCCAAGAGACGGTTCCTGCATTCCAGTATTGCCATCAGCTCAAATGAAGTTCAGCTGATGGACCACAGTGCCTGCAAGTTCTTGAAGGCCGGCATGTTTCTGCAAGCACCAGACTGGGACAGGGTCTGCTACCTCCAGCCTCTTGCTTAAATTACAAATGTTGATGTTTTTTATGGCATTGCAATTATGTTCTCTGGACTAATCCTCTGTCATGACAGCAAGGCATTTCTCTGGATACTTATGCTGTGAGACTGGGAGCAGAATGCAACCCTGAAGGCTTTCAGCAGTAGTAACTTGCTTTCATTGCTAGTATATAAAAAACCTGCCATGCTGTCTCTTCTTTGATATCTTTCCTGGATTTGTGCTGCTACAAGGCTTCTCTGATCTCTGTCACTAAATGACACAACGTAGAAGGGCAATGTAGAAGTGAAATTAGGAGAAAGGGATCTCTCTGCTTTAAAACCAGAGTGATCTTTGGGAAAAGAATTACTTAGATCTTTGATATTGCAAAAGGCCAGGCAAGTGGGGCATGCAGGAGAAATCCAATTGTTCTAATAGTGGGAACACTGAGAGAAAAATGTTAGTGTCAATCTCAGGTTAATTGGAAAATATTCAAACGACTTCGTTTTGCTCAACTTTGAGGTTAGAAGTTCCCTGGGGTTCTATGGAAACAACATAATGCTGGCAGCAACTTTGAAATAAGCAGGAGTAAGCTGCAAAGCAAAGAAGTTGTTAGAGGGGATGTGACCTCCTTGTGGACGGATGGACGGGGCAGCAAGAAAGCAAGATGAGAATGCTGTGCCAACTGCTGTTACTTCAAAAGATGTCTGTGGTGTGGCATAAGTCGCTAGGTATGAACATATCACTCCGAAGACAGATTCATCCTATGTTCATCCTGACATCCAGCATCAAAGACAAGGTCACCTAACTTCAAGCACTCCTTGGATTGTGGGCACAGTCTGTGGGAAGCACCAGAAACACCAGCTGTGTTGTGACTCCACTGGTCTATTAGAAAGACCAACAGCAGCATCTGTGGTAAATGTGTTGCTCTGCAACAAAAGCTCAGGTTCTTGGATTAACTGTGTGCACTCATTAAGGCCACCACTTTATTTTGTTATCTTTTGGGTTTTTTTTTCTGCTTAAACATCAAGTGTTTCAGGGTAGGAAGTGTCTTATCTTGCATTTATACAGTATCCTCCAGAACAGGAACCTGCCTGTGGTACTGAGCCCTCTTGGCAGTGCTGATTGTAACCCATGGGTATGAGAGGCTGGGGAGATTTGCGCAGCAAGTCTGGAGCCTGCAGGACCAGTTCAGCCTAGAGAGCCACACAGCGAGCCTTTGGGTCTCTGAGCAGTGAGGGGAGAGTGATACAGCAAGGTTGTTCTTCTACCTATGCCTCATGCCAGGGTCATTCCAGCTGAGCACCTTTCTACACCATCTGCAGCAGGGCAACACAAGGAGAGGAAGACTTTCTGTCATAACAGCTAAGAGGAGGTTTCAGAGCAGCTCTTTAGCCAGAGAGTTAAAGGAGCCAATTTAGAAAGAAGGCAGATTCACCTTCCTAACCTACTTCTGGAGAAAAGACAACTCTCCAGGATTGGGACTTAGCTTCTCTGTATTGCCTCAGAAGGACTTCAGGCTTCTGGAGAACATGATGGTTGGTAACCATGTTCAGGGGTGCACAGTGTTTAACCACACACCTAGGTTTAAGTGAGAGATGGTGATGACATGGATCAGGGTGCATAATAGCAAAGAGGCATGGCCAAAGTAGCTGGGAACTGGGCACACTACCAGTCTCAAAGCATAACCTCCAACAGACCTCTTGGAAGAGGGAACCTGGCTGCCATTCTGAGAACAGTCCTCCAGGTTTCTTATGAAGAGCAGAAGTGTTTCTCACTTTCGGCCTGTGCATCAGTTTTGACGATTGAAAAATCACTTCTATTGATTGAAGAATTCTCTCTTGCTTCTAGCAGCCTGAGTCAGAGAATAAGGAAAGTGGGTTTCAGACCTCTTTGATGCTTGGCTTTTGTTCCCTCTCTCCTCACCCCCCACCCCCCCGAACCACTCTATGAAAGACTGAGACTAGCTGTTCTAGTTTGATCAACTTTGTAAGTTATGCCATCAAAATCTGCATGGTTACCCTTCCACAAAAGCTGGGACATCTGTTGTACCTCCAGTCAGGTACCCAGTCTTGAGCTGCACACATTCAGGGAAACAATTCATCATTTCGCTTGTGTTGGACCTTCCTAACCAACCAAGTTAATGGTGCAGGTTTTGTTTTCCTGCTGAGTTTGGCTGGCTGGCTCAGGCTCCTAGCTCTCACTTTTTGCTCTGCATTTTACCTGCAGCCTTAAATGTACTGTAGCAACAAGTAGTTTTCCCTGCTGAGGAAACTCAATGGTACCTGTAGGCTGTCACAAAGTTATCCACTGACCTTATCTTTTTGTCCCTGTAGTGCTGTGAAGGCCCTGGTAATGCTCATTATCAGTGTTGTGTAATGGTCACAGTGCATTCCAAGAGTCAACAGTACATTGTAAAAAGGCCAAAAGCCAACACCTGTGTGGACTGCCCCTTGCATCCAACAATAAAGTAACCACTTGGTGAACTGTAACCTCATTCTGAGTGCTATTGTTGTTTTCTCCTGTGTCAACATCACTCAGCTTTTTCAGTTTAGGTTCAATGCAGATTGAAGACTGCATAAAATATAGAAGAGAAAATTCTCAGGGGAAAAGAACCCTATCACATCATCTATAATTATAAACTGGGCATACTATTTACCATCTTAGATTGGGTACAATTTTATGTTAATATAGAGTAGTATCACTCCTTCAAGAAGATAATTTTAACTGATTCTCTAACAGAAATGAACTGTCATTTACAGGCAAGAAATGCATCTTTTGAAACTTTGCTTTGTATTTTGATTTTGCAAAGTGCAGGTTCTGGGCTTCCACCCTGGGGAGACTTGTTTCTTGTGTAAGCCTGTAGTAGATGGGCTACTTGGGAAGTGTGGGTGACCCAAAACAACACAGGGGAAAGATGTTCCTATCCTCTGATGGAATCAGAGGGATCCAAAGGGGCCAGGGGGAACCACAATCAACATAAACTGCAGTCTTGGTGAGAGCTTGGAGTGATGTCCTCTCTCAAGATATGTTGAAAATTTCCATTAAATAAATGTCCACAACCAGTTTCATAGAAGGTGCAAGACAGATGTGAGGGAAATCCAGGCATGTTTTCTATGCCTTGGAAATGAATTGCCTTCAATGAGTCGTCCTAGGAAGTTTAGTCTACTTACTGTGTAGAAGTTACCATTACCTTATCTTTGTGTTAGTACATCAGTGGCTAGCAACTGGTCTAGCTGTACCAGTGCAGTTGTGCTAAACTGCTGTTTACCAGAAACCTAGGTGTTTTCTACTAATGTTCATCACAGCTCTATAACTGTGTGGTGTGTTACATTGCCTGAGTCTTTTACAGAACTCTTGAATAACCTTAGTTGGAGTATTCAACCTTTCTGAGCTTGGAGAATCACACTAACACCCTATGAGTGGTGTGGCATGGGGAGAGATTCAGCTAATATTTGTGGAAGAGTAGGAGTCTTTAGAGGCATAAGAGTTTTAGCTAACATTTGCAGAACATTTCGAGGTCTTGGGATGGATTCTGCTACCAAAGGGTAAAGTGGTATTCACATGTTCTGTCATGTCTGTGTTGTTTACAAATAGAATAGAATGATGTTTTGAAGGTCAGAGACCTTAAGAACAATAGTGGGTTTGAAGCACTCATTTATTTTTACCAAGTTCAGATGCCTGGCATAAACTAGCCGTTTCATTTATGTAGAAGATCTGATCAAACATTTTGGTTGTTTAAAAAAGTTGTTTTTCTTGTTTTTGGGCTGTTGAAATGTCAGATGTTAAAAACAAGCAAGAGTTCCAGATGGGGCAAGTGGCAAAGAAACGTGACAAAGATGGTAATGGGAAAGCTTCAGATTCTCACTTGACTGGGAGTCCCATGACTTCACCTGTGACTTCCAAACCCACTCTCTGTGCAAGCTCTTGCACAAAGCAACATCCCTTACATGAAGTTCTTCATTACCAGGGTAAGCAAAGACAGTAAAGGTTTATTTTCACTGATCACTAATCCATCTGTGCTAGAAATCGTTTGGGAGCTGGAGTCTCATCTGGAATACTCAGCTTTTATATAGCCAAGTAAACCATAAGCACTCTGTTTTAGTGACACCAAATTTGAATTAGGGTTTCATGACTTACATTTACAGGTCAAAGAAGTGCTCAGTATTTTGATCTCATTTACTAGCGTTCATGCTGTGATTTGCACCAGCAGATGATTTTCTGTCTCCGTAACTTCTAGTGATGATACAGGCTAAATCTATACTTGAGTAATGGTGGAAGACAAGGGATATAAATGCTGAAAAATCCATGGTCATTGATGGAGAAATAAAAGCTGGTAAAAAGGGATCTATCTAATCAGACAACTCATTTAATACAAAACATTTGTCTCAACTCCTCTAGTCTATGGCCAGCTTTCTTGAAGACAAAGGGAGACATAATTTGTACTGGCAAAGCTAACCCTGACTTATAATCAGAGTAAACGGTGCAAATTGCAGCCTTTGTTTACACTAGCTGTGCTAGTCACGGAGGGCTGGAGTTGCAGCAAATTCCTAATGTATGTTGCTGTCTAATTTGTTATATTGGTGGTGGTTTATTCCCTAATGCTTAAGAAGCAGAACACAGTAGAGGAGACTGAAATTACCTTCCAGTGACCAACTACAACACCTTCTTTCATGGTGGTAAATGTAATATGAGAATGTACAAAGATGGTGTCAGGGTGTGCATGGTCGATCACTGCCATTTATTGTGTCAATTATTTATTGCAAAGGCTCAATTATAAGTGCTTTAAACTCCTGAGAGAAATTGTTTGACACCTTGCAAGGCTGTGTCCTTAGTTTATGTACCCATCTAAGGGATGGGCAGAGAGACTTTCTGGAGGGAAAAAAGTTCCCTGAAAGCCACTAATCTGTGGCATGTGTGAATGTGGTCTCTAGTTCTGTCCTGGAGATTGTTGTTCCAAAATACCACCTCTGGAGAGCCTTACTCATCAGCAGAGATATTTATAAACTGCCATCAGTGGCTGTCCATGAGCTCTTGTACCCCAAAGAAAAAGGAAGCAGCACAAATAATTCCTAAATTCAACAGTTAAGAGCATGTGATGTATGGAGGAATGGAGTTAAACCCAAGGGATTGTTACGGTCTAATTAATGGCTCTTTGTTGCTGTGCTATAGATTGCACTGTGCTTTGAGCAGCAGTGCTCAAATAGGTAAGTTCCCTGTGCTTAGATTTGGAACTTGCCAATTCAGGCTTCCTATATACTCTCAAAAACTAATCTGAAGACTTCAGTCACATGTAAGACTCTGCCTGTATGAGTCAAATAACACAAACGTATGAAATCAAGCATGTAAGCATGCTCATAATAGCCTTCATTTTAGAGATTAATATTCAAGTGGTTAAAACCCAAAGTATAATGATTATATGAAAAAGTAATTATTTACTGACTTTAGATCCAGTTCTGGGAGGCAAATCAGAAGTGCTTTGGGGGCTAAAGGTATAGACAGTAACTTGCAGAACTGAATCTTACTTTCTACAGACAAAATAATCTGGCTTTGTTAATTACAGTCATTTCTGTCTAATCCTTTTGCTCTGCATTTCTTTGTGGAAAGCAGCTTTATGTCCTCTGAGCAGAAATTATCAGGGCAAGAGGGAGGTGGGGGAGGCTGAAACCACCTAAAATGCTCCTGGTTCTGCATTTTGCTACTGACAAAAAAGCCAGTCATGTTGAAGCTTGTGAGCTTTCTAGGCAAATGAATATGTGAGGTATGGGGACTTCACACAACTCTTACTGTATCTCCTTACACATCTTCTCATATCTCAGGAGAGACTACCAGTAGCTCTACACTTTTTCCCCTCCAGCTCTGCCTTTTATGTCAGCTGTTGATACTAATGTGTCATACAGAATCAGCTAGATTTTTCTATTCTTTTTTTTCCCTTTCCTTGTTTAACATTGCTCTAAATTTAATGTAGTTTCAGGAAAGCTGCTAAAATAACACATGTGCAACAAAGAATCCTCTTAAACATGTTAGAAATTTCTGTAAACCAACAGATGATTGCAGTAACCCATGAGGCTCCCTGTGCTTCTGCCTTGGGTTCTGTTGTAACAGCTAAAGCTCTTTGAGATCACTTTGGTAGTTTTCAGCATTTTGGTGACTGAGGTATTTCTTGCTCAGACCTAGTAGGTCTTTCCTTGTGGTGAAAATGGTGACAGACTGTCAAAATGCCATGGTGTCATGGCTACCTTGTTGCTATCCACATGAGAAATGTTGGGACATGAATGGTTGTCTTTTTTGTTTTGTTTGTTTTTTTGCCAGGTAAAGGATAGGTTATGGACTAGATAAGTAATTTTGATTTATCTACTATGGAGTACAGGATTTAAAGCAAACTAATGTTAATGGTTTTCTATGGAGGCACCATCTACACATTTGACATGGATTTAATGATCCGAAAATGAAGCAGAAGTAGCTACATTTTAGCTGTGGTCTTTTATTGTCAGGTTTATTTTACTGTTCTTTCACAACATTTTCTTATTTTAGCCACAGGTGTTTGACCAAGCCATAGAAGGTCTATGTCATCAAAAGTACAGAGGAAACTTCTCAAGTTTCTGGATTTTGTCTGAGAGGTCATGAATGTAAATATGGGTTTTGGCTGTGGTGATGGTGTGGGTGATGTGTTCCTGGAAAGAAGATATGGGAGGGCTGGAAGAGCTGCAGCACAGTGGTGCATGTGAGATGTGTGGATACAGGACAGATGCCCAAGCTAGTTGGGTTGCACTGGACTAGGTGCTAGCATTGCTTAGCATGAAGCTGGTGTTTGGCCTAGCACATCTACAGTTAGGTGTATATTTAGAATGCAGACCTATTTCTAGTCTATATTCTTTCTGAAGTGATTTCTAGATAAGGCAATTATCTCAGTCCTCTTAGAATGGGATCTATTAATTACATGAATTCTAAGCATAGAGTAAAGATGATCAAAGCAGATGGTCCAATGGGATACTGATATGCACAGTGTGGTTTAACACTGATGATGTCTGTTAGCTGTTTGTGAAATTCTTTGAAGATGAGTGATATGTAATGTTTCTAATTGATTATATTACCTAGAGTGCTATCTGGAAGGCATTTGATAGGGATTCAAGATATCTGGCTCCATTCCTTGGTATTTCATTGGCTAGCTGAGCAAGTTAATTCTTTCTGTGCCTTAGTTATTCCAGTATTAAAATGCAGATAGTCACCCATAAAACTGAGATAATTACACTGTCCTTTTTGAAAAGTACTTGGAAACCTATGGATTACAAATTGTGGATGCATTTTTTTGGAGTTATTACTGTTTTCTTTGTTTAGACAAGATAATGATAACAGACATGTCAACGTCAGTGAATCTGTGATTTGCTCAGAGCAGGCAATGAGAGATGGGAACTTGAATCATTATTGATTTCGATTTAAAGGTCTCTGCTAGCTGTTTCTTTAAAGGAAACAATAAAGGCTGATGCCAGAGCTTTTCTTTTTGCTGGAACTCGGTGCTTCTCTGCAGTGCCTATTTCTAGTTAAAAAAATCCTAGCAGTTGGCAAATGACAAATCTTCATTCTAATAGGTGGCACATCACTCTTGTCTGAGAGTGTAAATGTTCTGTACTTAAGAATCTTTGCAGGTGGCATCCTAGATTTAGCGGAGACAAGAATAACAACTATTGCCGTTCCTGACAATTCTGAGGTCTTTTAAAGCCATTTGAAAAGTGCAGAAGTAGGTGCTGGCAGGATCAGGTTTAGGTGCTTTGGAAAGCCGTTTTGTGCTAAATGGCTGTATATCAGCCCAAGACATCACCCACAAAATGTCATCTTTTGAGAGAAGGCCTTTTTTTCCAAGTCTTAAATACAGCTTGCCATCTTAATACTTTCTGGAAAACTTGTGTTTTTATTTGTCATCCTGAAGAGGTGCAGAAAAGAAGTCCCTACCTGATCTTGAGTTAGTGGAGGTTAATGTGGCTGGAAGGAAGATGGCCATTTATTCCAGTAAGAGAATGGATGGCTGCTGGAGGAGCCAGCATCACTGATGGAGAACTGGCATTGATATCCTCTCTCACTCCCATTTTATTATTATTCAATGTGCCTGAAAAGACAGTTAAAAGGAGGAGATACCTTAGGTTAGAATTACTGCAAGGCATCCATTTCCATGACAGTATTGTGGTAGCAAACAATTCCCACTGTTCTCCAAAGTTGGATCTGAACTCTGGACCAACTCATTTCATGGCTAATTTGCTGATCAGGCCAAGCCCATAAACAAAACCCACTTTTTGCTTTTTGCAGGAAGTGACACTTCACACAAGAAGCAGTGTTGACCAGCTGATCTTAGTGCAAGTGAAGGCAGAAAAGAGCACAGAAGATTGAGTAAATGGCTTTCCCACTTGTAGAACTTGGTCTTGCTAAAACAGTATTAAGATCTTCCAACCCAGCAGACAGTGACCACTACATGTTCTTTTCTCAGATGTCACTGAAATACCTTCTTGTTGCTAAATCCCAGGTTGAAGGTGCCAAAATCTGCCTTTTATGTGGTCTTGGCCACAAGAGGCAAAAACTGATGCTGCGTTTCCTAGTGCTGGGTGATGTTCGAGCACGCCCTGAACCTCAGCCATTCCCTTCTCCAAAGAATTTGTGACTGGAACAGACCAGACAAAATGGGGAGGAAAAAGCTCCTTTTCCAAAGCCAGTTTTAAGCTGGTGTAGGCACAGAGGAATCTGCTCCTTAAAACATTGCTATTATCCAATTGTTGTGGACAGCATAGGAAATATTTCCAGATTCCTGCAACAATCGATTTGATCATTTGGCAGCTAGAAGATACGTTGTCAACAGGCTTCTTCCACCTTCTTTTGGGAATGCAGTATCCTCAATACAGGCATCTCTTAAATTGTCTGCTCCTCAGGATCTATACCACTGTACCAGATAGGCTCTGTAATGCAGGGAATTTCTGGCAGAAGATGGGAATACAGATCTGTGGAGTTCCCCATACACAGTGACTAGCTTTCTGCTCTCTTGCTTGGCATTCTATCCTTGCCATTGACTTTTTCCTCTTGCTTTCACTTCTTGTCCTTCTTTATAGGAGATCTGGGGGGGGTTAACTTTTTCAAGGATGGAGTTAGGTGGTAACTCTGCACTGTCATAGTGATGTTTGGTCTGGCATGTGGAAGCCCTAGGGCTGTCATCCATTCACTGAAGTCTCTAGAATCCTGGTAACCACATTGAAATTATTTTGTAATGGCTGGGTGCAGACTGCCATGGCAGTGTAATTACACATCAAATATTGCAGGTTGCTTAGCCTAATGGTAGGCTAAGAGCCAGCTGGAAACAACAGTTAAGTGCAGGTCCCTTGAGGGTAGGTAATGGTGCTGTGATCCCCTGGTGCTGTCAGCCCATTCACATTCTTCCAGGACCACTGGAGGTAATACCTCCTTTTAGGAACGATACTCAGGTTAGCACTTGTCTGTCCTAGCAATCATGCATATTTGCTTTATTTTTCAAGTAGCCCTAGCAAAGAAGGGTGGCAAAAGGCAGATGCAGTGTGACCTGCTCTTCCGTATGTGAAGGGTAGCTGTTTCAATGCAGATGTCAGGCTGGCTTCTATGGAAGTTTTCACTTTGGGATGGCCTGCTGCCATGCTCCAGGTCATGTGCTTTGCTGCATGTTGTAAAGATGTGTCAAAGTGGCTTTCAAGCTGGTTCAGATGAAGTAGTGGCTTGTGTAAGGTTTGAAAATGTTTGCTGGGCATCCCTTATGAAGAGCAGTTGTCATTTGTTAAACATTGATGTCTTAATTTCTGCCTGCAGACAGAAGTTTTTAAAGCTGCCTGTTTAGTGGCTACCAAATAGAGGTAGTGCCCATGCAGCTTTCAATGAGGTGCTCTGGGACCTAGGAGCTTTTGAGATTTCTCTGTTGACAAATACTGGGAATTGGGCTACCTAAAAATACCTGCTTGTAGCCTGCTAGTCCAATGATAACTAAGTTTCTTTGAGCCTTCAACATTTTGCCTCTTTCCCCAGACATTAAAACTTAAAGTATTAATTTCTTCTTCAGAACATGAGCCCTGTTGTGATCAAGCTGAGTGTCTGAGAGTGACTTCACTAGAAGACAACACCCAAATAATCATCTCACAATAAAATCAAGCTAGCTTGACACTGCAACATCTAAGTGGCTTTGGAAAATAACTTCCAGAAGCTACTCCAGAATAACTTCCAAAAGTTTCCCAAATCTTGTGTAGAGCCTAGCATTCAGGTGCTGTAGATTCAGATTTGGAAATTTTTACTATTCAGGAGCAAATTTTTCATAAAATTCCATTAATTTTAAAAATGAAAATAACTTTTGCAAATGTTAAGGCTATTACTTAAGGCTTCAAAGTCACAAAGACCCTATCATGGCTGTTTATGTCAAGTCCATTAAATTGTTGCCTTGGAGCTCTTCACAATATAGTCCAGTTTAGTTAGTAAGTACAGTTCTGTATTATTAGTTACCCCAGATCAGCTGGAAAAGCTGATGGCTTTTATTTCTGAGATGGAATTGAATATGCTCAATCTCTACATGATGGGGATGAAGAATCATTCTGTCAATTTTGTTCCTGCCAGCTGATGCCAGGGTCAGAGAGTAGGTCACACCTTTCTGGTTTTGAGATAGAGCAATACTCATTTTAGACCAATTTGCTCTGAGCACGAAGCTCATCTGCTGGGTTGAACCAGGGCATTGTTGCTTTCTCTAGTGCATTGTTCTGCTCTCCCTCTAATTAGCTCCAAATGTTTCTTATGCCTGGAACACAGTGGTAGTGGGGAATAATGGGCTCTCTTCTCTTAACCCTTCGACCCCTAATTTGGCTGTGCACTCCCACCTAGATTCTTTCACTTTCCTACATCCACCAGCACTGGGTCAATCTGACTGCTGCCTGTATCAGACTTGCTGCCCCATAACCTCCTCTTTCCTGTTCTGCAAATTGAGCAGGATAGTGTAGGAGCATGGTTTTGGCTTCAGCATTTACTTTTAAGGTCATGGTGCTTGCTTTGATTGTATGTATGTGAGTATGCATAAAGGTGCACCCCATATGCTGTTGGCCCTGGAAATGGGGAGAGACACTGTTACTCCAGGCTTTCTGCTTTGGAGTTGACTTTCCCAGAAAAGTGATGTAACTTGTTGATTTGTAGAACCACTCTAGTTACACATCACAAGGAAGGCATTGCAGACTGATCCTAAGAGATGGGTTTTGACCACTGATCACTTGGGCTAAACAGGAACCCCCCTCAGATGTGATTTCTTTATCAGGAGCAGGCTGCAGACATTAGAGATCACATGTGAATACACAAGTGAGATTTCAAGCCTGAAGAAGCACAAGTGACATCTTGGGGTTCTTACATAAGACCGGGGTTAGTGGGAGGAAGGAGGATGAGAGTTGTTGCGGATGTTTGGAGAAGGTTGGACCTGTGCTACAGAACAGTACAATATCCAAACATGTTCTTGCCACCTTCTTTTCCACATCGAATCCTTTTGCCTTAATTTGGTGGGATTTTTACCTTTTTCCAATTCAGAAAACTGAGCAAATAGCCCAGCATGCTGAGCTCCCTCTCCCTGTGGCAGGTGTAGTCACCTGGGCCAGCCCTCCCATTTCAACACAGGCCCATCATCCCCAGCCTGGAGCAGTGTGCCACAACCTTTGTGTCTGTGCTGTTTCCCAGTAAGCTTCCTTGCTTGCTGACAGAAATTTTCAGCCTTGACAAAACACTCGAAAGTCTCTGCAAGCCCTTCTTCTGCAGAGGAGCGTGAGCACCAAGTGCTGTGTGATTCTACTCTCTGCCTGCTTTGTTCCTGTACCACCTCATGCTGCTTCTGCAGAGAAATACCCCTAAGTTATTGCAAGGGCCAGTGTGCTGTCATCACATTCTGTCTGGTTTATAACTGTCCAGCCTTGTTAAACACTGACATTTGGTTAGGCTGGAAACAGTTTACAGCTGGTACAGCAGTAATCTGTGCCTCTGGTGGGAAAGACTGAGCTTTTGTTTATGTTGGTGTTGTCTGTCCTGCAGGGCACAAGGGCTGGGCTGAGGCTGGGGGTATTTCAGTGGGTATGATGCTTTTGGATGCTTGAGTCACAAGTCTGTGTTGTCTGTGCAACATGCAACTCCCAAAGAGCTGTATCCACTCCTCCTTCGTTAAAGATCTCCCTGTGGCCCATGACTGGGAAGGAAAAGGGCAGGCACTGCAGACATTACTTTCTGGGCTATGTGACCTCTGCATTACTAACACCTCTGGAGTCTCAAAACATTGAAAGTGTCCTACATTTTCATGTATCTCACATATCAGTTCCTGCCCTGTCTTCTCAGCTGATGCCACAGCCCAGGAGCCAGTACTCCACCAGGGGTACAGAATGGCCCAGCTGTTGGCCCTGGACAGTCTGGTGTAGACAGTAGTTTCTTCATGCTC
Source organism: Melopsittacus undulatus (assembly GCF_012275295.1). Lineage (NCBI taxonomy): Eukaryota > Metazoa > Chordata > Aves > Psittaciformes > Psittaculidae > Melopsittacus > Melopsittacus undulatus. The sequence goes on from NC_047532.1 coordinate 48,357,437, forward strand.
ATGGTCTTTTTGTTTGAAGAGACAGGTAATGACTGGACAATAGAAGGCACCCCATTAGCTGATGGCCACCTCTGCTCCTTGTGTGTCAGAGTCCTTGGAGCTGCTGTTGCTGCTGCTTTGACACAGCCTGTGAAGTTGAGTTTGCAAAGGTGGGAGTCATCCCCTACAGCTGAAAGACAATTCTCTGTGACAAGTACCTTGATATTTGTGGACTGTAATTACAAGAAAAGACCATGCTGCTAATCTAGTCTCACCTTCTGCCTCATTCAGATGAGACCTGTACCCGTAATGTCTGCATCAAGGCTAATAATTCACTGTTAAGCTACAGCACATATTTTAGGAAGACAGCAAATCTTGTTTTAAGAGCTCAAAGGGGGGAGAATAAAACTCTCCCCTGCATGATTTGTTCATGTGATTAACTACTGGCATTATTGCAAGTTTTAATTGTTAAGTGCTCATATTATTTCCAGTTTGATTTTATCCAGCTTTTACTTTGAGCTTCTGGATCTAGTTATAGTTTTGTTTGTTAGATTCTTGGAGTCCATTAGCATCTCCCACAGTCCCCCACTGAGAAACATTAATAGATTTAGATCAAATCACCTCCAAACCTTCCCTGCAGTAAGCCAAATACATGAGGCTGCTGAAGTCTTTCCATCTTCCTTTCTCACTCTCTGCAACATCTGTAATGGAATGATGTGTTATGTTGGATCAATCATCTGTTCAGAGCGGCATCTGACAACCTATTTGATGATGCTTAAACACAAGCCGTTAAAAGTACTTCTTTTACTTGTGGCTATTTTTCTAGACCAAAACCATCTGTGAATGTTTTCCACTCGCTAACCCAGGCGAATCAAACCCGAGGCTGACAGCAGGCGCTACCTGCCTGCCGCACGGGGATCGAGCGCTCCGATGGCAAGGGCCTGGGGGCTGCCCCGGGAGATCCGCGCAGCAGACAGCGAGCAGAGCTCGGCGGGGAGCCGCGGCTGCCTCCTCGGGAAACGCAGCTTGGCCATGTTCGACCAGCCCTCCGCAAACAGCTCCTCGCCTCGAGAGGTTTTTGTCGCTTGATTGCTATTGCCCTCTAGTGGCAACAGGGTAGCCTGTGGCTTGGCTCCCCGGGGCTTTTTTCTGGGGGTTTTCCAGCGCTTATTACTCCGGGCCAATCGTCTTGTTGATACGATGGATCTCACTAATTATTTACCTGGATTTTAACATTCAGCCTTATTATTTAGAACTTTATGCTGTGCAGGAAACAAAATTTGTTCCCTGCAGTTCATAACTTATCTCCTGCCATGTCTGAGAGTCTAAGAGACTTTCTGCTCATCAAAATGTTTTGACAACAGAAACTGCAGAAAATGTTGCCATTTCAGGCTCAAAATTATTCGGTCCCGCAGTGTCTGAACTCTAACGTAAACGTTGTTTACTGTTAGCACCTGCTAGCCTGATTCATGAAATTACCTGCTCCTGAAATAGAAATATTGCCTTCTTACTATGTGTATTTCTATCTAAAGTCTATGGTTTTATTCTAAAGAGTGAACTATTTAAAGAACACTCCCTTCCAAACAATCATTTATTTTTGTCAGACAAGACAAATCATTCATTGAACAATCTTGGCTAATCAGAGTTTGTCTTCTTATGGAGATCATTGAAGATGGTTTATTAATGAGACCTAGATTTTTTGCCTGGTTGTAATGCAGGGAGATCTTAATAAGCAATGAATTGCTGCGTCTGCAATCAGTTTTGAGAGTCTTAAAAGGAAAATAATAATACTATAACTAATACTCTCCCTACACTGCCATCCGGTGGATGCAAAATTCATTTCCTTTTGTAAATAGGAAGGGAAATTCTCCTACTGATATCACAGCTTGCAAACTTACACCAAGCTGACTCCCACTTGTAATGCAATTTCCAGACTAGTGAGGAAAATGTTGGTTATTCTCTAATTTTAGTTATTTTGAATTAGACAAGCTTTCCATTCTCTCATCTGCAAAAGAACCCATCCTCTGTCCTGGAATGGGAAGTAAACCTGTCTGAAATCTTCAAAAGGGGTTCTGAAAACATCCCAGGATCTCTGCTCTTAGTGCCTGGCATGCACAGCCTGAGCCACTGAACACTGCTACTCCAGAGGATTTTGGAAAATGAAGGCTGAGCTCTCATTTTGATTTTCAGATAATCAGTGTGTGGGCTAGAAACAACAGAGCCTAGGGTCAGATGCAGCATTGCATTTTTGGTTTGTGGTGGAGAGACATGGGGCCAGGGATTAACCCTTTTCTTTTCCCCCTAGGACTGATGATTGAAATAATTAGAAAGAGCAAGTCATGATGCTCACAGCCTCCCTATCTGCTGGTCTGCAAATGGAACTTCACCACACTGAGCCACTTCCCAGGACAACAAACCTCACTGACAGCTATTGACAGTGTTGGCCACTTCACCATCCCAGAGAAATCTGGAAAAGTGAGTACCAGGCATGGATGGAAGCAGTGTGAGAGACTGAGGCCCTTGGCTGAGTGCACAGCTGTTAGGGTTTTATCACTGTCTGCATCTTTCTCTACTTCTGGACCCTATGTAAATTAATCCAGCAGCTGCAGCGATAGGATTTCCTGTGTCTCTCTGGGGGAAAGCTGTGGAAGAGGAACAGAACAGCCAGCCCCAGGGAACTGAGCTGGAGGACCAACTGTGGCATTGTGCCTGCTGCAGGTGGGCCAGGTAATCACCAGGAGGTGGCATCCATCCCCTGGAGACACCACGGCCCACGCTGGGCATGGTGCCAGTCCTTATCTGGGAGCTTTGTTTCTTTCTGTAGAGCGTGCTGGCTCTCCAAAGGGGCTCTGCAGTGGAGTATTTGGGGCCAGCAAGGTCCCACTCTAGAGGTGGGAAGTCTTGCTGCCTCACAGCACTACCAGCACGTTCCAGTTCTGAGTCATTCCCTTGCCTGTTTATTTTTGGTATTTATTTATTTACCACTGAGGTGTCTGCCCAGAGCAGGCTGGCTGTGCTGGACTCCTCCGGTGGCCTGATGGCTGCTGCCAGCTCTGTCAAAGTCCTGTAGTGTTGGGAGTGTTTCCACCCTAAGCTGAGGGGGAAAAAGGTTGGGTTCCTTTGAGAGCAATGCCACCGCAATCTCGCATCAAAAGCGTGCTTGGCTGTAGGTAATGAGTGCAGTAACACAAGGTAAACTACTTTCACCTTCTCCACAGAGCCCCCGGCTCCCAGTTCTCTCCCTGAGCTGGCTGGGGGGGGGGGGGGGGAAGGAGGTTAAGAGGCATATCCTTTGCTGTAATTATATCCTGTTGCTAGAGATATTGTGCTCTGCTTAAAGAAATCATCATAATACAGCCTCCCAGAGAAGGTAATTACTGTGCATCTTATGAATGGCTGCATGTGAATGTCTGCTCAAGCTGCTGTCAGCAACAAGTTTCAACACATCTTACATACCAGGCATTTTACAGACTTAGTTTTATTTGTTTTCATCGCCCCTTGCCTTGTGCTTTATTTTTCATTAATGGATCTGGGGGTTTTTTTTGTTTGTATTGGTTTTCTTTTTCTCTCCCCCCCCCTTTTTGTTTTAAGAGGCCAGAGTTCACGTCTTTGATGGAGCAGTTGGGTGGTGGCTACAGCTTTTATTTGCTGGATTTCTAATGCTCTGTGATAGCTTGAGGGGAACTGTCTGGAAGATGCTATTTCTGAGCAGTTCCCGTATAGCAGCATCTAAGTGGGCTCTAGTTCCCCAGTCTGAGCCCAGAAAAGGTGGACCATGCCAGTGCTGAAAAAACTTGGTGCTGGTGTCACTCTACCTCTAGCACATAGCACAGATGTAAGCCCGTGAGACAACTCAGTTTTCCTGTTATACTTTTCCACTTTCTCATACCGAAAAAGAGACAACTATCCCACCTCCTCCCAAGCGCAGATGTCAGACCTTTGAGCTTTCTGAAACTCCTCTGAAGTAAATCTCTGCTGCCACTGGCACCAATGACCCCACTGCCTTGGTTGGATATTGGTATAAGTATCACTGCAGTGTGGCTAAGGTTTTGGAAAATCACAGCCTTGTAATGCTGCACATGAAGATTGCTATATCACTGGCTTCAGAGCCATATTCCTTAGCTTTGCAGGCATGTTTGAACTAAAGAGATGGGGGAATGCAACAGAGCCCTGGTTTGTCACACTAGGAGTGATCCAGCTACTCTTACTTTCTCAAAGGTCATTCATGTTTGCCTTTTCCCAGCAGTATGTGTGGTAATCAGGCCTTGTGCTGTGCATGTAGGGCCACAGTGTGTGATCATGACACCCTGCATAGCTGTAAAAACATCATGTTCATCTCCTGGCCAGCTCAAGGGAGGATTTGAAACTGCTGCTTGGATTGTTTCCTTGTGCAAATGTCTGAGGCTTGCTATTATAATGGTGAAGCTGAATTGTTTTAGTCCCCTCAGTGATTTGTTGTGTTTGTGGCCAGGCTTCTGTGTGTGCTGAGCATCCCCTGTGTTGCATCCAGAGGTGGCTCCATTCTGGTGCTATGTCCATCTCTCTCCATGATTCCTGGTGAAGCCTGAAAAGCAGCCTAGCTCCTGGAGGATGGAAGGTGCTGTAATAAATGTGAACCCATAATACTGTTGTTAAAAATAACTGAAGCTAAATTAAAAGAAAAAAAAATCATCTTATTCAGCCTTACCCCAAGGGGGAAATGGACATGAGGAATTGGGCAATCCTTCTGTAAGTTCTCTTTCTTCAGACTATATTTAAACCACACCAAGAGCCAGATTCTCAGCTGGTGTCAATTGTTGTTGACTTCAGTGGAGTGAAGCTGGTTTACACAAGTTGAGGCTGCTAAATGCCTGCATCTGGATAAAGCTGAGACACAGCTGCAATTATTTCTGCAGAAACCTCCAGTTTGAGGCTGGTTCAAAAGCTCTGAGCTCTCCTGAGTGCTTGAGCCATCAGTGCTCTGATTGAGGAACTTTTTTGGGATGTAAAGGGTTATGAAAGGACCTTTATACAGGTCAAAATTGGCTCTAATCTCAGCTGGGTTTTCCAAGTCTTGTGTCTATCACTCTGTTGTAATCACTGCTTTAGCTGGGCTCATCTGAAAAACTGCAAAACCTTTCTACTTGCTGCTTCACTAGCATCATCTCCTGTCTAGACACTCTAATTATGAGAAGCAGGGAGCATACAGCGTGATGTGTAGATAACTCTGGGTAACTCCAAGGCAACCGTGTGCTACTTCTATCCCTCCCCTGACTGCCCTCTGAACTAGTTTTGCCAATTTGTTGGCTGCTCCAGCATAAAGATTAGCAAAGTGGGCGCTGTACAGTGCCACCTGGGCTGTATTCATTTGAACTTTGCTTTCAGAAGCAAGTGCTCCAAGCTGTAGAAATTGATAGGCAAACCTCCTCAAATTGCAGTGGGATCTAGTTTAGCCTTACCTACTTCTGTTTTTCTGTATGCCCACTCTCTAGATTAAATAAATAACCTCCCAACACACCACTATCAGCAGAATGCATTAAAACTGTGAGCTGTTCTGAGTATTTTTTGCATACTCTTTGTACCCACTCTAATTCTGCTCTTATCCATGGACTTGTTTTGATTTATGCCAGCACAGACTATGTCCAAACACGAGCTCTATTTATTTCAGCTATGTCCGTCACATAAGGGCTTTTAAAGCCACCGATTTAACAGGAGACTGTCAAATAATCAATGTGTCTAAAACATTGGAATGGATTTACTTAATTCATTTACTCTCCACAGTATGCCACCTCCAGGAGTGTGTAAAGAGAGGAAAAAAATATATTTTTTTCTATTGCCCTTTTTTAATGTGTCATCTTCCCTGATTCCTTGGCTTGTAAGTGTTACCAGAGAGAATTGTCTGTAGTACTTAGCAAGGCCCCTGGGATTCACACTGTCTCCCAAGTCTCTGCACCTAGCCCTGGGGTGCCATGTGGGTTTACATGGGTCTCTGAAGGAGCTGAGGCATGTGAGAATAATCTGTTCTCTGCATTTTGATTCCAAATCAATGTACTTTGAAGTGAGTATTGAGAGGGTTTTCTTTTTCTTTCCTGTGGGCTGTGTGTGTTTTTTAGCTTTTGCAAAGCACCATACTGATCCATGGGGGAAGTGCCATCAAGCGGCCTGCTTCTGCTCCATGGAAGGCACCTCTTGTATTCCTCCTGGCAGTGATATGGGTGAGCTAATGCTCTGGGACATTAAGTTAGGTTGCAGCTTTTTATAGTCCTGATCAAAAAGCCTCTTTTTTTATGGGTTCTGGTAATTGAAATATGCCATGAACACAGACAACTTGAAAGAAGTTGGTACTAGAACCAGTTAATGAGTGACCTGTACAAATCCCCCAGCTTTGAGCTCTGGCAGGAGCTACTGAGTTCAAGCTGCACACTGCTGCCTCTTCAGGAAAATAGCACAGGTCTAACTAGAGTTTGTTTCTCAACTGGTGGAAAAGTATCTGAGTATTCTTCCTTCAGTGTAAGGGTGGGTTTTCAGCTGATTTAACTTAGAATGCATTGAAGTGTTATTATAAAAGAGCTGTTATTATTATAAAGAGCTGAATTTCAGCTCATGTACTGAAGGAGTGGACTTTAAATCCTGAGACCTTGAAGCCAAGCTCCAGGTGGGACTCATGTCCCCATCTAAGAAGGGTTTTCCTCAGATTGCATCTAACCAAACCTGAGACTCTAGCTGGAGCTGTGGCTCTAGAACTCTTCCTGAAGGAGATACCTCCCCAGTGCAGGAATCATCAAAGCCAACACCAGGCCAGCTCACTGCCTTATGTCAGGATGGGAGACTCATCTTTCCCCCTGGCCCTTTCTACTCTCTGGGTGGTGGTCTGCACTGGCTGAGGATCAGTTTTGGATTGAGTTGTTGGACACTTGCTCACATTCCAGGATTCAGTTCTTGCACATGAACCTGAGGAAAAAGTCAAGAAAGCACAGTCCTTTCCCTTTTATTATTCCATCACTGCATCATCATATTGCTGTGAATGGGTGTAGAGATACTGTGTTGCAGTGGCATCCTGCACCTGATGCAGCTCCCAGCCAGCTCATAACCAGCTCTTCTGCACAGCCAGCCAAAAGGGCCATATAATTCCTTCTCCTTCTGCTAATTGGATGATCCTTGCTACCTTTTGCACTGAACAACCATTAAACCTGTAGCAACAGCAGGGAAGCTCATTGGCATGTAATCTATGTGACAGCTGTAGGAAGAACAAGTTTGTACTTCCTAAACTGTTTTGAAGGTAAGGATGCCAGGCTGAGCATGCATTGAGGGTCCCAGTATGGTTTACTCCTGTCTTCACAGGGGGATGTTTTTACAGTGTTCTGTGACAGGCTGCGAACCAATTTGTTGTTACTTTGCTTACAATGAAATTCATGCACTTTTTTGATGTAAACTAGCCATGAGATTGTTTACTTTGGCACAGGGGTGCATGTACTTTCTGACATGCAAGGAATTTAGCTACCAGGGGGTTGTTTAGTTTAGGTTGTTGCATTTGCAAAACAGATGGCAGTAGCAAAAAAGCATGTGTATGGAGGCTTTAGGATAGGGTTTTCTTAATGTTTGCTGCCTCTGTAGTTTCTTTTGTTGTTCTCCAGCTGAAGCAGGTGGGGTTCTATCACAGGGAGAGAAAGACAACACATAAGGCTGAGATGCATTTTGCACACAGGGAAAATAAATACGATTTGGACTAGGAACCATCATTTTGTGGGTATTTTTGATGAAGTGAGACTCATGCTTCCCAGGACTAGTGGAGATATAGAAGCACCACGGAGGGCTTGCATGCCGGCCTGGCTCTGCCTCCCTGCTTACTCCAGAGCCCTATGGGCCTCAGAAGATCTTCAAGGCATCTGTGATGGAGTTGCCATGCAAAAGGAGGGAAACCCTCACAGGAAGCGTCTGGGTGGGATTGGGTCATCAGCATGCTACCAGAGTGTCCTCTCAGTGTTAATGAGTTTAGGTACAGCTCTCTTTTGAGGTGAGAAAGGGCCATTGTCCCCAATGGAGAACTGAAGCACAGAGAAGACAGGACCCATATAAGGTCCCACAGAGGGTGCCTGAAGGAGAACGAGGGTGGATCCCAGCTCTGCTCAGCCAAGTATTTGGGCCTTGTGTCAGGCAGATCATTTCAGAAAGGGACAGAATTTCTCTGTTCCAAGGGCCAAGTCAGTGCCAAGTTGGAAGGGATGCCTGGAAGGCTCTGCCATGTCCATTTGTGGTGAATTCTGCATGCTGGGTTATAGGGTATTAGGAGAAGTGCCACTTTCCACTGCACTTCCAAATAGAAATAGCATCTGTTCTCATGGGTTGTGCCACTCTGCTTTGTATCTTTGGGAGACTTGGCCAAACTACCCACAAAACTTCATGTGCTGATCTCTGGGCTCATTCTGAGTGGACAGTAACTCCCTCTTTGCAAGATCCTTGTAAGAAGGATCTTGGAGTGATCAGCCCTAATCAAACTTGGCTCTTGTTTGGGGCAGGACTGTGTTCCCTTGCATACCACTGTGGATATGGCAGGCAAAGAATTCATCATCGTGTCTGATGACCTTGCCTTCAGGGAGAAGTGTCAAGAATGACCCATGTTTTCTCAGGGTGGGGTGCTGTCCACCACTAATGCCCAGCCAAGCGTGATGACAGGGGTGAACACACATTGGGATCGCTGGGGCATTTGCTGGTGGGCTTGGTGGGGGAGGATCCCAGATGCCACCACCTTGTTATTTTGGGCAATAGACTGAGCTGCTGAGCTAGATCTTTCACAGCTTCAGCCAATTTTCTGCCCCTACAGAACATTTCACAGACATTAATGTTTGCTCATCTAGGTGTTGTGTTTCTGAGAGACCTTTGTGAATCCCACTACAAGCCCACTTTAGATGCTCTTACCTTCTTCAAGTCTCAGAGCTGAAGCACTGTTGTTGAAGGTGCTTGAGCATTTTGCAAGCCTCCACTGGCAGAACGATGGCTGGTCAAAAGCTTTTCTGTCTGCTTATTGATGCCTTTTTACCAGGGCTAGTTGGATATCCATTGCACATGGACAGATGCTGCTGAGGCGAGTGAGGAGTTACTGGAGGTTTATTAGCAACCATTTAATCCTTGTTCTTCTTAGATTTTTTTTGAGCTTTGTAAGTCTTATATCTCTCCAATTTCTGTATGGAGAACTTGAGTGAGTTACAGAGGTTTTTCTTGAGGAAGTCTGAGTAGAAAAGTGCTTAAACTCCAAATTTCTTGTTACTCAGTCTGGGTGTTGATTGGAACGTCCCTCTGTTTCTTGTACTACAGCCTGCTTGGAAAGGACTGAGTGTATCTGTGTGAAGGGAGAGGACATCCTGCCCAAAGGCAACTGGCAATTGCCTGGAGTATGCCTTCTTGCTCCTCCCAGCACACCCCAAATAAACAAAGAGTTGGCTGTAGCAGAAGCAGACCATTCTCATGGACAGACCAATTATAGAGAATAACAAAGTAAGTGTGTTCCATGAGCAAGATGGCGTTTGCAACATATGCTGTAACATCAGGGTGCCCCATTGCAGGGTGATGCCTGCAAGCTGTAATGTAGCCTTCGGTAACCTTGGAAGAGTGCTCTCTAGCCTAGGTTGGATTTTGTCCTGCTTTGCATGCAGGTGCGGTTGCCAACATGTGCATATAGCAAAGGCATCATGCTAACAGACCTGAAGAACAGCATCTGGTACCTGTTCGATTGTAGCAGGGTGCAGGATCAGGTAAGTTTCACCTGATCTGTAAGTTTCACCTGATCTGTAAGCAGAAACACTGAAGGTGAAAATGAAGCTAGCAGTCTTAGGCTGTGGGTTTTCTGTTAGGTTCCTGTGCTGTGTATCTGTAGTAATCCCTCCATCATGTATCAGAACCCCAACTTTCTAGTAACTGTCTGCCTGGATCAGTTTGCAGATTAAGCCTTTCAGCCACCTGTGGAAGCATAGAGGTATGCTACCATGCAGCTTATCCAGGGATGGCCTGGCCTGCTTATAGTCCTGTCTAGAGCCCTGAGCTTTTCCCAAACTCTGTTTGCATTGCAGGTAAACTTGGAAGGAGGGGAGCATGTGTAAGAGGAGGGAGGAATACCAGTGTGTCTTCATTTTCCTGCCTCTTTGCACACTTTTCAGTAAAAGACAGTATAGTTGCATGTCAACTTGGTTTTATGGGTTCACACATGCCCTCTTGAAGCCTTTAGATACGGATCACTGCCTTGTCTTGGTGGATGTTACAGCTGACAAGGAGACCATCCCAGTCAAGCTTGCAGACTAGAAGCCAGATAAAATGCCAGTGGGATAGCACAGACATGTGGGTGGAGTGGAGCTAGAAGGAGAAAGTGAAAATGCAGTGGAAGGGTGTAGTGGAAAATCAGGAACTGCACCTTGCAACTAGTCTAACCAGGACCCTAGGGGAGAAGGTTTTCAGGGGTTGCAGAAGCAGCTTTGCAATTTTTATTGGGAGATGGAGTTTTTTGTTGTTGTTTTATTTTCCTGTGTATATGAGTGTGTACAGGGATGTTTGTCAGAGAGCTAAGCCTCAAATTTGGTGCATTACTTTTCACTTAAACATTGATTAGAGGGTGCTGCAAGACACCACCACTTCTGTTTGGGAGAAGAGACAGAAACGGAGGAAAAGGGAGTGTATAATAAAGGAGAGCATTTCAGGAATCCCTGAGAAGTCCATGGTTTGGTTGGCTATTTCAGACCCTCTGCACTCTTGGCTGCAGTGCCTGTTGTGGTGCCAGCACAAAACATCTGCTACATGTGTGCTTTGGAGACTCACTTTCTTTTGGTGGGACAGAATGGGGCAGGACATCCATTGAAAATGGCAGGTGTGAGGGAAACAAATCCATCAGGAATGTATAGTGTATTGGTAAAAGAAGGAACGTGTCTCCCGCATAGACTTAAGTTGAAAACTACTTTGTCACCTGGTTGTGCAAAAGTGTTTGTGGCAGAAGGAATGTGTGCAATGGACAGGAAGGGGGACGTGCCTGCAAATGTGCATAAGGAAGTACATGCACAGTTGTTGTAATTGTTTTAATAAAAGAATATTTCCCTGAATTTCTCCTTTGGCACTGGAGGGCCCTTCCCAGGATGCCCTTCCAAAAGCTGCTGTTTGATTTCCAGGGCAGATGCAATACACACATACACACACACAGACAGTTGGCCCCATCTTGTTAATGCAAACCAACAATCCCAGCAACACATGGCTCCTTCCCCTTTGCTGACAGGGAAGGGGAATTGCGGGGGTTGAAATAATGATGGAGCTGATTATAATTAATATTTTTTTAATGTCTGAAGAGTGAAAGTCCTGCCCAAGTCCCCCAGCTGAGCACAAGCCAAAGTGCTAAATCCCTGTAGGGGTGTGTTTTATTACTGACGCTCTGCGTGTCGAGGCTGGTCGTGGGGTCTAATGCTGGGTGTGTGGAATTTTTGTGGCTATTTTCTATTGTGCCAGTGAAAAGCAGGATCTCATCCGTATAATAAAAAGGAAACTTGAAGGTTTCCACGCCTACATGGAGATGAATGTTTGCAGCATTAGTGTCTTAATTGTTTTACCTTCGCGTGACTTCCCTGTATAAGCCCGTTGAAAATGATGGAGCAGATGTTACAGGGGATGGAAGATGATGGGGATCTCAATACCCCTTTCCCAAAGGGTCTGCTCCTTGGTTGGGCTTATCTGTAGCTGGGTTGTTTTACAGTCTCATAATGCTTCATTGTCTGGAGTTTGCTGGGTTTGATTTGTCTTTGATTGTTCCTCTTTGAGGAACAGGAGCTCTGCTTGGAGGATGGGGATGGGGTAGCACTGATTGCTTCTTGATCCTCTCTTGATCAGCTGGGTGATATCAAGCAGGTCTTTTCAGCTTCTTAGGCCTTTGTTTTGTGGATAGCAAAGCAAGGGTGGATTGCCATGTTGGTGGCACTCTTCCAGAGTGTAGGTGATGCTCAGAATTTTGGATGGGAACACATGGGGAGCAGACAAGAGCCTTAGGAACCTGAACTGTGTTTGTTCCTGTGCAGCCCTTACTCTCCCAAAGCAGACTGGGACCAGCAGAGAGATGGGCTGCCTGAGTACAGTCCTCAGGATCTTCCAAAGTTCCCTCTTCTCTCTGTCCTCCTCACAAAGGAAGGGCACATTTTCTTTACTAGAGCTGTCATTCTGTTGTCACCTTAGCAGGTGAGAGCCTGCTGGGACACAAGCCTGTAGGTGGCAACTCACAGCTTCCCCAACAGGATTCGACCTTGTCTCAGGTGAAAGGGATGTTTCTGTATGAGGTGGTCTCACTGTCACCTGTCCCTGTGTCTATCAGCAGGAGAGCCTCCAGGAATATGGCAGAACAAACCCCAGCTGCTCCCTTAATTTTAGGACTGTTGTCTCTACATCTCCCATACAGCTGGCCCAAATACTGCTGTTGCTCAACCTCCTCCTTTCTGCCCTCTTGGCAATGGTGTAGAGAAGGCAACCTATACATCTGTTTACTGCTTGACCCTGGCTTCCCAGCTTATACTTGCAGTGCCTGCAATCCCGAAGTGATCTGTCATCCACGGGTGAGATGCTTCAGGCTTTGAACGTTGCATCGCAAAAATATGTTCAGCTCTGCTTGACAGAGGTCTGAGGCTTTCTCTGAAACTCTATTGTTTTCACTGGGTTTTTTTTGACTTTCCAAATCCTTTTTTCTCTCACCCCCAGAACAGCATGCTCAGCATCAAAAGGACAAAGCTGGCCTAGACACACAGCCTCTGAACAGGGTAAGAGCTGCTGGGAGAGAGGAAGGGCAGCAGGATGGCTGTGACAGCACACGTGGCTACTGCCCTCAATTAGCCCATGTGGCCATCACATTTGAAATGAAAGCACAGCAGGTCTCCAAAGAGTTCCCCTGTGGGTCTTGCTGAACTTATAAGCTGGGACCACAGTATAACTTAATTTCCTGAAATGTCGAGTGTCTTATATTGACTGCCTGCTCTATTGGTGTTGTTCTTACGAACATGTTGTACTCCCATTTACTGCAGAAAATTCCTATCAGTTCTTGATGATTGCTTAATAAGACAAATCAGTAAGGACAGGGAAGGTTCACATCCTGCAGATGAATATAATGACTATTAGCTTTCTACTTGGTTGCCAGAGGCTTTTTTTGGGGTTGTGGTTTGATTTACTTGTATTTTTATCCACCCAGCCAAGAACACTGATCTGAAGCTGTACCCTGCATGTGCTGAGCCCTTTGGTGAGCTGTAGGAAGCCCTCAGCAGCCATCAACCTCACATGAGAAGGAAAGGGTAGAATTTCCTGGATGATAAAGCTGGGAAAAGGTATCTCATATTGGAAATAGTAGCAGTGTTGAGGGCAAAGCTTTAAATCTCACATTTTTATTACTTGTCTTGTGATAGACTGTGTTTTCTGCTTGATTTTGCAAGAGAGGAAGGCTTGTATAATTGTAGTGTGGGTGTAAGCTCTTGTGAAGGTGACTGCAAGGCTTTCAGGCAAGTCTGAAGGATCCCAGATGGATTTGTTGTTACTTTTAAAATCTCTGTTTCTAGGCAAGCTTTTCTATCATTTCTTAGGTATGATTTTTGATCCCTGTTGGCTTTTTATTAAAGATTAGGCTTTTATCATTCCTTTGTGAGCTAATACTCTTTTAGACCTGGAGATTCTGGCTTTATAGGAACCTGGTGGAAAATTTAAAAAGAGCCTTTTCTTCATGATAGTCTTCATATGACTAATTCTAATGCTCCTCTGTCTAGAGCTTTCCCGCTTCAAAGTGCTTTTCAAGCTATTAGCTAACTGTACAGCTTAGGTAAATGAGCAGGTAAATAAAGATCTCTGCCATCTGAAGTGCATGTGAGCTCCTCCTAAGCCCTTAGTACTCCTGATTGGCACCATGTCTTTGAGGACTTGTTCTGAGATCGAAGTACGGTGTTGAGCAGGGAGACACCCAAGGTGAAATATTTGGCAGAGGGGCTGCTTGACAATTTAGACTGACTGAACATGGTCCTAAAAGTAAAATGTTGTCCCTTGTTGGCTGTTTGCTTTCCAAATGTCTCTTGCAATCTGTGTACTCTCCTCTCCCAGCTTTGCTTCCCAGCTGTCATCTCACTTTCTCACACAAGACATTGGGCTCCTAGGGTCTGAGGGAGTTAAGCACTAGCAAGTGGTTTTAACTGGAAGTCTTGCTTGTTTAAATGTCAGGAATGTATTGAAGATAATGCAATTTTTAGGCCACTCCCTGTATTATAGAACCTAAGGGCCAGTAAGAGAGAAACTTGGTCAAGCAAAAATGAAAAAACATAATGAGCATTTTAATACTGAAATTATAGTCAGCCTTGGTCTTCAGCTGAGAAGTACACAAGACTTTCTGAGAAGGAGGAAAGCATATTTTCTCATCACACCACAGGCATATTCCTTAGTTCAGTTCCTTCCCATCTTGGTACATATCTTGTATGCTGAGGTAATCATCTGGTTACACAGTAATGTCTTGGTTTCCTAAATATTGGAGAATATTAAAACACTGGAGTAAATAAACCTTGCTGTAGGCTATTGCTGTTGCAGAGAGCAGATTCATTAATTTTGTTGCTCTTGTTGTTACGTCCTTGCATCATCTCTTTCTGTTGATATGTGTACACTGCCTGGCTGTAGAAAGCACTAATATCACATTCTCTAGCAGTCCATTTGAGATGATTAAAAAAATACCCAATTTATTTGGTTTTAAGGAGTTTAATTACAAGTGGTCACTCATAACATGGCAAAGCTTAGGCAAGTTGAATGAAAGAAAATAATACCAGTCTTGTGGCTTTGAGTGCAACAAGAGTGTGACTGTGCTGCTGTTTGCAGTTGCCCTCTGGTTGTTAAGGGCCTTTATGATCCAAGGGGGGAGACACTCTTAATTGGCATATGGGGCAGAGGATGCAATGACTGATGGTTTCTTGCCTAGCCAGCATGAAGGCAGTGGGGTGTAAACCCATGAACTTCCTCCCTAATTACTAATAAGGCCATTACTTCGCGTTAATCCTGCCACTTTCTCTAACCCAACTTTTTGTTACAAATTTAAGAAGGGTTACCTAAACTGAAGAGAGAGAGAATTTTTGCACTTTGTTGAGAAATGGTGTCTTGGATGTCTAGCCCCGCTGGCATCCTCTGCCCCAAATGAGCTGGAAGCAGCTCTTGAGTGCTGCTGGGGGAATAGCCAGCTGGGGTCACTCAAGAGCATTGCAAGAGACTCCCTTGTCTCCTCGCCCCAAGGGGCTGAGATATTTAGACAGCTGCCTCACTATGAATGGGACTCTCTGGCAAAAGAATTAAGCAAAGATTAAAATCAGTTTTAGCTGTGTGCTTTGCACAGCATTTAACGACTACAAGGCTAATTATCTTAGAACTTATGCACGTGGTTTTAGATGGATCCACGTAAGTTGCCATTTTTTCTGTTTGTCTACAAGGAACTGAAAATCAGGGTAAACATAAGATGCTGGTGTCAGTAAAGGCACAGCCTTTTGAGTAGGCTGGAGACGGTGCCCAGTCTGCAGGGAAGTAGGGCGCCTACTAAATGAGAACAGGTTAAAAAAATTATTTTAGCACTTGTCATTTAGACTCTCCTATTTAATGGGAGTTCAACCACTTTAAGGAAATACAGTTGTGCATGAAGGTATGAAAATGAGACTGCTCTGAAAGAAAGCCAAGGTCATATCTGGAGGGAAAACTTACTCTGAATGTTAATGCTTGCTGTGCACAAAGAGTGAAATCTGGGAGGTGAAGAGTGCTGCAAGATCTACACAGATCAGTGTAGAGCAAATTGGATTGAGATTTAGAAAGTTCTGCAGGAAAATAAGGGATAGTATGGTCCTAAATTGCAATATGATAGGGAGAGGGGGTTCATGACCCTATGTAGTCTGGGTGCTTTGGGAAGCTGCATCAGTCTCAAGATACCCACATCAGTAGAATCATAGACAATGGGAGGAGGTAACATGGTTGATATAATGATGGTGCCATTTTAAAACCCTTTAGGGAAGCAAGTAAGCATTGCCAAATGGTGATCAAAAATTCTGGATCTTCTCATGCAGCGTGAGCCAAGTCATGACATAAGAAAAGCTTTTTTTAAAGCTTTTTTCCTCTTTTTTTTAACTTCAACTTTTTTAACCTTTAGATTAGATTACCCTTAAATTATATTTCAAGCTTATTTCTTCAGCCATAAAATATACAATTATTATCGAAATGGCACCAGGAATCGAAAGTGAAATTATCATGCAGCCACTGAAGGAGGGTTGGTTGGAAGCCCTGATGTCCAGCCCATTTCCTGCAGGGCCTTTTGCACAGTTGAAGATGTCACTCTTTCTCCCTTTACCCTACTCTCCCCTTGCCTAAGCACCCCAGCTCATGCAGTTGCTGGAGATTATTTCCCAGCCTCCTTTTCTCTGGATTTTGTGGTCTGCCCATATCTTTTCTGAAGGGTGAGTCTGAGGCTACAGGCAATCCCAGGTGAGATGTTACCCATGTTGAGCAGGGAGGAAGGATACTATCTTCAAGCATAGTATCTTGCATTGATTTTTTTCTGAATTAAACCTCCCTACCCCAATTTTTCCAGATCATCAAGATTGTTTTGACTTCTGATCCTCTGCTGTATATAATGTCAGCTCTTCCTGCCTTCGTTCTCTGAAGAAGTAGTATACATATTCACAATTATTTAATTTTGTTCACGAAACTATTGAATGGAACTAATTCCCAGCTACAAGGCGGTCAAGCAGAATGCCCAAGATGATAAGATTTACAAAATGGTTATCAGATGTACCCGTTACACACTTCAGGCATCAGCACTTTTACCTTATCTAGGAGAGTATTAATAGCCATTTTTATCCCTTTATTTTTGTGTTTCATGATTCTTTATGTTGCAAAGCACCTAATGAAAAGTGGTAGATAGTGGTTAAACAGCTATCTTGGGCCCAAATTCCAGACCTTCTCATCTCAGCTCTTAGTCACAGCCTGACCTCTCATGAACCTCCACAGCTTGTCATACCTCTGTTTTGTTATATGTATATGTGAATGAATGAAGTTAATTCTTTAAGCAGCGATGAAGGTTTCTGCATGGAGGTCAGAGAACTGATGCTGTGAAAAGGCCAGATTCAAGAAAAACTCAATGAGAGCTTTTTGCTTCTGTTTCAGGAGGTGTTGCGCCACGCCTGAGTTGTAGGACAAATAAGACTTCATGAATTCATGAATTCTGAAGCGTAAGTATGGGTTATGCATTTAAGAAACCTATTAAAGGTAGTAACATGCTTTAACAAACAAACAAACAACAACAAAAAAAAGAAAAAACCAAACCAAAACAAAACCCAACCCCAAAACCCCAGCAAAACCCTAAAGCTCAGGCAGCTTTGATTTGAAGATGTCAAGGGGAAAACAATTTCTTTCAGTGATTTAACAATGCAAATAGGTTCTGAAGCGATGATGGGAAGATGAATATGCTACTCAGAGTGGAGCTGAGCAGCAGCACAGCTTTCGTATGCTGGGGTTTACAAAAGGCAGCCTTTGAATGACAAGTGCCAGCTTGGGCAAGAAGTTTTCACTGGGAGCTGGCCAGGAGAGGTTAGATCTCTGTACAGTACATGTTCCTGATGACTCCACTGCTCTGTCCTTGTTTTATGACTTCGCTGGTTACCTACCTCGGAGAAGTGCTGCAGGCACTTTCTAGTGGGCTTATGCCATTGGTCAGAGATCTTTGTGTATTTAAAAATCTGGGAGAGTTCTGTACCATCCCTGCACAACTGATGTTTGTAGATGATGGGTGAGGCAGTGATATCCCAGAGAGCCACAGTGCCTGAGGCTATGATGTCATAAGTTAAGTAGGGTTGGGACTGTTTGGTTTTGGATAGGGACTTAGAAGGAAAAGTTGATTGCTACAGCCTATTTGACTTGGTAATTCAGAAGGTGGTGCTCTTCCCCCTAGGTAGCACAGACTGACATGCAAGAATGATTAGGCTTACCACAACTCCTAACCTTTTGGAAAAAAATGTAAAACCAACATCCTCACATCTCCAGAATGAACATCACGGGACTCTTGCTATTACCCCTGAGTCCAACCAAATTCTATCTCAAGGTAACCACACCCTGCAGATGGAGATCCACCCTGCCCTTTCAGGAGGATGCAGTCAACTTTGCTTTCACTGCTGTGTCATATTGTACCTCCAGATGAACCACTGCAGAGCTCAGTATCAATGGCAGTGGTATTACTTGGGCAAGCAGTAAATCCCCTTTCAATTTCTATGTGCAACTGTCCTCACCAGATGGGGAAGTGTTTTCCCAAAATGCCAGGCTCTCACAGCACAGGCATGCTCTGCAACCCGCTGCCATCTTAGAGGGACAAAACTCATTTGTTTATCTGTTTTGAACAGTTTTTCATGTGCCAGTGAGGTTTGGACCAAATTCTGGAGTGATGTAACTTCACACACCACTGTGGCTACTTGGGCCAAATTCTGGAGTGATGCAAGCTTTCTAGCAGTATGTAGATGTAAAGTGCAACAATTTTCTGTGCTGAGTGGGTGGTAAGGTAGAGTTACAGCAGGAAAAGAAGCCGAGAGGATGGTGTTAGATAAAATGTCTCTGTGAAGAGAACTGCTGGGAAGGGAGCCCTGGTTGCTTTGGCCATGTCTAAAGGCAGATTTGCCCTGTATTTGTTTATTTTGTAATCTGTGAAAGTGCTTGTGTGCGTTCTTCTCTTTTGGTTTAGTTTAAACCTTTCCTAATCCTGTTAGCAGAGATAAACCTCTCTGAACTCCAATTAAGTGTCTGCACACCAGTTTGCACCAGCTCAGTTAAATCTGTGTGAAATCATGCAGGGTGTCCTTGTGTGGATAAACACAACCTCATGTTGACACCTTCCTTCCAGCTTCCTCGTCTTTCCCTGTCGCGCTGCTCCTGCTCTCCCCTCTTGGCAGGAAAACAGCATCAGCTTCCTGGTGGGGAGGTCACATTGAAGCTTATTCTTCTCAGCTCCTGCAGGAAAATAAGCAAACCCCTCCTCCACTGTCACAGTGACTGTGCAGGAAAAAGGCTGAGTGAACTGAAACCAAGTTCTCTCTTCAGGATCTGTCAGGAAAGGCCCACTGTGCCATCAGGACGAAGTGCTGACCTACTGACATGCAGAAGGGGGGACTGGTCCCATTACCAGTCAGTCCCAACTGATCTTCACTGTCCTGGCAGAGCACAGTGGGAGAGACAAGCAGCGGGGCTTAGCTCTGGCTTTTGCATATTCCTCACCATGCATGTCCTGTCTTGACAGTATTTATGTAAATTTTTAAGTAGGGGAAAAAGCTGTCATGTAAAACCAAAAATTCATCTGAAGGCCAAATATGTAGGTTGGTTGGTTGGCTTCTGTGTTTTCTTTTTTTTTTTTTCCCCAATTAGAAATAAAGTAACCTATAAAATGATGATCTAGTTTAATATCTTAATTATATGTTCCAGGCAGTATCTGAGTCATGCCATTTTCTCTGTGCTTTGTACCCCTGCGGGGGATATAAAAGTTCCATTTTTGGAATATTTCTTGGTCCACTCCAGTCAGATATGCCAGGTGAGAGTGCTAGGTGCAGAGTGTAAGTAGTGTAAGTGAATTGTCTCAGAATAAAATTGCTGTCAGCACAGGACCTACAGGTCACTCTTTCAGGTAATTGGTTTAGTGGTCCTATCCTTGCCATTCATGTCATCCTTTTGAGGGGAAACAGTCCAAACAAGTTCAAAATGGATTGTCTTCTTGTTATTTCTTTTTTGGTTAGTGGAGCTCCACTCAGTTTAATTCCCAGACAGTGCTAAGACTCATCACCTTTTATTGTCATTGGAAAACCTTTATAAAGCGCTACAAAAGGAGCTGCTGGAGGAAAGTCTCTTCTTCAGCAATGACAGAGCTGCTGCATGTTCTCATGTCGTGAGCAGCCCATTCACATCAGAGTGGACATTTTTCACACAGGTAGGGGACTTCTGGCTTGCCTGGGCTACTTCAACTGGGTGTTTTCTTCAGAGATAATTAGCAAGATGTATGGTGACTAATGTCAACTGTGGTAATGGGTTTTGTGATGCAGAGTCTCGTTTGGTAGAAGCCAGAGTAAACCAGACTTGCCTCCTGGAACCTGCATACCATGACAGTCCAGAGATCATACTTATGAAGAATTTTTTCCTGAAGACTCAAGGTAATAATTGAAATACAGCAATCTAATAATGTACTGCTGATCAGCTTACAGCCCCTGTTTTGAGTAAGGTGCCAAACCTACCTTTCACCTAACTAAAAGCATGTATACTGACGGTTACCACTAGCTAGTGCACAAGTGTCTTCATCTGTGGACAGTGCTTGCAAGTCTTTCCACCATTACAGGACCATGGAAAACAAGGCTGAACATTATCTTTACTCTGGAGCACTTTGTACCCAATAGGAAGGGGCTGGAAAAAATAGGTTCTCCTTTGGGCCACAGATCCCCCACCTCCTATATCTCCACACCCCTCCCATTACTGTAAGCTCCAGGGACTTGGCAGGTTTCAGCCTTTTTTCCACTAGAATTGCAGTTTCTACCTTGGGCTGTGTCTAAATTTCCTTGGCATGGAAGGAAGGGATGATGTTACTACCTCTTCAGGGAATGCAGTAGCATACAATTACTGTTTTTCAGATATACTAGACAGATACAATTCAAAATCTCCATTGTTTCCTTCCTTCTAATATATATGTCTCTAGTTAACGTATTTTTGAGTCTAAGGGTCTCTGACTCCCTAATGGTTTGTCTGCTCAGAGGGGTGACAGCCTGCAGTAAATATACCTACACTGCTAGACATCTCAGCTTCACAGCCCATTTTTGTCTGGTGTTGAGGTGAACCAGTTAGATCCCACTGAGAGAAGACCTGCAGAAGTGCTCCGAGCAAGCAGCACAGCACTGTACTTGGTTTGGCTTCCCGTTGTCCTTCGCAAACCTTCCATGCCACCTCAGACCTTGTGCTTGTGGCCGTACCTTGCCACCACTTCTTCAGGCCATGCAACACAGCCCTTCAGCATCAGGCTGTAAAAATGTTGCCTTCGTGGGCTGCCACATAGCTCTTCAATTATTTTAAGCATGTTGACTTCACACACACACAGAGGCAGCTATTATGTCTTATGGCCACAAGGCCAAGTGCCACAGATTATGGGCATGGTCAGTCTGCTCTAGAGCCAAGCTAGCCTTGGGTGGTGTTGGCATGAGATGTCCTGTACTACCTGTCCTGGGAGCCTGGGAATTGCTCCATAGAGTAGATGCCATTAGTGATATAGATATAACCTTTAGCTACTAACTAATGAAAATATCTTTCTCTGTGCAGCGGTATAGCTGCATGCTATTAGCATTAGAAATAGCAGGTTGCAGACCTGTTGCTGACTTAGATAAAGCTGTTATTATCTGAAATACTGTCTTTTTTAATTTATTTCTCTCTTGAAAATTGACAGCCTGAATTGTCCTTTGTTTAAGGTCTAAAAATCTTCCTTTCCCTGATTTGCTCTTTTCCTCCCCAGAATCATACGCACACACAAAAATAATGTCTAGAAGTCTGGATGCTTTCCTGAAACATTTAATAATACTGAGGACATGAAATACTCTACTGAGTCCTCTGGGAAACATACAATTAGAGGGATGAAAATACCTTCCATGAATGACTGAGCTTCTGAAACAGTGCGAGTAATTAAAATGCTATACAGGACAGAGCTGAAAATCCTTACAGGATTATCAGGAAGGCATTGTTTAAAAGATGTCTTTAGATTGGACACTAGCAGCAGCACTGTGTGCAAGTATTACTCAGAGTTCCTGCTTGGGAGTGGGATATGGCAGATACCATGTGCAGTACCTGGTTAGTATCATGCTTTCTTCCATTTTTATCCTTACTCTTCCAGTTTAGAGGAGCTTTTCATATGTATTCCATCCCAGGAGGCCTACAGATTGAGTGTGTTTTGGGGGTTTGCCTTTTTTTTGTTATTTTTTTGTTGTTGTTGTTATGGGAGGGGGGTTTGTTTGGGTGGTGGTGGCTTTTGGTCTTTTTTTTAAATCGGTCTGTAATGACGCTAGGTTAGGAGTGCAGAGCCAGGCAAGGGACAGCTTTGAAGAGGTGTTATCTGTATATTTTCTTGTGTGGTGGTCTTAGTGCATGTGTGCATCTGATCTTATCCAGGGATGAAACCAAATTGCTGCCTGCAAACCTGGTTAAATATATGACACCTAGTTCAAATTTCTAAAGGCATTTTGGCCTGAGAGCTGGGCCCAGCGAACCTCATGAAGTTCAACAAGGCCACATGCAAGGTCTTGCACCTGGGTCAGAGCAATTCCAAGGACAACTACAGGCTGGGCAGAGAAGAGATTCAGAGCAGCCCTGGGGAGAAGGACTTGGGGGGGTTGGTTGATGAGAAGTTCAACATGAGCCGGCTTCAGTGTGCGCTTACAGCCCAGAAAGCCAACAGTATCCTGGGCTGCATCAAAAGGAGCGTGACCAGCAAGTTGAAGGAGGTGATCCTGCCCCTCTACTCTGCTCTCGTGAACACCCCACCTGGAGTGCTTTGTTCCGCTTTGGGGACCCTAAAATAAGAAGGATGTGGAGCTGTTAGAGCATGTCCAGAGGATGGCCACAAAGATGCTCCGAGGGCTGGATTACCTCTCCTATGAAGACAGGCTGAGAGAGTTGGGGTTGTTCAGCCTGGAGAAGACAAGGCTTCTGGGGGACCTTAAAGCAGCTTTGCAGTACCTAAAGGGGGCCTACAGGAAATGTGGAGAGGAGCTTTTTACAAAGGCATGTGAGGATAGGCCAAGGGGAATAGCATTAAACTGAAAGAGGGTAGATTTAGATTAGATAATACTAAAAAAATTGTCAGAACAGATTGCCCAGAGAAGCCGTGGCTCTCTCATCCTTGGAAGTGTTGTTCAAAGCCAGACTGGACAGGGCTTTGAGCAACCTGGTCTACTGGAAGGTGTCCCTGCCCATGGCAGGCAGGCTGGAGCTAGGTGATCTTTAAAGATCCCTTCCTGAAGGAGCATACAGAGCTTTAGCTCATTGGATACCCAAATTGCTGTAACTTCCATGGGACTGAATTGCCTAACCTTATCAGGACCCTTTGAAATTCCCACTAAGGGTCCATCTGCATGCACCTAAAAGCTTTATGAAATATGATCTCAATGGATTAAGAGATTTTGTTTGTTTGTTTTTCTGCCTGGAAGGAAAGGCTTCCTGCAGGCGCACTTCCCAGTATAGCAAGTCCTGTGCAGCTCCATTGTCAAGCACAGAAACAACTTCAGACATAGCAGAGGCTACAAGATACTTAGAAATTATGATACCTAATTGGACAGGATTGAAAAGAACAGTGACTAATTATGCAAGTGAGCAGTGGTTAATTTAGTCTTGGGAAGATGTCTAAAACTCACATTGTTTTGGGCTCCTGAGTGAAAGTTTATTATGATAAATTTGTTGGAAGGCAAGGTCACATGTTTTTTTCCTGGGTGAAAAGTGAGGCCAGGCAAATACAGAAATATAGTTACAATAACAATTAGCAGATGTCTGTGTGCTATCTGATGAGGGCTGGCATTAATGAGCTTATAGGTATTGGTTGGAGGAGGGATGTGAAAGGGGAAATGACTTGCACACAGTAGGCCTGGAGTGAATTTGAGTTGAAGAACTTTGCAGGGAAGACAGGAATGAAAAAAAGTGAAGAAAAAAGGAAAAAAGACATTTTCCTTTATGGAGTGAACATGGTGGGACTGAAGGCAACTGGTGTGAAGGCATGCATAAGTGGGCCACCCCTGAGCCATGAACTCGAGCAGGGGGAGCTGAGTTGGGTATGAAAGGGGTTAAGCAAGGACACATGGCAAGAAGATAGGAAAGGGAGGGGAGCTGAAGGCTGGGAAGGTGAGTCCAGCATGACAATGGAGATGTGAGATGGCAGACAGGCCTTTCCTTTTCCAGAGGCAGTTGCTTCTGACTACCCATTATGTCTCTATCTCTGTTCAAGGAAGCTTTCCAAAAGCATGAATAATACCTTATTAGGTAGAGGGTAAAGCCCCTCCTTTTCATTCTGCTTTAATTCATGCTTCCTCTGCTTTGGTGGCTGCCTTGTACATAGTGCTGTTAAAAGTGCAATTATCATTCTTCCTGGTTGCATGGTATTAAGGGCGTATCCTCTCACAGCATCTCCTGGAGGCTTATTACTCAAGAAAGAGGAGTTTTGTGCTAGAAGCCAAATTAAACTGAGCAAAGAGGAGGCTGTTTCCACCGCAGGGATGGAACAGATCATTTTGCTGAAATCCAGGTCAGGAGCTGGTCTATGGGAGAACATATAGCTGGAAGCCTGTGATATAGGGAATTTGTGACATGGAGTTAGAAGACACAACCATGTAGTTCTTCATGGCTTAACGTGATTCCCTCGCTTCTGTCCACTGTTGTAGGGATGTGGGTTAGTGAGCATCCCCTGCTTGACAATGGAATATTGTCCTGCACAGGTTTCAAGGGTAGAAGTTGTAACTGTGACTTTCTCCTCTGGTCTTCTGCAGGATCTTCAGTGTTTCTTCTTAGAGAGGTATCCAAACTTAGCTTAAAGATCCCAAGTGGTAGAGAATGCTGTGTATCCCTCAAAGAAACACCTCCCTCTTTTAAAAAGTATATATTTTTTCAGCATGAATTTACCTGTCTTTTAGTTGTCTTCTACCATTGCACCACCACTGTTTCCCCTCTGCTTGTTGGTTAAGACCCCTTATTCACACTGGTCAGCTTTGCGGGACAACTGAATTTGACAGGATCCCAGATGTCTCTGGAGCTTTCTAAGCACCAGGCAGCAAACAGTTAAAGTATCTGAGCCTCAGGCCTCAGAACATTTTGCTAGGGAGCCAGGTGAGCAAAGAACAGATAAAGGCAGCACCTGCCTATGGGTTTGGAACAGCCTGGGGCCATAGATAGAATGTAAATACACTCTGAAAATCTTATTGTCTGACACAGTGCCAGCGTCTTCTGGGCTCTTGTCATGGAAAATATTTCAGCTGAGGTCATTCAGTCAGCAAAAACCCAGCATTTAATACCCTCTGAAGTGCCAACTTGCTTCTTTCTTTGTGTCGATAAATAAACAAAGTAGGGTAGCATTTCATGTTGCCAGGATGATCTTTGTTTTATTAGGAAGGATTTAAAGGTTGTTGAGTTTTTTTTTTCTTCCTCCTCTTCAAATGCAAAGACTCTGTATGATTCTGCTCCCTTTTTCTGTGTTTGCTTCTTCTGGCTCACAGGAACACACCCAGCCTTTAGAGTGAGAACTAATGTCTGCCTCTTGTAAATCTCTGCTGACTGCCCCAGGCTATGTTTTTAATTCCTTTATTCAGCTCTGAGATGAGTAGGAGAAAGGTGCAGCTTTTGGAGATGATGGAAGTTGCCATTTCCCTTCTTCAGTCAATTAGGCACTTCGGTTGTTTTCGGCTAATTCTCAAAACTTTCCATTGATGATAGCTCTGATGGGGAGGGTGGAATGTGGAGGGGAGCTGAGGGATCTGAGAGAAAGAAGAGAGCTGGTAACTGGATTATCTACTGGTAGAATGACTGATTTGCTGCATGTGCCTCTAGGACAAAGAAACAACATGATTCCTGATATGCATTCAGAGCAGCTGAGCTTCTGGTCAGTCAGATTTATGGGTTTTGATTATATTTCTGCAGTGCCTGTCCTTTCTCAAATGTGATATGAGATCTGGTGATCCTGTCAGTGCTCTTTGAGAAAGTATTGCTTTTTCTCCCAAATCTTAGCAATAGAATATTTCCTCAAAGTTTGCACAGAGCTTCCATTAATCTTGTGTCTTTGAGACCCCTCCCCACATCCTTCAGCTCCAGACTGTTCCACAACTGCCTATTTGGGGTAAGTCATGGGTGTGCAGGCATTACTAGGTGACAAGGCCCTGTTTGTCCCAGGATGATCCCTACCTATTGAAAGCCTTCCCCTCATCTAGTTTTTTGGCCAACAGTCTATCCCTGCTTCCTATGGGCCTTGCTTACTGCCCTGTAATACCCAAGTCCCTCATATAGATGTTGTAGAAAGGACTGTGGGGTCCTGCAAAATGAAACAGCAGTATTCCATCTCTTCCACTATGTTTAAGCGATGATGTGAGAGCAAAGGATGAGCTTTACCTGAGACAAACTCTGCTTTTGGGTAGGGAAGGAATGAGATCAGTCTTTCCACATCAGCACTTTCCTTTATCTTGTTGTTTTCTGCCCTAAGTCTGTCAGGGTCTGTGGCTCATCTGGTAATGAGTCTGCAAACCTAGGGGCTGGGCATTATCTTGCCTGATTTTAGTTATCTAAAGCTTAGACATAAAGTCTAAGATTGTCATCTAGGCTCTCTCTTTGGTCGATGAGGAGTGATAAACAACCCATGCCATTCATCTTACCCATCCTAGACATCTGCCTTAGGTTGGGATGATTCATGCTTTGGAAGCTCCTGTGCTACCCACAAACTCTTGGGGAGTCTTAGGTGAGCACTGAGATCTGGATCACTAACTCTCATAGGCCTGTTCACCTGAGAAATCCAGCAGCAGGGTTTTTTTGTTTGTTTGGGTTTTTTTTGTTTGTTTGTTTTGTTTTGGGGTTTTTTGTTTGGTTTTTTTTTTTACCATTTTTACCATTTACTATGGATGTGATCAGGGCCCAGCAGTCTGTTGAGATGACTGTGCTGATTTTGATGGAGGTGGTGTTCTGCCTGTGATGGCCCAGAGGAGCAGAGGTTTCTTAAAGTGAGAAGGTGATAAGTACTTTGTCAAATGTTATCATTCTGCTATCAATTTTTCAATCAAATGGATTTTAAGGCCAGAAATTCAGAGCTGATGAAAGTATATGGAAGCCTGGTTTCCAACAAAATTAGAGATCTCAACTATTTAACCTTGTGTTATTCTGTGATGTGATTGCTTATCCCTGTGTATATCTTTGAAGGGGAAGGACTGCAGGCATTCGCCACCCAACACAGGATACAGACCTCAAAATACAGAGGGAAAAAATAGAGCTTAGAACTGGGCTAATCTTCTCAGGTTGCTGCTGGGAGCACAATGGTGGCGAATTGCTGTGGCAGGGGACCCTGCTCTTCAACTGAAGACCGGAACTCGGCTGATAAGACAATAACAGTGTGTTGGCTCAACTGGCAAACACATACCTTTTAGACAGACACAAAATGTTACATTGAGAAGCAGTTAATACACCGTTGTGTAAGGTTCCTAATGGACTGGAGCCAGAATGCTCCATTAACCACACACATAAAATATTCATTGAGCTTGGGTTTTGTAGCCAAGCTGGAGAAAGGGGGGTGAAGCTTTGTGTATAGAGATAAAACTGTCAGAATTGAGGGCTGGAGGGAGGAGTTGATGTGTTCTGAAAACCTTTATCCTTTTTAAGAGGGGAAGGATTTCTGATCTTTGGCAGGGGGCTAAGGGGTGCAAAGAGGATTAAATGAAAGACTTGCCAGGTTTTACATTTCATGTTTAATTGTCCGAAGGGTGAAGGTACCGTTTGTCTCTGTGCCAGACTCCCTGGTCTGTTCTATACCATGTGGGCTCTGCAAATTAAATCCAGGGTCAGTCTTTAGAAAACAAAATAAATGTGAAAACCACAACTGTGTTCCCCCCAAAATTGGTTTCTAAATAGAAGAGAACTTTCCAAAACACAAGAGAGTAAGGACTCTGCTAGTAGGAAGTATAAGCATTAAATTTTCTCTCTGGCAAACACATGTTTGCCTGGTTTTGTCCTGGTTTTAGATATGCAGTAAAAGAAGCTGTTTTCTGGGTGCTGAATGTACAATGAACTTTTAGAAAAGATTTGGTTGGGAGAATTGGCTTGATTTGCTGTTGATGCTTGAATTAGGAGACAATAAGGCAAATCATAAAATTGTGTTTCAGACTGAATGAGTAAACATGAGTGCAGAAGATACTGTCCATGTTACCCCTCCCTCTTGCTGGAAGGCGATTTTGTGTATCCACTTAAGCAAGACACATGGCGAAAGTACAACAATCCCGCTGAGTAGGAAGAGGCAGGCTGTGGTGCTGTGTGGGATTGATAACTGGGGCTACAAGGCCAGGAAGGAGCATGTGGTTGTTTGCCTAAGCTCTGGAGTCTTTGTATCTTGTGGTGTCTGGGCAGCCTTTGAGAGGACACTAGAAAAGAGCGGGTGACCTTTGTCATGCATCATGTCTGGTCATGGTTGTATAAGCACCAAGAAAAAAAAATTAAGGGGGAATTGCAGGAGACAAAGCACAACATTTTGATAGGAGAGGATGGTAAAGAATAGGAACTCCATTACAGCATTCAAGAACTACTTGTCCTGGACAAGCAGAGATCCAATGAGTGTCTGAGGAAGTGATGTGGGAAGAAGACTTCTTAGAAACAAGAGAGAAGCTAAGAATGAATGGAAGAGATAGTCTCTTCTGAACGGAGGCAGACAGGCTACTGGCACTGAGGACGAAAACTAGGGCATTTTAAAAAATTATTTGAGATGAGGACCTGGAGAACAGCACACTCACCCTGATGAGAAGCTCCCCAGCACAAAAAGCTCTGTGCCCTCCGGGCAGGATACAACACCCACCGGTAAAGGTTCAGTTTGGAAACAAAACAGAAGAGTCTAAGCAATCTCACAGTTAAAGAGTCACATGCAGATAGGCAGCTAGACCAAGACCAAACGTATCTGTGCTTTACTATAAATATTAAATATATACAAAGTGAGGATGTGTGAATTTTAATGTACTGGCCTCCCAGATATCTTACTGAATTAAGGTTATCAGTATAAAGCTGTACTATCAGGATACTTATGTAGAAATGACAAGAATAGTTTTTGCTGTTGGAGGAGTGACTCATAGTGTGTTGGAAATCAGAGTCCAATAAGATAATTCAGTAATCTGTATCATCATTTACCACCCACTCTCTGTGTTTGCAACTTACCATGCCAAATCAAGAAAAACATTATAAGTTTACCCTTTTTAACAGCTGACCATGGCAGTGATAATATCCATAAACCACTAAGAAAGATCAGAGGCAATAGAAAGTATACTAGAAAAGAGACTGGAGAAGATTAGTCCTGGTTAGGATATAAAGAACAAATGTTAGTCAGCATTTTTAAACAGACTAATAAAAAGGAAAAGACACTTTTAACTAAGACTTTGTTTAATCTATAGCTGTTGCATTGAAGAGTTGCTTGTCTGTAGTGATCATTGCATAGTTGAATTAAATACTGTTACAGGAATAATAACATTAAGAAAATTCCAAAGACCATGACAATATTTATCTTTAAAAACCAGTTTAAATAACATTAAAGGAGCAGGTAAAAGGGCTAAGAGTGTAAGTAGCATCCCTGTAAATTGGAGAAAACATAGCTCGTGAGCTCCCAGAATATGACTAGCCCCCTCAAAAGTTACTACAATTAATCAGTGGAGTAAGGGGGATTATCAGAAATAAAAAGGTGTCCTTTAAAAAGTGGAAATCATGCTAAAAAGGAAAACAGAGAGGAATATAATTTCTCACAAGTTAAATGTTAAACTATAATAACACAAACTAAAATAGTTTGAGGAGTGACTCA
This sequence comes from Melopsittacus undulatus, assembly GCF_012275295.1. Lineage (NCBI taxonomy): Eukaryota > Metazoa > Chordata > Aves > Psittaciformes > Psittaculidae > Melopsittacus > Melopsittacus undulatus. The sequence continues at coordinate 48,386,964 of NC_047532.1, forward strand.
CAGAAGACATGAAAATTAATAACAAAAGCTTTTCCAAATGCAACAGGAGCTGGTGGTCTGCCTGCAAATGGTGGGTTCAGCAAATAACTGAGATGTGAATTGAGTAATCAAGGTCAGTAAGATCACTGTAGAGCAGATGGTAGAAAGCACTGGCTACATAGCAAATGGCAAGTCCTCCAAGGTTTGAGCTTAAGAAACAGCCTCTTATTGAACTGTTAACAGAAAAGCTTTTAAAACAGATCAATGAAATGAACAATAACTAATCACCAGGGCAAATTATATTCACTTGAATGTTTTAAATTACTCTGTCATTTAAGTTTTAGTTTTAGTTTAAGTCAGCCTTGATCCCAGAAGAGGTAAATAATGTAACACCAATCTTAAAAATGGTCTCGGCAGTGATTACAAAAACTCTGCAGACTACTCAAGTCTGGCTTTTGTACCAGGAAAAACTGAGAGAAAATTACAACAGATTTAGTGGCAGTATACATAAATACGATATATTGTGGATGTGTTAACATGGCCTTTGCAAATTAAAGGCATGTACCGCAAACCCTGGATTTCTTCAAAGGAATGAATAATCATCTAGAGAAGCATGTGACACTTAATATACTGTACTTGAGGTTTTGAATGGATTTTGAAAAGGTCTCGCCAATGTAGAGTGAAAGGAT